>NC_060087.1:7316893-7619924 GCF_922984935.1 Meles meles
TTAAGAATTAGGTTAAAATTTAACTCAAAGTAAGCATTAAAATTTAAATCCATTCATTCAAACATTCATAAATTGCCAAAACAATTCCATCTTATGGTTTGATTATATCTATAGAAATATATCTATATATATTTTAAATAGTTGAGATGTACTGAAAGGCTTGAGAGGTAAAATCATATGAAGGAGCAGAAAGGGAATATGGTAGCCCAGAAGGGACATATGGAGACTTCAGTGACTGGTAGTTCAGTTTCGGAAATACATTAACTGTAAGTGTATAATTGGACATGAAGGTTGACAAAAAAAAAAATTGGTCAAAACAACTAAAATTACTGAAAGATGACTGTAAAAGCAAAGTACATTAAAAAGTAATTTAAACTGAAAAGCAGTGAGTTCTGATATTTTGACTATCAATAATGAAATAATCCATTTCTAAATATATTTCATATGCTTTATCAATTATTAAACTGATTGTATAGAAAAGGTACATATAACCCCCCATCAAATACTAAGGTGGAAGAGTTCAGTTAAAGCTCTCCTTGGAATGTTCTAAATGTCCATTTTTTAAATAAATCAGAAAATATGCGTATTAGCTCTGGGTAAACTGACTGAGAGCCACCGTGTGTGTGCGCGCGCGTGTGTATGTATGTGTGTTTCAAACCTAGCTATTTCATACTTCTCCTCTCTTAATCATTGTGTGCTGATCAGGGCAGAGAAAAGTAGGTCTCATGATTTGTTCACTTTAGATGCTAATGAAGCCTCTGAATACGTGATCTGGTCCCTGAGTCACGCTATGCCTCGCATTAGAGCTTTTAGTCAACTGACACCGCCGAGAATTATTTTGCCAGAACTCAGGTAAACCAAAATCTCCCTGATTCTGCTGTTGTGCAGTTGACCTTTTTGGAACTTAAATACTAGATTTTTCTTTCCTGGCTATGTTTTGTCTTGTTTTACACACTGTATTGTATTGTTTGTTGTGTATTAGTTAAATCTGCTCAGCTTTATTGGCAACCTCTTGTCAAATCAAGGATGTCGCCTCTCCCTCACTGCCCCCCATAATTCCTTGCTCCATTCTGGCACAAGGAAGGCTATGTAACAAATCCCTCACTGAGGAATGGTATGTATTTGCTGAACATACTTGTCCTGTCCCCAGTGCAAACACCTCCAACATCTTCCAAGACTCTGTTTACCCAACCCTTTAAAATTAACATTTTAATTTCTCCTGTCCTCACTTACATGAATTGCTGAAATGCAACAAACCACACTTACAAATGGCATTTTAGTAAAAACTTAATTACTCAACAGATCATGCCAAATTAATTAAAATTGAGATGAAAACAATCTGATAAAGTCATTAATCTTCCTGGAAGTGTTTAATTAAAACATAAAGTATATCTTCATTAACATGACTTCATTAACTAACAATAACTTCGTTACAGTGATATCTACATAATCAACTCTAAGTTTTAGGCAGCTCTCTAAAATAACAGGAAGAAAGTTAAAATTACTTGCATTGTAGTGGGGATTTGGATATGTTTCAATAGTGCATATATCCAACATTCTGAGAACTCACCATAACTCAAAATAATGATCAAACAATAAAGAGAAGAAAGCCTCAACTTCAGAATCTCAACAATAAAGAGGACAAATGGTCTCTTATTCAAGAAATGGAAAGGGTTTTTTGCATGTATATAGAAAAAAATTATTATAAGGAGTTGGGCCATGTGCTTATGAGGCTGGCAGACCCAGCTGATTGGGCGAGGTGCACCAGCTGATGGAGCTCACTCTGCTTTACTCAAAGTCCACCAATAATAAATGTAAAGTTTTGGGGCACCTGGGTGGCTCAGTCTTTAAGCGTCTGCCTTCGGCTCAGGTCATGATCCCAGGGTGGTGGGATCGAGCCCCACATCAGGCTCCCTGCTCAGTGGGGAGCCTGCTTCTCCCTCTCCCACTCCCCCTGCTTGTGTTCCCTCTCTCCTTGTCTCTCTCTCTGTCAAATAAATAAATAAAATCTTTTAAAAAAGTGGAAAATTTTAAGTGACCTTCGCCACACCAAACTCAGAATTCTAAAGGACACTGAGACGTTAATGGATTTATTGGTGAATGCTTCCGAAGTCTCTCATCTTAGCAAAATCTTTCTCGGAGATAACTGTGGCCTCAATTCTAAAACACGATAAACTTACAAAAACATTTTAGTAGTAAGCAGAATCTAGTGATGTTTTTTAAAAATCCCAAATCTGGGATGATTTATTTCAGAAATATTAAGATAATTCGATAAAGAAAAATCTATTAATGTAGCATTCTACACTCTAATAAGAAAGATCATATGATCATTCCAGATATAACAAAAGATATTTGATAAAAATGAATGCATACGTCCTTAAAGAATTAAATAAGAATAGAAATAGTGCCCCTTAATGTGTCATTGTAGACCCATCTTAACACTGAAATCCAATAGGAACATTCTAGCACATTGCTGGTTCAGTAGAACTTTCTGTGATGACAGAAATGTTCTCTATTTGTGCTGTCCCATTTATTTATTTTTAAAGATTTTATTTATTTATGTATTTGACACAGAGAGACACAGCAAGAGAGGGAACACAGCAGGGGAAGCAGGAGAGGGAGAAACAGGCTTCACGCGGAGCAGGGAGCCCAATGCAGGTCTTGATCCCAGGATCCCGGGATCATGACCTGAGCCGAAGGCAGGCACTTAATGACTGAGCCTCCCAGGTGCCCCAAAAGGAGTTACCTTTAAAAAAAATGGTCTTAATTAGGATTGCGTAAATGGAAGAGAAAAAAAAAAAAGTAACTTAAGAAAGTCAACTGTTGTGAATGCCCAAAAGCAACACCGACATTCTGAAAACAGTGAAAAAGTACTGCCGTTCACAGTTGCAACCAGAAATAAGTAAAAAAATCTCTAGCTATTAGATTACATGAAAATAATACAATAGGGCTTATCTAGCAAATGACAGCATAAGTCAATCAAATATTATCAGACGCAGACCTTGGGGGGGCTTTTCTTCCAGCTTCTCAGACTAGTCCTGACTTTTCATGCCACAGAAGAAGAAAAGTTAACATCAAGCTATGTACGCCCCATTCTAGACGTTTTCGCTCTCAGCTCACCGTAGCAGAAGGACTGGATGAATGAGTCATTGCCTGCCCCATTTTTACAAGTAAGAGAACTGGGGCACAAGGGAAATACAAATCAAAACCACAGTGAGATACCACCTCGCACAAGTCAGGAAACGATAGATGCTGGCGAGGATTTGGAGAAAGGGGAACCCTCCTACACTGTTGGTGGGAAGCAAGCTGGTGCAACCACTCTGGAAAACAGCACAGAGTTTCCTCAAAAAGTTGAAAATAGAACTACCCTCTGACCCAGCAATCGCACTACTGGGTATTTACCCTAAAGGTACAGATGTTATGATCCAAAGGGGCATATGCACCTGAATGTTTATAGCAGCAATGTCCACAATAGCCAAACTACGGAAAGAACCTAGATGTCCATTCACAGATGAATGGATAAAGAAGATGTGGTATATATAGACAATGGAATACTATGCAGCCATCAAAAGAAATGAGATTTTGCCATTTGCAACAACGTGGATGGAAGTGGAGGGTATTATGCTCAGCGAAATAAGTCAATCAGAGAAAGACAATTATCATATGATCTCTCTGATGTGAGGAATTTGAGAAATAAGACAGAGGATCATAGCGGAAGGGAGGGAAAAATGAAACAAGGTGAAACTAGAGAGGGAGACAAACCATAAGAGACTATATTTATCTCAGGAAACAAACTGAGGGTTGCTGGAGGAGAGGCGGGTGGGAGACACCGCATGGTGTCTGGTTGGTGGACACTGGGGAGGGTATGTGCTATGATGAGCATCGTGAAATGTGTAAGACTGATGAATCACAGACCTGTACCCCTGAAACAAATAATATATTATATGTTAGTAAATAAATAAATATAAAACCAGAAAAACAAGAATACGGTTCACTTATTCTTGTCACGAGTCACGAGTGAATGATTTGTTTTGAGCTCTCACACAGAGAAGCTTCACACAGAAGTACGGCATCAATGAAGCCTCCACATCAGACAGAGACACTACAAGTTTCTTACGACCTGTCAAGGGATTGTATTGCATGGGACCTCTCGGGCTAACCTTGGCCTCCCTGAAGACTGGCAATTCTTTGGATTCCATGTGTGGGTAATGGGACCCAAGAATGCCAGCCAGTGTATTCAGGTTGATTCAAAACCATGTGACCTTAGGGAGAAAGTTATTTCTTCTGCTAATTTAATCACTGATTGCTTCAAAGGTTCTTCAACCTCAGATTCCTACACAAACAGCTCCTGACAGGTAGGTAATGGAGGAAGCTTGTTCTCTTTTGAATAGTCATGAGCTAGAGGGGTCAGATGGAGAGAAGAGATTGAGTTCTTAAGGCAAATGCCCAGATTATATAAAGGCATTAAGGTTTGCCCTCTATTCCTTTCTCCATCAACATGAAGGATTCCCAAGAGCCTTAATTCATAAGACTAAGCAAAACAGCATTTTTTTCCCCAGGAAGACTCCTAACAATAAATTGTACTCATATAGCAGTTTGTGCTGTTTTCAGGATGTTTCCTACTTTCCTGTTTGGCCTTGATCCTATTGTGAAGTAGGGGCAGGCCAGTTTTCAAAATGAGGACGCGGAGATTCTCAAAGGTGAAGTGATTAACATCAAGCCATTCCAAACAAGTTAGTTACACAGTTCAGACAGAGTGTAGGAGGCTTGGTGCCCTATCCCAGTATGAACGACAGCCAGAGTATCCAGTTTAAGCATTCTCATCCGAATTCAAATTTTATTTAACTTTATTTGAATTAAGTTCTTGCAACAGTAATGAAAAAAGAGCATCCAGTTCAATTCCATGCAATTACTGAGCACCTAAAATTGTACTCTAGATGCTGTCTTTGTGCTCAGGTTACAAGAACGGAGACACAGTTCCTAGGTTTAGGCATACTGCCCAGCCTGAGAGACAAGGAAACAGAAAACAACCAACCAACCAAATAATGCAACAACAAACAATTAAATGGGTTAGGTTTTCCCAGGTAGAGAAGGTGGCAATGGGCCTAACAGTTTACTCACTTCTTTTCTTTTCTTTTTAAAGATTTTATTCATTTATTTGACAGAGAGAGACAGCTAGAAAGGAAATACAAGCAGGGGGAGTGGGAGAGGGAGAAACAGGCTTCCCACTGAGCAGGGAGCCTGATGCGGGTCTCGATCCCAGGACCCCAGGATCAGGACCTGAGCCGAAGGCAGACGCTTAACGACTGTGCCACACAGGCACCCCTCTTCACTTATTTTCAATTGTTTATTCAATAAATATATATTAAGCAGCTACTGCAGGCCAAGCACTGTGCTGTCATACGTTGGGGACACAAAGTTGAAAAAGTACACTGATTCCTTCTTTCCAGAATCTTTAGGAAATAAATACATAGGTGTGATAGCCAAAGGCCAGGCAATGAGGTGACTTCTAGGGCAAAGAGATGCGCATAAAAGAAACAATGGGATCACAAAGAAAGGAGCTGAAAGTCAACCTGTAGAGGAGTGTGCAGAAGAGAAGAGATTGTCTGTAATTAATAGAGCTGCAAGGAGGGCTTTTTGGGTGGCGAGGGAAGAACAAAGAAGACTAGAAAGGAAGGAGGAAGAGGGAGAGTTTGGAATCTGATTAGAAATGTTACATAACACCTCGTTCTACCCTTATGAAACTTGCCATCACCTAGCCAGAGCCACAGCCATATGACCAGAGAGCTACAATACACTGGAACGGGCCTCTGTGTTTCTGAACACAGAGCGTTCTGCTGGCACATTCTCTAGCAACTCCTGTGTGAGCAGGAGAGGAAGCGTCACAGAGTGGAGGGCTGAGCTGGCCCTTGGAGCATGGACATAAGTCTCTCACGTAGAGAAGGGAGAAAGCCATTCCAGGTAGATAGGAACGTACAAAGGAAGTCACAAAAACATGAAAATGCATGACAATGGGACTGAAGCATAGAGAGATCTGGAGTTTGGAAACAGGATCTGAAATTCCTTGGAACAGAAGAACAGGTTAGAAGTCAGGAAAGCAAATTTGGATGGTGTTTAAGAAGTCCGGGGTGGAAAAGTAGAGGTTCCAAACAGAGATAGTAATGATTAGGATGCAAAGATTGTATATTTATGAGGAGGGTTCAGATGTAGAACATACGGGACCTAAGAAACTTTCAATGTAAGGGATGAGAAAGAGGAACAGAAGATGGCCTGGAAGTGTCCAGCTTCACTGGCTAAGTGGCTCGATGAAGGTTCACTGAGAGAAGAAAAACACAGAGGAATGGTTTGGGGGTGTGGTAGGCAGAATAATGTCCCAATGATGTCCACGTCCTCATCTCTAGAAACTAAAAATATTACCTTAAGGCAGAGGGGGTTTTGTAGATGGGATTAAGTTTAGGATCTTGAGATAAGGAGATCATTCTGGATTCTGGAGATTATTCAGGTGGACCCAATGTAATCACAAAGGTCTTGTAAGAGATAGGAGGGTCAGAGGCAGAAAAGGAGATGTGACAACAGAAGCACAGGTGACAGAGGTTTGAAGATGCTTTGTGGCTGGCTTTGAAGATAGTGGAAGGGGTCATGAGCTTGGAATCCAGGTGAACACCAGAAGCTGGAAAAGGAAGGAAACAGATTCTTCTCTAAAGTCACCAGAAGAAAGGCAGTAAGGCTGAACCATGTTGGACTTCTTGCATTGCTTTAGGCCACAAAGTTTGGGGTAATCTTATATGTTATAAGCTTATGTTATGGTGTCAATAGAAAACTAATAGAGAGGACAAACAGGGAAATAAAGAATTCACTTTTATGTGTGTAGAATTTGAGTCCCTGTTGTGCACCCACTTGGAATTCAGACCAGAGCTGGGGTAAATATGTTGCATTGGGAGTCTGAAGTATAATATATAGGTGATGGTCATGCCAAGGGGTTAAGAAGGGTTATCACTAGGAGTAAGAACCAGAAAGTGGCTAGTGTACACCTTAGAAAACAGCCACTTCGGAGGATTTCACAAAGGAAAAGAGACTAGCAAAAGAAATGAGAAGGAGGTGGGAGGAAAATTTGGAGAGGGCTGTGTCATAAAAACCTGGTGAGATGACTAGAAAGGGAATTGTCTGTCAAGTTCAAGTCTTCTTTGAGGCCAAGTGGGAAGAGCTCAGAGAAGAGGGCATTGTACTTGACATTATGCAGTTTTTTGATGCTCTCAGCAAAAGTGACTCCAAGTAATCTGTGGAATGTGAACCAGATCCAGTGAGAGCATGAATGGGAGGTGGGGAAATCAAGACCAAGACAGTCCATGATTTTTAGAAGCTTCTCTTGAAGGTTGGGTGAGCAACAGGGAGAGAATTGGGTTGGTTGAGGGAGAAGTGTTTGAGTACATGTTTGTTTGTTAATTTTTGAACCTGTGGGCTATCTGAACATGTTGCAGGCTGAGGGGTAATGATATTAAAGCAAGGGACTATGGATAAAGGCTGGATTGGGAGCCCAACTTTGTTTATGGGTTTAGTGTGAACACATAACATGAGAGGAGATACCAATAGCCTTTCAAGTGTCCATTAGTTGACAAAATTAGATGTCTTCCCAATCCTGTGGTTTCCATGACTTATCTCATTAACTTCCATCATCACCAGAGCTTTGATGGTGGGTGTGGAGGGGTGGAGAACTGAAAGTAAGGACTATATTTGTATAAGTTGCAGGGAGCATCAGGAAGAATTAAAAAACTTAATCCAGGCACTTGGTCCTAAATAGAGGGATAAATCTTTTAATCTGTTTTGGGAGTTAGACTAAACTAATTGCTGAAACATTAATTTCAGCCAGTAGCACATTTTTAAATACAGTTTGGGAGGAGAGAAGCAATGAATCCAACCAGACGTAGAGAAACATGGATGAAGGAGGTGACAATGAATTCCTGAGTTCCACTGGGTTGAGTGTTTACACTGTAAGCTGAGGACTGATTGTTGAAATGGCCCAGATAAGTCAGAAAAAGAAAGAAGGAAAATGGGCTTTTGCTTGAGTTAATCAAAACAACATTTTAATATCAAAACTCCTTTAGTTTGTGAACATAAGAATTTTCAGTCACATGGGAAATAACATATTTTCCACTTTTTGAAAAGTGTAAGAAGTAAGGACTATATATGAAAATGAAATTTCCTTGTCCGGCATCATGAAAATTTGTCCCAAACACCTACGACAGTGATACCCTTGGTGTATACCCTAAGATGTGCAGGTATGTTGAAAACAGTATTCTCAAGATGGCCACACTACTGTTTGTAGGTTTAAAGGTGATAGATGTGTGATGGATATTGAACAAGAAAGAAAACCATCAAATTCCTTTTAGTGACCTGAGGAAATATCCCAGAGCCTTCCTAGTGCATGAAATGACATGAATTTGTTGTTGCTAAAATCCCCAAATATTCCATAACTCCTGTTATGTTCAAAGATAACTTTACCACTTGCTTTCATGGGTTTAAAACACTACCTATTAATTACTTCCATTACTAGATCTCCATGTCAAGATGGTATTTAGGATGATCTTTTGGATAATTAGTAATATATTCCAGTAAGTTGGATCAGTGTTGTCCATTGTTCTTGGAGATGTGATTTTGTATTTACAAAACACCAATATGTTCTTCTAAGTATCAAGAGATTAAGTTGTTGTATAAAGTTCTCAAGGTGTTTCAAGAACTCTGGACCAGTCCTAAATCTGCAAGGTGTATAGTACTTTTCCTCAGTCTTTGTATCACTAGAACATTATTTATCTGCCATTTTTTTCTTATTCCTTATGTTGTACTTTCCATCTGTTACTTACTTATTTTACAACTGAAAAGTTTGTACCTCTTAATACTCTTGATCTAGTTTGCCCATCCCCCCACGTACCTCCTCTCTGGCAACCACCATTTTGTTCTCTGTATAGAAAAGTCTGTTTGGGGGGCTCTTGGGTGGCTCAGTCAGTTAAGTATCTGGCTCTTGATTTTGGCTCAGGTCATGAGATCGAGCCCTGCATTGGGCTCTGTGCTGCATGGGGAGCCTGCTTAAGATTCTCTCTCCCCTCTCCCATTGCTCCTCATGCTCTCTCTCTCTCTCTCAAAAAGAAAAGGCTGTTCAGTCTTTTCTTCCCACTTAAAGAAAAGGCCATACTCAGGAGTAAGCAAATTATGAAAGGAAAAGAATTTCACAGGTAAATGCAAACATGTAATAAAAGTAGTAGATAAGGGGCACCTGGGTGGCTCAGTGGGTTGGGCCTCTGCCTTCGGCTCGGGTCATGATCTCAGATTTCTGGGATCGAGCCCCGCATCGGGCTCTCTGCTCAGCAGGGAGACTGTTCCTCCCTCTCTCTCTCTGCCTGCTTCTCTGCCTACCTGTGATCTCTGTCTGTCAAATAAATAAATAAAATCTTAAAAAAAAAAAAGTAGTAGATAAATGACTTATAAAAGCAAGAAGGAGGTTAAGGCGCAAAAGCAGTAAAATTAATTTTATCTATAAAACTCAGTCAAGCGATTCACAAAATGAAAGGATATAAAGCATGACTTCATTTACATAAAATGTAGGAAGGGGGGGAGTACAAATTATGTGCTTTTAGAATGGGTTCGAACTTAAGCGATCATCAATGTAATATAGACTGCTATATGCGTAAGATGTCATATATGAGCCTAATGGTAACCACAAATCAAAAACTTGTTACAGATACCCAAAAAGTAAAAGGAAAGGAATCCAAGCATATCACTAAAGAAAGCCATTAAAAAAAGAGAGAGAAACCCATCAAACCACAAAGGAAGAGAGCAGCAGAAGAAGAAAGGAGTAGAGAAAAACTATAAAAATAACCATAAAACAAGTAATAAAAATGGTAATAAGTACATACCTATTAAGAATTATTTTGGAAGTAAATGGCCTAAATGCTCTAATCAAAAACATAGGGTGACTGAACAAGTAAAAAAGCAAGACTCTGCCCCTGCAAAGCAAGACCAATCTATATGCTGCCTACAAGAGACTCACTTCAGATCTAAAGACAACAGCAGATTGAAAGTGAAGAGATGATGAAACATTTCCCATGTAGATGGAAGTGAAAAGGAAGCTGGGGTAGCAACACTTAAATTAGACAAAATAGACTTTAAAACAAAGACTGTAACAAGAGACAAAGAAGGGTACTACATAATGATAAGGGGAACAATCCAACAAATATGCCTAAATACATAGAATATATGGAGCAAATACATAAATAAGTAAAGCAACTATTAATCAACATAAAGGAAGTAATCAAGAGTAATACAATAATAATAGGGGATTTTAACACCCCACTGACATCAATGGATAGATCATCCAGACAAAAAATCAACAATGAAACAATGGCTTTGAATGACACACTGGACCAGATGGGCCTAACAGATATATTCAGAACATTCCATCCAGAAACAGCAGAATACACATTCTTTTCAAGTGCACATGGAACATTCTCCAGAAGAGATCACATATTAGGCCACAAAACAAGTATCAATAAATTTAAAAAGATGGAAATCATATCATGCATTTTTTTCTGAACACAGCATTATGAAACTGGAAATCAAGCATAAGAAAAAATCTGGAAAGAACACAAATACATGGAGGCTAAATAACTAAACTAAACTAAATAGTTATTGTTACTAACCAATAAGTGGATCAACAAAGAAATCAAAGAGGAAATTTAAAAAAAATACATGGAAACAAATGAAAATGAAAACACAATGGTTCCAGATCTTTGGGATGAAGCAAAAGCTGTCCTAAGAGGGAAGATTATAGAAATACAAGGCTACTTTAAGAAGTGAAAAATCTCAAATAACTTGACCTTACACCTAAAGGAGCTAGAAAGACAGCAAAGCCCAAAACCAGGAGATGGAAGGAAATAATAAAATTATTGGAGAAATAAATGGAATAGAGACTAAAGAACCAATAGAACAGATTAATGAAACTAGGAGCTGGTTCTTTGAAAAGATCAACAACATTGATAAACCTCTAGTCAGACTCATCAGAGAGAGAGTGGGAGGGAGAGAGAGAGAGAGAGAGAGAAGACTCAAATGAATAAAATCATAAATGAAAAAGGAGAAATAATAACAAATACCACAAAATACAAAAAATTATAAGGAAGTGTTATGAAAAATCACATGCCACCAAACTGGACAACCTAGAAGAAATAGATAAATTCCTAGAAACCTACAACTTTCCAAAATTGAATCAGGAAGAAATAGAAAATTTGAACAAATTACTAGCAATGAAATTGAATCAGTCATCAAAAAACTCCCACCAGATGAAAGTCTTGAACCAGATGACTTCACAGGTGAATTCTACCAGATATTTAAAACAGAGTTAATACAATTCTTCTCAAACTAGTCCAAAAAACAGAAGAGGAAGGAAAGCTTCCAAATTCATTCTATGAGTCCAGCGTTACCCTGATACCAAAGCCAGATGAAGACACTGCAAAAGAAAGAGAAACACAGGCCAATACCTCTGATGAACACAGATGCAAAAATCCTCAACAAAATATTTGTGAATTGAATCCAACGATACATTAAAAAATCATTAACTGTGATCAAGTGGCATTTATTCCAGGAATGCAAGGGTGGTTAAATATTTGCAAATCAATCACTGTGATACATCATATTAATAAGAGGAAAGATAAAACCATAAGATCATCTCAATAGTTGCAGAAAAGCATCTGATGAAGTACAACATTCATTCGTGATGAAGACCCTCAACAAAGTAGGTTTGGAGGGAACATACCTCAAGACAATAAAGGCCATACATGAAAAACCCACAGTTAACATCATACTCAATGGTGGAAAACTGAGAGCTCTTCCTCTAAGATCAGGAACAAGACAAGGATGTCCAGTCTCACCACTTTTATTCAACATAATACTGGAAGTCCTAGCTATAGCAATCAGAGAACAGAAAGAAATAAAAGGCATCCAAATTGATAAGGAAGAAGTCATACTTTCACTATTTGTAGATGACATGACACTCTATATAGAAAACCCAAAAAATTCCACCAAAAACTACTAGAACTGATAAAGGAATTCAATAAAGTTGCAGGATACAAAATTAATCGGTCGCATTTCTACACACTAATGATGAAGTACAGAAAGAGAAATTAAGAAAATTAAGAAAACAGAAATTAAGAAAACAGTACCATTTACAACTGTACCAAAATAAAATAAAATAAAATACCTAGGAAGAAAGCTAACCAAGGAGGTGAAAGACCTGTATTCTGAAAACTATGAAAACTTGATGAAAGAAATTGCTGATGACACAAACAAATGGAAAACTATTCCATGCTCAAGGACTGGAAGAACCAATATTGTTAAAAGGTCCATACAACCCCAAACAATCTCCAGATTTAATGCAATCCCTATCAAAATACCAACAACATTTTTTTTTCACAGAACAAGAACAAATAGTCCTAAAATCTGTATGGAACCACAAGAGACCCTGAATATCCAAAGAAGTCTTGAGAAAGAAGAAGGAAGCTGGAGGTATCACAATCCCAGATTTCAAGATATACTACAAAGCAGTAGTAACCAAAACAGTATGCTACTGGCACAAAATCACACATCACTGGCACATAGGTCAGTAGGACAGAATAGAAAGCCCAGAGACAAACCCCTGCTTGTATGGTCAATTAACCTACAGCAAATCATACATAATGGGGAAAAGATGGTCTTTCCAACAAATGGTGCTGGGAAAACTGGACAGCTACATGCAGAAGAATGAAACTGGACCATTTTTTAAATACCATACACAAAAATAAACTCAAAATGGATTAAAGACCTAACTGTGAGACCTGAAACCATAAAACTCCTATAAGTATACATAGGCAGTAAGTTCTTTGACAATGGCTATAGAAACATTTTTCTAGATATGTCTCTTGAGGCAAGGAAAACAAAAAATTAAGCTTTTGGGACCACACCAAAATAAAAAGCTTTTGCACAGCAAAGGAAATCATCAACAGAATGAAAGACAATCTCCTAAATGGGAGAAGATATTTACAAATGATATATCTGATAAGGGGTTAATATCCAAAATATATAAAGAACTTGTACAACTCAACACCAAGAAACCCCAAATAATTCAATTTAAAAAATGGGCAGAGGACCTGAATAGACATTTTTCCAAAGAAGACATCCAGGGCGCCTGGGTGGCTCAGTGGATTAAGCCGTTGCCTTCGGCTCAGGTCATGATCTCAGGGTCCTGGATTGAGCCCCACATCGGGCTCTCTGCTCCACAGGGAGCCTGCTTTCTCCTCTCTCTCTGCCTGCCTCTCTGCCTACTTGTGATCTCTCTCTCTGTCAAATAAATAAAATAAAAATCTTAAAAAAAAGAAGACATCCAGATGGCCAAAAGACACATGAAAAGATGCTCAACATCACTAATCATCAGGGAAATGCAAATCAAAAACCACTATATTACCTTACATCTGTCAGAATGGCTAAAAATAAAATGATAGGATATAACAAGTGTTGGCGAGGATATGAGGAAAAAAGGAACCCTTGTGCACTATTGGTGGGAATTCAAATTGGTGCAGCCATGGTGGAGAACAGTATGGAGGTTCCTCAAACAATTAATAGAATTGCCATATGATCCAGTAATTTCACTACTGGGTATTTACTCAAAGAAAACAAGAACACTAATTCAAAAAGATATATGCAACTCTATGTATATTGCAGCATTATTTGAAAAAGCCAAGCTATGGAAACAATCTTAAGTGTCCATTGATAGAGGAATGGATAAAGTGTGAGGTATGTACCTATCATCTGTTTTGTTTTGTTTTTTTACGTTCCATAAATAAGAGAAATTGTAGGGGTGCCTGGTTGGCTCAGTTGGTTAAGTGTCCAACTCTTGATTTCAGCTCAGGTCATGATCTCGGGATCATGAGATCAAGCCCTGCACTGGGCTTGGTGCTCACTACGGAGTCTCTATCTCCCTCTGTCCTTCCCACCACCCCCACTATCTCTCTCTCTCTTGCTCAAAATAAATAAGTCTTTAAAAAATAGTGGGGGCACCTGGGTGGCTCAGTGGTTTAAGCTGCTGCCTTTGGCTCAGGTCATGATCTCAGGGTCCTGGGATCGAGTCCCACATCGGGCTCTCTGCTTGGCGGGGAGCCTGCTTCCCTCTCTCACTCTCTCTGCCTGCCTCTCTGCCTACTTGTGATCTCTCTCTGTCAAATAAATACATAAAATCTTAAAAAAAAAATAAGTGAAATTCTGTGGCGTTTCTCTTTCTCTACCTGACTTATTTCACTTAGAATAATACCTTCTAGGTCCACCCATGTTGTTGCAAATGGCGAGATTTCATTCTTTTTTATTATCTGTGCCATTTTAAATGTCCAATCTCACATGTAAATAATCTTCATATGAGTTCCTCACCCAACAGGATATTTTTCTGCTGCGTGTGGTAATGACCTATAAAGTACACCTCTGAAACAAGGGTCCACTAATATCCTAAAGGAAAACCACACAGGTGAGTGAAACTTAAATGTGATCTCAGGAATAACAAAAAGGGCTTGTGATTCAGGTGCCTCTGGTGTTTCCTATTTTGGTGAATGCCATCGCTGCCCTTCCAGTTGCTCAGGATCGAAACCTCAAAGTCATCATTACCTCTCCCCTCTTCATCACACCCCACATCCAATTAGGTGCCCAGTCCTGCTGATTCTATGACCTCAACATGTTTGGCATCTGACTCCTCCTGTCTGCCGCCCATACTTCCTTCTGCCTGGATTTTGTCATGGCCTTGGAATTGGTCTCCCCAACTTTGGCAGCCTCCTTTCCCCATGACTCTTCTCCATGGCCGCCACATTACCCTTCTTAAGATTTGGCTTATATCTCCTTCTTCAAAAGCTGTGAAGAATTGGTATTATCAGCAGCGTGAAACGGAGGATCCTTGAGCCCATACTCAAATTACCGTAGTGCGGACCATGGGCCAATATGGTCCACGAACCTCTTGGTGTGGTTCGCCACGGAGCTATGTAGAAAAATACGGAGTCTTCATCCAGAAACCTCCCTAGACATTCTTTCTTTTTCTTTTTTTTCTCATATTTGTTCTGAGTATCTTCACTGAAATGTAGTTATACCTCCATCAAATCTACTAATATGGTTTCGGTTTTGTAGATTTTAAAACTATTTGAATATCCTTCTTCTCGTAACTCATTTTTATGGTTGAAAAAATATATATCTGGATACCGCACTTTGGAAATTCATACAGTGATCGTGGAGCAGAAGCTCTACCACAGCCCGAGACCAAGTGCGGTCCCCACGCTGGCAGCATCCACATCACCTGGGAGCTTGTTAGAGAAGCAGAATTTCAGGTCCCACCCCAGACCTACTGACTCAGAATCTGCGAGTGCGGCTCAGCAATCTGTGTCTTAACAAGCCCTCTAGGCTAGGCTAGAGGTTCTAGGCTAGGCTAACGTTTGAGATCCACTGGTTAGCAATCTTTCCACCACTCCAGCAATCCCCTGTAGCCCATGCTTCTAAGCATTTGCAATGTGGCTGAGATAACTGAGAAAAAGGTTAACTTTATCAAGTTTCACTTAAATCTAAATAGTCACACACTGAAAACAAAAATGGTATTATATACCAATTAGATCTCAATTAAAAATAAAATAACTACTCATAAAGAACCATTAGCTGAGAGAAAAATAGCTAAACATCACATGTGGCTAGTGGCTCCCATATTGGACAGAGCTGGTCTGTCCCCCATGCCACACCCGTGAGCAGACAGCTGCAGTGGCATCTCTGTGTTGTATTTCAAACTTTCCAGTCCACCCCCAGCACTCTCATAGTAATCTATGAAAATGCACTCATCTTTCAATGTGTTCACCTCTTCCAAGAAGACCTCCAGGATCTTCCTTATTTAAGTTAACTTTCCTCCTTATTTTCTTTCTACAGTGCTTCTACTCATTCTCTTATAGAACTTACTAGTCTCTGCTTTGTGCCTAATTACTTAGGGATGAGTTCGCCCTCCCCCAGATGGACAGCTGTTGGTTTAATCATCTATTATACCATGATAGCACCTATCTGATACTTTGCAAATGGAAGGCATTTATCAACCATGTAATTGAATTAAACCTACGGGAAACGAGAAAGAAAAGTCTTCAATGCCAACAATGCGTCCTAGTGTTCTTAGAAGTTGAGACAGATCAAAATGTTAACATACACAATTTAGTTTAGAATAGGAAAAAATGTTAAAGCCATGGTGAAACATTTGTCACAGGATCAAAATACATTGTTATAAAAATAAACACAGTGCCTGCCTCATCATTTCTTTAGCAGCAGGAAAGCATTTTCCTTTGGCAATCCTTTACCTCCATCAGAATTGTTCCTTAACTAAATTTGAAATTAAAAACAGACTTGTAGCTTTTTTTTTTTTTGAAATAGCACTCTTATTGGAGAAACATTTTTTCTGGTGATATAAAAGCAGTTTTCCCATCAGTTTCATGAAAGATCTTAGACTTCTGTATGGACTAATATTTTATTAAAAATAAGAAAAATAATATTTATTTTTTCCAGAAAAGGCGAGAAGAAAACACAATCCATTCTGCTTTATTTCAGAGTTCTATACTAGATCCTGTTTTTACAAAGCTATAAAATTAAAATACATGAAATTAACCACACCAAACCAAACATTAAGGTGGTTAATAATTAAGTATATTCTGCCATCAATGTAATAAACCTCATTAGACTTTTATAGGGATTACATACTCACACTGACTCACAAATACAGCACTCCAAAGAACTTACACTTCACAATGCCTTCACACAAATGTGAATGGGAAACGTATGTTGCTTCCCAACAATGGGCAATGGCAGCATTCATATTAGATTTGAAAACCTGAATGTCAAATACAATTGACAGTTTTCACTGTGCCTTTCATTATGGGAACTCACCAACTAACATTAATGCCAACTCCCCTTACAAGTTGTATTTTCAAAAATTTTAGGTTGTCTGATTGTACCATAGTGGAAAAGCACACTCTAAGTGTCCGCACATGACACATTTCATGTTCTTTTCCATCTGTTCTGAGAAGCTTGGAAAGATGTAGTTTTCCAGGCAATACTTTCTAATTTATTGTGGGCACTTAATTTAGATGAAGAATGGGCTGGTGGTCCAAGAGAAGGTAATGTATTTATGTCAATAATGCACCATTTATTAGAACCTAAGGGCAAAAATATTTTTTAGACATATGGATAACTGAATAAAAAAGATGGCACGCATGTATAATTCTAGTTATATAAAAAATGAAGTAAATAGATGTGAAAACAGGAAAAGAACTTGAACACCACCGTGGATTCCTTTGGGTAAGTAATGGTGGTGGGAGTTATGTGAAATATATTTTTCATAAGTCAACTTTATGTATTTTTGTTAGTTTGAATCTTTTATAACAAGACTGTTTCCATGTTCTGCTTGTGAAACCAAAAGGAAGAATTATTTTAAGAAAATTAAAAAAAATCTAAAGAAAGGCAAAAGAAATATTTTTTTCTGACAAAAGATTTTTTCCTAAAAAGCAGTACAAAAGCAAGTTTTTAATGCACTTTTTTAGATTTTATTTATTTGACAGAGAGAGAGAGAGAGAGAGAGAGAGAGCAAGAGAATGCACAAGCATAGGGAGCAACAGGTAGAGGGAGAGGGAAAAGAAGGCGCCCCACTGAGCAGGAAGCCTGATGTGGGGCTCCATCCCAGGACCCTGGGATCATGACCTGAGCTGAAGGCAGAGGCTTCACTGACTGAGCCCCCTAGGTGCCCCACAAAAGCAAGTTTTTTTGTTTGCTGTTTTAAAGATTTTATTTATTTAATTGACAGAGACACAGCAAGAGAGGGAACACAAGCAGGGGGAGTGGGAGGGGGAGAAGCAGGACTTCTGCTGAGCAGGGAGCCCAATGCAGGCCTTGATCCCAGGACCATGGGATCATGACCTGAGCTGATGGCAGACACTTAACAACTGAGCCACCCAGGCGCCCCCAAAAGCAAGTTTTTTTAGTTAATTATTTTTATTAACATATAATGTATTATTTGCCCCAGGAGCAAAAGCAAGTTTTTAATGAAAAAATTTTTTGGAAAACAATAACAAATTAAACAGGGCTCCCTAATGACCTCTGACTAACTCTCATTAATGATACTGAATATTTTTATAGTACTTTATAGTTTAGAAATGACACTTTGCATTCATTATCACATTTGTGAATTTAACAGTGAGACAGATTTCACCATCGTCATTTTGCCGATGAGGAAAGGGAAACTCAAGCTCATTAAAGCATTTGGCCAATTGCAGTGGCAGGGCCAGAATTTGATCCAAATTCTGATTGCAAAGCCGAGGTGTCAACCACTACATTCCCTCAACTCAGATGCAGCTCAGAGAAACTGATGAACCAATTCTGACAAGAGAAGTTAAACAACACAATCTAGACAATGAAGGATTTTGTCAAGTTTAAAGGGTTTATCTGAAGCAATTATGGATGAACTCGTCACATTTTATACTGCTTGGGAGGTCTCTAAAAACTTCCTCTCACACTCTTTCCAGTGATTTTTTTTTTTTTTAGTGATCCTTTTTTTAATGAGAAGCAGCAGCAGTGGGTGAGAATGACTTATCTTTGAATCCCAACCCCATGCCCACAGTTGTATCACATTTAAGGTCCACCCATTGTTAATTCACTTGTTCGCCAAATATGTATCGAACTCCCAATATGTTGCTTATCGTGTGCATAGGAAAAGGATGAGGCATCTTCCCTGCTTTCAGGGAAACTTGAATCCAGGGGAAAATAGGTGTAAAATCATAACCCCATGTGGAAGAAAGAAGAGCAATACCAGAATATGTGCTAAGTTGAAATGGTCCTCAACCAGGGACCACCTTAGGGGGATGTTCAACGGTATCTGGAGACATGTTGGTTCTCACACCTTGGGGTGGGGGTAGCATGTAGTGAGTGAGTAGAGGCCTGAGAGTTGCTAGACATCCTATAATGCACACGACAGTCTCCACAGCAAAGATTATCTGGTCCAAAATGCTAATAGTGCCCAGGTTTAGAAATCCATTGCTAAGATATATCACTCTCTCCAGATTTTATTTTATTTTTTTAAAGATTTTATTTATTTATTTGACAGACAGAGATCACAAGTAGGCAGAGAGAGAAGGGGAAGCAGGCTCCCTGCCGAGCAGAGAGCCCGATGTGGGGCTCGATCCCAGGACCCTGGGATTGTGACCTGAGCTGAAGGCAGAGGCTTTAACCCACTGAGCCACCCAGGCTCCCCTCTCTCCAGGTTTTAAATGAGGAAATTTATCCTGGCTAAGCTAGAGGAATTTACAATTCCCTGATAATGAGTAAATTAACAATGTAAGTAATCTCCTTTTCAGGGAATGCATGAATCTTATTTTTAGCTGTCTGGGGGTTAAAACAAAAATACAACTTTTCTAGAAGTGGGTTAAGAATACGTAATTTGGAAGGGTGTGGGATTCTTCATTTTTATGGGAATGAATTCCCATTCTTCTGCCCCACCCTTGGCCAAGCTCCCATCATGTCTCCCTCCCCAGATTGCTACACACCAAAATTAGGTTCACTCCAGTTCAGCATTCTTAATAAATTCCCACTGCACTTGAATGTTAACTCAACCTTGCTTCAGAACCTACGACATGCCCGTGACCTAGACCCTGCCACCTCATACCCTTACCTGTTCACTCTACTTTAGCTACAATAATCCCTAAACTCTTTTCCCATCTCAGAGGCTTCACACATTCTGTTTCCTCTAACTGGAAATCTCCTCCCCCTGCCACTATATCCTTACATTCCATATCATGACCTACAGATCATGCCCTAGAAAAGGCCATGCCTACCTTCCCATTTCTTTTCATTCCCTGCTTCCTTATCCATGCCCCATCTTTCCATGCCTTGCTCTATCCCCCCGACCCTTGTGTGACTCTATGACTTAAGCACCCTTGCTAACTGGCTCTGGGTTGGATTCAGCCAATGAGAAGCATCAGTATGAGATCTGAGGGCTGGAGGAGATAGTCACCCGGGCATTTCCACCCCCTTTCCTACCTGGGTTCCATTCTGGGAGAAACTTTCTCCCACGAGCATCAGAGCCCCAGCTCTCATTAAGCCCCGGTGCCACATTCTGTCCCCTTGTCCCTCCAGCTGGTGCTAGTTTGGGGCTAAGCTGGCATCTCTCTTGTCTTCCCTTAACTCTGCCCCCACTTCTGGAAGCCACACCTTCATTAACAAATTTTCATTTGAACCATCTAAAGTGAATTTTGTTTCTGGCCAGCACTTTGGCATTCACACTCCTCAGTCTAAATCAGTATAGATTCTTTGTCTGATTCTTCATATAGATTCTTCCACAGCCTTCAATCACGTTTACTCCAAGCCCTTCTTGCATTTTATAAATGTGTGTATGTGTATTTGTATTTTGGTTCTTTGTGTAATATCTGTTGCCTGACGCGGCAACAGTTCTGGTCTCCGGGGACCATGGCTGTTTGGTTAGTGACAGCTGAATGGACGGATTAAAGGGCAGACAATGTCACTGTTGAGAAAAGACACGTACATTTTTCATGAAATAAATCATTTAAAAACTATGGTAATATAAGGAATTTATGGATAAGTAAAATGACACATGCAAAAGAAACTGCTCGAAGCTTTATCTGCCTGCATGCGTACATCCAAACTGACATTTATTCAGACCTTCCCAGTTCCAGTCTTCACCATACACTGGGAGCAGAGGCATGAAAAGGAAACTGTCTCTTTTATCAAAGGCTCATAGAGCAGTGGGGAAGATAGAAATGTCAAGATAATGGGCCATATGAGCCAGGGGCACAAGGGGGTCAAGAAAGAGATTGCTATCAAAGTGGGAAGATTGACAAAGGAGGCATCTGGAAACTTAAAAAAAAATGCAACAAGAGCATGTTTCAGTTTTGTTAAAAAAAAAAACAAAAAACAGGGGATCTGGGTGGCTCAGTGGGTTAAAGCCTCTGCCTTCGGCTCAGGTCATGATCTCAGGGTCCTGGGATCGAGCCCCACATCGGGCTCTCTGCTCAGCGGGGAGCCTGCTTCCTCTCTCTCTCTGCCTGCCTCTCTGTCTACTTGTGATCTCTGTCAAATAAATAAAATCTTTAAAAAAAAAAACAAAAACAAAAACAATGGCGACCATGACCGTAAATTCTTTGTTGTTTCTCAGATTCAGAAAGGGAACGAGGAAGGCAACATTCATGCCAAAATGTGTTGCTTTGGGGTCATGTCTCCATCCGAAAAAGAGTCCAGGTGGTATTGGCAGGTAAAGAGGCAATAACATGAAAATTGCCTGGGTTTTCCCATAAGACTCCAGACATGTGAGTCCTGATCATCACAGAAGCCCAAGGAGAGCGATCATGGAAGCCTCCAGCTAGAGTTCCCAGGAAAGCTGCCTTTGCTGAGTTCAGGAAGGTTTAGGTCATTTGCCTGCTGTCAAGTTTGATACGCACATATGTGCCACTGGGTGGTACGAACGAGCCTCTGTGATTACATTATGACATTTATAATCCTCAAGGTAACAGTTATGTTCACCAACATTCTTTCTGTCTGGAAATATTAAGAAATACTCTAACATCTTTTTTCATTGAAATAATATTTTTTAAAACCTTCCTCTGTAGAGAAAAATAGTGATTTCAACAAAGGCTTTTATCATCTTCATAGTTTTGTCAATGAGTTGCCCCAGTCCAGAGAGGTCACAATGAGTCACAAATCTTCTGATTGGAATCAAATCAGCACCAAGGGCCTGTCTTCAGTCAGACATGAGAGCAGAGGGTGGCAAACTTTTTTCCTATAAAGGCCAGATAGTAAATATTTTAGGGGTTGTGAGCCATATGGTCTCTCCTGCAACAAGTCAACATTGCCATCATAATGCGAAAGCAGCCACAGACAATATGTAAATGAACAGGCATAGTCAGGTTTCAATCAAACTTTGATTACAAAAATAGGTGGCCAGCCAGATTTCGCTTGTGGGCTATAGTGCCAGCCCTGCACCAGACTATAAAGAAGGAAAGGAAGAGAATGAACTGGGAACAAGGAAGACAGCTCTAAAACAAGTGGGGACAAAAAATCAAATCATTGAGAATAGCCCTGCACTGGCACCAAAAGAATATTTTCGTTGTATGATATACTAAGGTAGTGACTGTAAATCAACAAACTGTGAGTAACTGAACACATATTCTTCCTTGTGATAAAATAAAAGTCACTGGTAGAATTTCCCAGCAACTATGACTACTATGTTAAAAAAAATCCCATTTTGGGGGACACCTGGGTGGCTCAGTCGGTTAAGCGTCTGACTCTTCATTTCGGCTCAGGTCACGATCGCAGGGTGGTGAGATCGAGCCCCATCCCGCAGTGTAGAGCCTGCTTGATGTTTTCTCCCTTCCGTTCCCTCCCCCACCAACCTGCTTGCACACGTGCACTCTCTCCCCCAAAAGTTCTATGTTGAAATCTATAAATAAATATACGGCTCCGAAATAGGAGCTAACTGGGACATAGACGAACTTTGAAAACATTAGGTTGAGTGAAAGAAGCCAGACACAAAAGGCCACATATTTTCTGACTGCACTTGTATGAAATGTCCAGAAGAAGCAAATCCATAGAGACAGAAAGCAGATTAGTGGGTGTGTGTGTGGGGGGGGGCGGGTTGCTGTGGAGGAAATGGGGAACGACTGCTAATGGGCACATGGTTTCTTCTGGGGGTCACGAAAATGTTCTGAATCAGTCGTGCAACCTCTGTAAATGTACCCAAACCCACTGAATTGTACACTTTAATGGGGCGACTTTTATGGCACATGAATTGTATCTCAATTTAAAAAAGGGAGTAGGACAGTCTCGTGCAGTGTTTCCATCTTTCTGGAAGGTAACTTGAGGCAATAGACATTAATGTCTTCAGAGTCCTACAAATTCAGGAAGCAAAGGAGAAACACGAGCTAAGAAGATGTGGAGACGGAAGGGCAGCAGGAAGTAGGGAAGCAAGAAAGTAGAGACATCCATGATTTTGGCAACTGGGATGGCTCCGTTTACGTGGATTCGAACACATTCTGAGAACAATTCAGAGCTAATACTTGACCTCCCCTGGCAGATGCCCTCAGAGAGCTGATCTGTTCATAGGGGTTACCATATCTGTCTGGACATAAAATGATTATCTCCGGGCACTGGGCGAGGAGCTTTTCAGCAGGTGGTGCATTCCAAATCCCATTTTACAGATGAGCAAACTGATTGTCAAGGGCCATGCTCTTTCCCTCCATCCAGATCTTGGGGATCGCCACTGACGGTGCCCAGCCCCACTCGCGCCTCCCGCACTGGCTCTGCTCCCCAGCCGCACTCTCTCTCCCTGAGAGGGGGTGCATGAGACGACACCCCGCAAACAGGCTCCTGCTGCAGCCACCTGGTTTCAGCAGCGGCCTCCCCGCTGCTCTCCCTGTGCCCCGTCCTGCTCACCAGAGGGATCCACTTAAAACTGCCATCACTATACACCCACACCCCACCCCCCTGAAAAGTCAAGCCCCTCTCCCTCCGCCTGGAGTGCCCTTCACATGGCCGGGTCCGCACTCAGGCCAACCCTCCCCCCCACCTCCCACCAGACTGGTCTTGTGTCCCATCCTGGAATAACTACAGTTCACTCTATGTTAACCCTCTGCAAAGCCCTTACCATCCGATATTCTCCCTCTTTCCTGCCCTCCCTTCCAATCTCCATCCCTCCCTCTTTCTTCTCTCCTTCATCCTTCCTTCCTCCTTTCTGCTTTCTTCCCTCTCTTCCTTCTTCTCCGCCCCCCCCCAACATAAACCCTAAGAGAACATCAGCTCATGTGCTGTTCACTGAAGGGTCACCTGCCCCCGGCCCGTTCTAGGCACTCAAATGTTTTCTGAAAAGAATGAATGAACACAGATGAAAACTGGCGAAGGTTGTCCGCGGAGCTAAATGATTAAAGATACTAACCCCGCAGCACCCGGTCCTGGGTCTGCAGAGGGTTGACCAACGAATGGGACTTCTGATGACTCCAGACTGACCATTTGCTACGGCCCCACCCCCAAGGTTCCGTGTCCGAGACAAGTTGCTGCCTGGAGAGAGTTTTTATGACCTACTCATAAAGCCCTTAATCATGTGGTTTACAGGGCAAGTGCTAATGCAGCCATAATTATCTTGGTGCGAACACACTGTCATAGAAATGTAGCAAACATAGACACAGGCTTTTAAGAGAAACCAGCTGCTCTCCACACAGGATCACCCGACACGGAGAAACCAGTCGGCAGGCTCACAGCTGAGGAACTTGAACTAGAGTGACTGAAGGTGACACACCCTGTAACTAGCAGAGTAAAATGACAGTTGGCACCGGCACCTTAGGGTAACCATCTCACTCCCCAGAGAGCAATGCACGGGGAGGGGGTCAAGTCCATAATTAAGATGTGGAATCCCACCTTCCCCAAGACGGTGACGGCTGTTCAGTTCTGTTTAATTAACCCAAGCACGGAATGAGCGTAAACTGCAGTCTCTGGGTGATTTCCTTTGTTTTCTCTTCTGGAAGCAGATCAAGAAACAAGAAGGGACATGACTTCATTATAAATTTGCTACTTACCTCGGCTTTTTCTCCTTTTTAATCTTTGAAATAACAGTTGATCCATTAAGAGACTCGAAGGTGAAAAATGTCAAGCCTTTGACCTTTCCTTAGTTCTCACACACATACTGAGCCAAGGAAAACATCCTCACCCACCTCCTCCTTTGCCCCACAATGTGTGCCTTTCATGGACGTGGCGAGGAGTCTGGAGCCAAGTTCTCAGCCTAGGCACTGCTGACCATTTTGCAGCGGACAGCTGCCTGTGGTAGGGGCTGTCGGGCTGCGTTGGCTACTGCGGGATGCCAAGAGGCACCCCTGGTCTCCACCCGCCAGATGCCAGGAGCTCCCATCCCTCAGCCATAACCACCAAAGATGTCTCCAGATACCTCCCAAATGTTTCCTGGGGGGGCAAAACCACTCCCGGTTGAAAATCACCCTTCAAGATGCTATACATAAAAAACGAGAAGCAAAAAAAGATCGGCAAATGCTCCCTAATGATTTTCCTCTTTCAACAGAGACCAGAACATTTTATTTCCTGGACATTATACACTTAAAAATCCAGAACACACACAGATTGCCCCGGTACTGTTTGCTCCCGCCTTTGAGTAAGACGACCGGCATCACAGAGTAATCAACACGCTACACAGAGAGCGAGGCATTTTGCTCAGCATCTTATTGAAATGCTGTAAGGGTCTGGGCTGCTCTTACAGGAAGACTCCCTGAAACCTGGGGCAGAATTTTATGCCTTCCTCAAGGATCCTATGCCAAGATGACACTTTTTAAAAACAACGAGGGCCTGTAAATGTCTCTGAAACTCGGCAATATTTGTAGTTGGTGGAAGGATCTTAAAACTGGTTTCAAATCAGGCATTTAAAGATCATAATATTTGGACCAAGAGCTCTTTAAGGAGAAAGAAGAGAGATGGTTTTAGTTTGAGACCAATGAAAAAACAAGTCGTTTATCTCTGCCTTTTGCTAAAATAACTAACCTCTCTTAATGACGATGTATTTAGATTAACAACAGAAAAGCAGGACTAGTCCTGGTATCCGCCTTACAAGATTTTACAGTTCTGAAAAGGCCATTAATCAGCAAACAATCTATAAAGACAACCTAAAGAAAATTTGTTCCAACTGCCTCATTCTCTCGTCTTGGTTATAATCCAAGAGCAAATCCTCCAAGTCTAAATGCGCTACCCATAAAACTCCTTATCTGCCTCGACTCGGTAAGGGCCATCAACCAAATCCCTCCGTACTGTGTTTCCCATGGAGGAAGGAGGCTGCAAGTTTGTTCACCAAGAAGCAGTAAGCGCGAAGGAAGACTAAGCAAGAAATCAAACATAAATCTTCGCCAGCCGCCTCCTGTAAAGCTGACATGGATTGAGAGAAAGCTCTTCCTCGGGAATTTTCATAAACTTTCTTATTTGCCCAGGAATAACGTCTTCTAATTGGAAAAGTGCATTTGCGAGGCTGTTGACAGTCACACACAGATTCTTTCCCATTGCCCAGGAAGCTGCCCGATGTAACACTCCGGATGCCATAGTCATGGTATCGTGTGGTTTTGTTTGCTTTTATGATTTTCTGGTACGATATTTTACGGGTTTTGACTTAGCACCAGATGTACGTTTGGCACGAAGGGTATAATTTCTTTAAAAGGCTGTTTCCAGAGAGATGAAAAGTTGATTAGTATTATTTTTAATCTATTTTTTTTTCCTGATGGGTTAGGGACTTGCTTCGAGCAAGCCTGCATTTTTGTTTGGCTGAAGAGAAGAATATTTGACATAGCCCGTGTCAATCTAACTTGTGGTTTTGCTCTAAGCCCTCTATGGGTAGCTTGCATCTTGTGATCTATTTAATACCTTGCTTTTCTTATTAACGAAACCCAAACTAGGCCATGTTCAGGGTGATCAGCTGGAAAGAATGTGGCTCATCAGAGAGGGCAGGCGTGTCCCCAGCATTCTTCTCTAAGAACAGTGGCTCACCACAAATGCAGAGGGTGAGGTGTTTGGGAAGCCTGGGCCCTTTGTCTGACTTTGGATTCAGGGGGTTTGTGAGCTCTAATTAGTGGCCATTTAAACACCCTTACTTTCTATAGGTGTCCTACCAACAAATTCAACAGCTGCCTGGGGGGCAGACGGGCATTTTGGACTCCGTTTCAGAGAAGGAGTCTACATGCTTCCAACGTACCTTTGCATAATTTCCAAGATAATTGATCCCCAATAAGGAGCATCTTGTAGTTGTAAGTCAAGGAAATGGATGATTGGAATAGTCCGTGAATAAAGAGTGCTCTTGTTTCCCCCTTCATCCCCGTCCAGGGAAGACACATCTATCTGTACATCCTCTTTGCAAAACTTCGGTTGCGTCTTTTAAGGGGACCTACCGCAAATTAATCCCTTCGGACCCAGTGAATGTCTCGTGGGCCAGGCGTGCCCTGTATTGCGTCTTCTGTTTTCAGATGTAAAATGCTACTTAGAAGGTTAACTATTGAAGGAGGAGGAGGACAACCGGAGTCATGTTGAGAACGGGGCCCTAGGAAATCAGGCCTGCTCTCACGGTGCAACTCAGGAGAGTTTCACAGTCCATATGGGGTCTTCGGCACAACATCGGTTCCCTTGAGGAAGAGCTAAATGGACCATCAGCGCCAGAACAGAAACCCTGCGGTGAGTGCTACTATCTGCATTATTTTATTCAGTCCTCTGCTCACCTTACGAGGTACGTGCCATTTCTCCCGTTTTACTCAGAGGCTAAATAATTTTCCAGAGTCATGAGGCCGGCAAGGGGCTGAGGTGAGCCCGGAAGCCGGCTCTGTCCAAGCACCGTGGCCTGGAAGAGTCGGGCCGCCGCCTGCAGCTGTTGGCGCCCCTGTGAGAAGATGGTGAAGATGGCGAATGGACCTGCTGCTACCCCGCTGCCCCATCGGCCGAGGCTGGCTAGGACACTAAAGCATTAAGTGCCCGTTGACATTCGTACTCGGTACCAAGTATTATTCCCATGTTACTCCCTCTCTGAGACCGAAAACTGCGCACAGATCCGCGGCTGGGCACCTGCTGCTCCTTGAAAATCTCGCCAGCGTAGTCCGGTCCCTCCTGCTTTCTTCTCCAGCCTTTGCCCATCAGCTGGGCCTTATCCCGACAGCTCTTGAAACACACAGAGCAGGCAGGGAGTGGGGGCTGCCTTGGAAGGCCCCTCTGAGGACAGCGTCAGAGCTGCCGGCTGGACCATCGGTGCGGACGCCTAGACCACACGGAGCGTGGCACAGCGTTACATTCTCAACGGACCTGGCAGATGGGGCCTTGTCAGCCATGGCCCTGACCTGCAGAATTCCTTACATTTACAGCCATCACTCTCGGTGGCTCTTCTCTCTGTAACGTGTCCCGCGGGGTCCCCCTCTCTGCTCCGCTCCTCACTAGGTTCGCATCCTTTCTTTGTCACCTTGCGTCAAAACATGTCCTGACCGGTCTGTCTGGTCCACAGGACTTGGAGCCCCTCAAAAGCAGATGGGCGGCTCATTATTTTGGATTGCCTAAGGGCCTGGAAACCTTGCCTGGCATGCCTTGATGCTCCCCTCCCCTATTTCGGTTTATAGCCTCTGAAAGTTCTCATCTGAATTCTTTACATTTCATTGATTCAAGTTTCTACCTAACTTTATAGCGGTGATTTACCGCTTTGGTTCCTCACTCCACTTGGCTTCTATTCTTGATGTATTAGTCCCTTAGATTTCTAGCGCAAGCCAGGACAGTGAAGGAGAAACACTGCAGACTTGGGAGTCACCAGCTCGCTCTGTGTGCTCAAGCTCATCAGGGTCCTCATTTGTGCTTCCAAGGACAGTGTTGAGTGTGTGAGAAGGGAGAAAAGGGCAGACAAGGAAGGGAAAGCAAAGAAAAAATGCAAGAAAGTTCAGTCTGGTATGGTAGTTGTAGAAATTTTAGAGACCTAGATGTTTTTTTTTTAAGATTTTATTTTATTTATTTGACAGATAGAGATCACAAGTAGGGAGAGAGGCAGGCAGAGAGAGAGGAGGAAGCGGGCTCCCTGCCAAGCAGAGAACCCAATGCGGGGCTCGATCCCAGGACCCTGGGATCATGACCCGAGAGAAAGGCAGAGTCTTTAACCCACTGAGCCACCCAGGCGCCCTGAGACCTAGGTGTTTTATAAGCACCGGGCAGTGAGTGGTCTTTTATTTGATGGCAGCCTGGCATTTTTGTGTTTCTGAGTCTGACTGTGAATACTCTGGGGCTAGACAGAAGACACACCACATACTGGAATAAGAGAAGGTGTGTCTTTGATTTTTTTTTTTTTTTTTTTGGTCACCACAATGCTATTTGTGGATGGATTTTCTTACTGTATTTGTTCTGTCTCATTGGAGTTTTTATTTATGAAGTAAATTCATAGTACATTCAGTTCTTAGTGGTGTTAGTGTCAATCTTCAAAATGTGTGATATTAGCAAGTGGCACTGAATTGAGGTCATCGGATCAAGCCTTTCACCCATCAGGCTATCATTAGTAATATGACTGTGATGTGGCTACTTTACCTTGGTTCCTGCTCTTTATTTTTATCTTTTATCTTTACTTCACTTTATTTTTTTTAAAGATTTTATTTATTTATTTATTTGACAGAGAGAGACACAGTGAGAGAGGGAACACAAGCAAGGGGAGTGGGGGAGGGAGAAGCAGGCTTCCCACTGAGCAAGGAGCCTGATGTGGGGCTCGATCCCAGGACCCTGGGATCATGACCTGAGCCGAAGGCAGACGCTTAATGACAGAGCCACCCAGCACCCCAGTTCCTGCTCTTTGATACAAATTTTATTCATCTTTCTTCCTCCCTGCTCCCTCAAGCAAATGTAAGCGAGGAATAATGGGCAAGAAGATTTAACATCTAAACACATCACAGGCCCTCAAAAAATTGTTTTAAAGGTAACTGTATTGAGTTTGGGCAAAATGATCAATTACCGACCAGCACACCAGGTACAACAATGAACAACAAACGCCGTAGAACTCATAGAAACCTTAGGTTTCTAATTGTGCAGGTAGGCCATGGCATGAAGGTAGCAGGAAAAAAAAATCTTTTTTTTTTTTAAAAAGATTTGATTTATTTATTTGACAGACAGAGATCACAAGTAGGCAGAGAGGCAGGCAGAGAGAGAGGAGGAAGCAGGCTCCCTGGCGAGCAGAGAGCCCGATGTGGGGCTCGATCCCAGGAACCTGGGATCATGACCTGAACTGAAGGCAGAGGCTTTAACCCACTGAGCCACCCAGGTGCCCAGCAGAAAAAAAAATCTTATCACAATATAAGGTCACAACTGAATCCCTTGGGTTATTTTATAAAAATATCATGATTGGAAACCACCATTACTGAAAAACACTCACTACTGAGTTAACTGACACATGGTTCCAGTGAGATATTACAAAAATCATGACAATTTGCCTACTTCCAGAGCTTGCAGGAAGTTCAGGATGTGTTTGAAATACTAAACACTGATTAGAGTCTCATTTATAGCTGGGAGGGGGGTAAAAAGATAGTAACATGCAATGGACACTTATACCCACCACATGGAGACCAGCAGGCACTTCTCCTACATCCTCACAACCATTCAACAAAGCCAGTATTTTCATCTCTGTATTTCACAAAGGAGGAATTGAGACCCAATGAAGTCAAGAAACTCTACTGAGGTCCAGACTTACTGGAAGTGGCTGATCTGGGATTTAAACTCCTTTTTGGCTCTAGAGGTCTTTTTGATGAACCGGGCACAAGAGGTACCTGAGAATGCTGTCGTTCAAACCACCATCGTGCTGTGGTAGGTAAGTCTAAGATGGCCCCCAATGGTCCCCACCTTCCAGTATTCATGAACTGGTATTCACCTCCCCTGAAGTAACTTGCTTTCAACAGACTAAGGCAATGTTGTGGGGAACGCCATTTCCATGCCTGGTCCAAAAGAGCCTATGATCTCCATCTTGTCAGCAGATTCTCTCTTGAGCTGGCTTGGATGAAGCAAGCTGGCGTGTTAGAGAGGTCCACGTGGCAAGGAGCTGAGGGAGGCCTCTGAGTAACAGCCAGGAAGGAAATAAAGTCCTCATACCAACAGCTCTCATCAAGTGAATCCTGCCGACAATCACATGACTGAGCTTGGAAGTATGTTCTTCCCCAGTTGAGCCTTCAGATGAGATACCCACCTCAGTGGACACCTTGATCACAGCCTGTATGGTCCTGAGCAGAGGACCCAGCTAAGCTGTGCTTGGATTCCTGACCCATGAAACCTGTGAGATAATAAATGTGTATTGTTTTAAGTCTCTAAGTTCTGGGGTAATTTGTTAGGCAGCAGTAGAGCAGAAATGCAAGGGCCTCACAGAATGAATGGCCTAGTAACACCAATTGACTTGCCACGTGTGGCCACCAGTTTGCGACCCATGGAAGACAATGATGCTGGTTTTCAAAGTGACAGACACCTCAACTCCTCCACTACATCGCAGCCAGAAAAACAATATAGTAAATGCACTGCTCCCCCCACCCCGCCCCGGGCCCAATACCCTTGCTTAACTTCTGTGTCAAAAACAGAAAGGGTGGCTCAGTTGGTTAAGCATCTGCCTTTGGCTCGAGTCACAATCTCGGCATCGTGGGATCAAGCTTCATTTGGGCTCCCTGCTCAGTAGAGAGCCTGCTTCTCCCTCCTGCTCTGCCTCCCCGCTGCTTGTACTCTCTTTCATGCGCTCTCTCAAATAAAATCTTTAAAAAAACAAAAAAACCCAGAAAAGATGTAACCATTAGGCAAAGAAACAGCCAACAAATACATAGATGTAATAAATTCATACACACGAACAAAGAATGAGTACATACTGAGAGATAGGAGTTTTAGAAATCACTTGACCTAGCCAGGCTGGAGTTGGAGAGAATTCCAACCTAAATTGAGATTTAAAAGGAGAGAATGGCTGAGTCATCCCCTCAGGAATTATTTTGGTATCCTGGTTGGTTAGGCTAGCTCTGTGCGGCTTGGCTTCATCATAAGGGAATAGTCCTTTGGATTAGAAAATTTCCATTTTTTTACAGAGCTTTTATTTAAAATACGTAGAGAGTCAACACACATTCAAGAAATGTCTGGCCCAATTACATCTAGTAATATGAGAAATTATGTTATTTCCCCTGGCTTTAAAAATTAGTCAAAGCTCATTTGGAATTTCAAAAATTCCTCCTATTTGTTCCATATTGTTTTTCTCTTCGTTTACAGATTGACCTTTATGTTCCATATCAGTTCCTCTGTATGAATATCAGAAATGACAATATATGCCTGATGATTTCCATACCAATGGAAAACCACAGCTCCAAACTTTATTAACAAAATGCAGAAATTTCTAACTTTCTGTTCTGAGGTCAACACTTACTCATTATACTAAACTATGCACTATCAGCACTATTTCTCAGTACTTAGGACATGGCCTTTGGGGTTTAGTCCTGAGTTTGAATTCTAGCTGAATTCACTTCCTAAACAGGCAGCTTCAACATCCTTGACCTTCAGTTTTAAAAACTGTAAGGGGGGATAGATATAAAGTCCTTGAGATAAAGGTTGCCATATAAATTAAATGATAAAATGTAAGTGAAATGTTTATATTGTGCTTGGCACATAGTAAGTAGCTGTTACTATATTTGAAAGATTTTGTCTTTGGTTTTCTGCAATTGGAATATGAAATGGCTAGGTGTACGCTTTCTGGTATTTATCCTGCTTGGGGTTTTAAGAACTTCCTGGGTTTATGGTTTGGGTTCTGTCATTAATTTTGGAAAATTCTTGGCCATTACTACTTCAATTATTTTTTTCTGCTCCTCTGTCTTTCTTCTTCTTCTGGTATTCCCAGATGTAATTATGTTACAGTCCTTGGATATTCTGTTGCTTTTTTGTTTTCATTCTTTTTTTCTCTTTGCATTTCGGTTTGGGATGTTTCATTGGCATATCTTTCAGCTCACTGATTCTTTCTTTGGTCACGAATAGTCTCCTAATGAGCCCACAAAGGCATTCTTCATTTCTGTTACTGTATTTTTGATTTCTATTATTTCCTTTGATTTTTTTTTTTCTTAGAGTCTCCATTTCTCTGCTTATGTTACCCGTCTGGTCTCGCATGCTGTCCATTTCTTCCATTAGGACTATTAGCATGTTAATTATAGTTATCTTACATTCCTAGTCTGATAGTTCCAAATTCTCTACCATATCTGAGTGCAGTTATGATGCAGGAAATTCTTTTCCTATTTAGATCTGAAAGAAAAATATTTTGTTAGAATACTCACTTTCAGAAATCAATTCTGGGAACTTCTTTTTTAAAAATTTTATTTATTTTTTAAAATTTCTTTTCGGTGTTCCAGAATTCATTGTTTATGCACCACACCCAGTGCTCCATGCAATACGTGCCTTCCACAATACCCATCATCAGGCTCACCCAACCTCCCGCCCCCCTCCCCTCCAAAACTCTCAGTCCGTTTCTCAAAGTCCACAGTCTCTCATGGTTCCTCTCCCCCTCCAATTTCCCCCAACTCACTTCTCCTCTCCATCTCCCCATATCCTCTGTGTCATTCCTTATGCTCCACAAATAAGCGAAACCATATAATAATTGACTCTGTCTGCTTGACTTAATTCACTCAGCATAATCTCTTCCAGTCCCGTCCATGTTGATACGAAAGTTTGATATTTGTCCTTTCTGATGGAGGCATAATACTCCATAGTATATATGGACCATATCTTCTTTATCCATTCATCCGTTGAAGGGCATCTTGGCTCTTTTCACAGTTTGGTGACTGTGGCCATTGCTGCTATGAACATTGGGGTACAGATGGCCATTCTTTTCACTACATCTGTATCTTTGGGGTAAATACCCAATACTGCAATTGTAGGGTCATAGGGTAGCTCTATATTTAATTTCCTAAGGAATCTCCACACTGTTTTCCAAAGTGGCCGCACCAACTTGCATTCCTGCCAACAGTGTAAGAGGGTTCCCCTTTTTCCACATCCTCTCCAACACATGTTGTTTACTCTCTTGTTAATTTTGGCCTTTCTAACTGGTATAAGGTGGTATCTCAATGTGGTTTTGATTTGAATCTCCCTGATGGCTAGTGATGATGAACATTTTTTCATGTGTCTGTTAGCCATTTGTATGTTTTCTTTGGAGAAGTGTCTGTTCATGTCTTCTGCCCATTTTTTGACATGATTATCTGTTTTGTGTGTGTTGAGTTTGAGGAGTTCTTTATAGATCTTGGATATTAGGCCTTTGTCTGTACTGTCATTTGTGAGTATCTTCTCCCATTCCGTGGGTTGCCTCTTTGTTTTGTTGACTGTTTCCTTTGCTGTGCAGAAGCTTTTGACCTTGATGAAGTCTCAGATGTTCATTTTTGCTTTTGTTTCCTTTACCTTTGGAGACATACCTTGAAAGAAGTTGCTGTGGCTGATGTCAAAGAGGTTACTACCTATGTTCTCCTCTAGGATTCTGATGGATTCCTACCTCATGTTGAGGTCTTTTATCCATTTCGAGTTTATCTTTGTGTTTGGTGTAAGATGATGGTCGAGTTTCATTCTTCTAAACATAGCTGTCTAATTTTCCCTGCACCATTTATTGAAGAGACTGTCTTTTTTCCACTGTACATTTTTTCCTATTTTGTCGAAGATTTTTGACCATAAAGTTGAGGGTCCATATCTGGGCTCTCTACTCTGTTTCCCTGGTCTATGTGTCTGTTTTGTGCCAATACCATGCTGTCTTGGTGATCACAGCTTTGCAGTAAAGGTTGAAATCAGGCAACGTAATGCCCCCAGTTTTGTTTTTCTTTTTCAACATTTCCTTAGCAATTCAGGGTTTCTTCTGGTTCCATTCAAATTTTAGGATTGTTTGTTCCAGCTCCTTGAAAAATGCCAATGGAATTTCAAAAAACTGAAGCAGAAGGAAAACTTTCACACTCTTTTTATGAAGCCAGCATTACCCTGATCCCCAAACCAGGAAAAGACCCCACTAAAAAGGAAAATTTCAGACCAATATCCTTGATGAATATGGATGCCAAGATTCTTAATAAGATCCTAGCTAATAGGATCCAACAGTACATTAAAAAGATTATCCACCATGACCAGGTGGGATTTATCCATGGGATGCAGGGGTGATTCAACATTCACAAATCAATCAATGTTATAGAACAAATCAATAAAAGAAGAGAGAAAAACCACATGGTCCTCTCAATTGATGCAGAAAAAGCATTGGACAAGATACAGCATTCATTCCTGGTTAAAACGATTCAAAGTATGGGGATAGAGGGAACATTCCTCAACTTCATAAAAGCTATCTATGAAAAACCCACAGTGAATATCATCCTCAATGGGGAAAAGCTGACAGCCTTCCCTTTGAGATCAGGAACACGACAAGGATGCCCACTCTCACCTCTCTTGTTCAACACAGTATTAGAAGTCCTAGCAACAGCAATCAGACAACAAAAAGAAATAAAAGATATTCAAATTGGCAATAAAGAAGTCAAACTCTCTCTCTTCTCAGATGACATGATACCTTATATGGAAAACCCAAAAGGCTCCACCCCCAAACTACTAGAACTCATACAGCAGTTCAGTAATGTGGCAGGATACAAAATCAATGTACAGAAATCAGTTGCCTTCTTATACACTAACAATGAAAATACAGGAAGGGACATTAGAAAATCGATTCCATTTACTATAGCACCAAGAACCATACGATACCTGGGAATAAACCTAACCAAAGAGGTGAAGGATCTGTACTCAAGGAACTACAGAACACTCATGAAAGAAACTGAAGAAGACACAAAAATATGGAAGACCATTCCATGCTCATGGATCGGAAGAATAAACATTCTTAAAATGTCTATACTGCCCAGAGAAATCTATACTTTCAATGCCATTCTGATCAAAATTCTGGGAACTTCTTAAGAAAGACAGAGACCCCCCCCCAAAGAGACAGTGACAAATGATATATTAGTTTTCTATTGCTGCATAATAATTAAAACAAATTTAGTGAATTAAAAAAAAAACCCACTTGATTTGCTCACAGTGTTCCGTAGGTTTGTAATCTGGGCAGGCTTTATTGGGTTCTATGCTTGGGGGTCTTACAAGGCTGAAGTTAAAGTATTTTCTAGCCAGGGCTCTTTTCTGTAGGCTCTGGGAAAGAATTTACTTCCAAGATCCTTCAGATTGCTGGCCGATTTTTGTTCCTTGTGGTTATAGAACCAAGGTCCCTATTTCCATGCTGGTTGTCAGTGGAGGGTTGCTATGGTCCCATAGGCTGCTCTTCCATCCTTGGGCATATGGTTCCTTTCATCGTCAAAGCCAGAAATGGTACATCAAATCTTTCTTGTGCTTCAAGTCTCTCTGTCTTCCCCCTCTGTCACCAGCCCAAAAATGTTGTTTGCTTTTAAGGACTCATGGGACCAGATCATGCCCACCCAGATAATCTCCCCATCTTAAGGTCAACTGTGCCATATAACATAACATAATCATGGGAGTGTTATCTCAGAACACTCACAGCTTCCAGGGCTTAGGGAAGGATGTATATATAATCCTGCCTTCCACAAATGGGTATCTAGGGGACTTTCAGGATAGGAGGAAGTCAGGAGAATTCAGCATACTACAAATTATTCTAAAAACGAGGCCAATTCAGTCTGCAAAAAAGAAAGGGTAATAGGTTTTACATTTTTCAATAGCTGCATATAGAAGTAATGGTACACATATATTCACTCCACAAAAAAGATTAGGTACCTATTATGTACCAGAGTGTACATCAGATATTGGGAAGGTAAAGATGAATAAGACCCACTCCTGTTCGCACAGAGCTCACAACTTGGTGTCCAGAGGCAAGAAAACCTCTAAGATAGTCTGTTGGTCTTCTCTAGGATGGTCCTTTGTTGCTTCTCTCTATGATGAGAGTATATATGATAACCATCAAATCTTCTTCCTGTGATGTCCATCTCTGTAAGATCTTCTATGATGCCCCTTTTTATGATGTCCTTCTTTGTGATGAACCTGTTTATGATGCAATCAGTCTATGATGCCTCTCTCTGTCCTGTCCCTCCCTATAGTGTCCTTCCCCATGGTGGTCCTCTTCATGATGCCTGTCTCTATGAAGCCATCAGTGAACATGCCTGTTTTTAAGAACTCTACTCTGAGAAGCCACAATTTAAAAAAAAAAAAAAGATCTTATTTATTTGAGGGAGAGCATGAGAGAGAGAGAGCGAGAGCAAGCAAGCCTGAATGGGGGCAGAGGCAGAGGGAGAAGCCGGCCCCCTGCTGAGCAGGGAGCCTGACGCAGGGCTCAATCCCGGGACTCCATCCAGGACCCTGGCGTCATGACCTGAGCTGAAGGCAGACGCTTAACCGACTGAGCTACCCAGGCACCCCAGAAGCCACTCTTTTTTTTTTTAAATTATTTTTTATTGTGGTAAAATATTCATAACATAAATTTACCCTTTAAATCATTTTAAAGTGTATCATTTAGTGGCACTAAGTACATTCACATCATTGTATAACCGTCACCACTATCTATTTCTGGAAGTTTTTCATCCTCGCAAATTGAAATCCTGTATCCATTAAACAGTAACTCTCCATTTCCTCCTTCCTCTCTGTCCCCCAAGGTGATAGTAACCTCTATTCTCCTTTCTATTTTTTTGTTTTATTCTAAAAATTTATTATGCTTCTCTTAGCTTTCTCTGCTCCCCAGCTTTATTGAGGTACAGTTGAAAAATAAAATTGTACGTATTTAAAATATAAAACACAATGATTTTTTATATGTATACATTGTGAAATGATTATCATGCTCAAGCCAAATGATACACTCATCACCTCATATCGTGACCTTTTGTGTGGTGTGTGCTGAGAATATTTAAGATTCACTCTCTCAGCAAATTTTAAGTATATAATACAATATTATTAACTATAGTAACCATACTGTAATTTAGATCCTCAGAACTTACTATCTTATAACCAAAAGTATGTACTCTTTGACCAACATCTCTCCATTTCCCCCACCCCCAGGCCCTGGCAACCATTGTTCTACTCTGTTTCTGCTGAGTTCGACTGTTAGATTCCACATACAAGTGATACCATAAAGTATTTTCTTTCTCTGTCTGGCTTATTTCACTTAGAATAATATCCTCCAGGTTCATCCATCTTGTGAATTGTAGGATTTCCTTTTTTTAATGGCTGAAAAATATTCCATTATCCTTATCTATCCATCTGTCTGTCTATCTCTTTCTCTCAATAGCTCTCTATCTATATAGATACAGTCACATTTTCTTTATCCGCACATCAACAGGCACTTAGGCTGCATCCACATCTTGGCTATTGTGAATAATGCAGCAATGAACAAGGGAGTGCAAATATCTCCATGAGATACTGTTTTCATTTCTTTGGATATATATCCAGAAGTGGAATTACTGGATCATATGGTACTTGTATTTTTAATTCAGAAAAAAATTACCATATTATTTTCCATAATGGCTGTACCCATTTACATTCCCACCAACAGTAAACAGAAATTCTCTTTTGTCCACACCCTCCCCAATATTGGTTATCTCTTAGCTTTTTGATAACAGCCATTCTCACAGATGTGAGGTGATAATTCACTGTGGTTTTGATTTGCATTTCCCTGATAATTAGTAGGCTGAGAACCTTCTCATATACGCATCTGTATGCCTTCTTTGGAAAAATGTCTATTCAGGTCTTTTGACTAGTTTTTAGTTATGTTATTTATTATTCTGCCATTTAGTTGTATGAGTACCTTATATATTTTAGAAATTAACCTCTTATTAGATATATGGTTTGCAAACATTTTCTCTCATTCACTAGGATTCCTTTTCGTTTTGTTGATTGTTTCCTTTCCTGTGCAGAAGCTTTTCATGGGCTGTCATCCTACTTGTTGACTTTTGCTTTTGTTTCCTTTCCTTTTGGTGTGATATCCAAAAAAGTCATTACTGAGACTAATGTCCGGGAACTTTTGTTTCCAATGTTTTCTTTTAGGAGTTTTACGGTTTTACATCTTACATTTAAGTCTTTAATCAATTTAGAGTTAATTTTTGTGGGTGGTATAAATTTTGTGGGTGGTAAATTTTGTGGGTGGTGTAAGATAGGGGTTCAGTTTCATTCTTTTGCAGGTGGATATTCAGTTTTCCCAACACCATTTATTAAAAAGAGACTGTCCTTCCTTGTCAAAGATTCGTTGACTCGGTAGACATGTGTTTATTTCTGGACTCTCTAGCCTGTTCTGTTGGTCTGTGTCTCTTTTTACGGTGGAACAGTACTGTTTTGGGGACTATAGTTTTGTAATATCATTTGTAATCACTTTATTTTCTTTGTCAATTTCCATTGATGTTTTCTGTTGTTTTTCCAGTTTCTATTTATTTCTTCCCTGATCTTTGTTATTTCTTTCCTTCTCCTAACTTTGTTTATCCTTTTCTAGTTCCTTGAGGTGTCAAGTTAGGTTTTCAATTTTAGATTTTTTCTTTTTTCTTAATCTCAGCATTTATCGCTGTAAACTGTTTTTGTTGCATCTCATAAATTTTGATATTTTCTGTTTTCATTTCATTTTTTTATGTCTCTCTTGATTTCTTCTTTGACCCACTGGCTGTTCGGGAGGATGTTATTTAATTTCTACATTATTTGTGAATTTTCCAGCTTTTCTCCTGTTACTGAATTTTAGTTTCACGCCATCATGATCAGAAAAGATACTTGATGTGATCTCAATCTTTTAAAAGTTGTTAACAAGTGTTTTGTGACTTAACATATGGTTTATCTTGGAGAATGTCTTCACGCACTTGAAAAAGAATGTGTATTCTCTCTGCCTGTCTCTCTGTCTACTTGTAATCTCTGTCAAATAAATAAATAAAATCTTTTAAAAAATAAAGTGCAGTTCCAAACTATACCCATTATTTTCTCTGTGATCACTAAGATCCCTTGGTGATGACCTATCCATTGTTGCAAGTGGAGTACTAGGCATCCTCTCAGACAGCTGGGAAAGCTGCAGGGGGGCACTCCCATACTCTCACTGCCCCCCACGGCTGAGGTGGTTGGTCCTGGCACTGAGCTGTGTTGCCCTGGGGGAGACTAGAGAAGATGAGAAGCTTGTCCAAAGGAGCATGCTGATCGGTGGAGGAGCTCGAATTCAAACCCAGGAAGGGTGGCTCAGAGTCGCTGCTCTGAAGCACGGAGTTGAAAAGTCAACAGATATTTTTTGAAGACCGACCTTACACCAGGCACAAAACAAAGATGTAATTCTTGTGCTTATTAAGGGCTCAAGTCCAGAGAGAGAGAGAGAGGCTCCCACTGGTAGTGATTCTGACTCACAGACTACATGAATGTGAGTGGCGAAAAATCTGATTGGGATGGTAGGCACGGCTAGATCATGAAGAAGGGCTTCACCACAGTATTGGAGTTTGGAACTATGGGGGATCGGACTAGGACTGATCTGTGATAAAGTTTCCCACGAACAGTAGTGAGGAAAATGTAGACAATTTCTTTTCTTAATAAAGCTAGATGTATTTCATATAAAAAGGGGATCTTTAGTCTAAAATTACATTGTTTGTATTTTTGATGCCAACAAAAATAATTGATATTTATAAGATATCTAAAAATGGATATTTTTAGATATCTTATAAATATCAATTATTTTTGTTTTGTTTTTGGTATATCATCAGTGGCAAAACCTGCCATTAAAAAAATATTGGTCCCAGGGTGCCTGGGTGCCTCAGTCGGTTAAGCATCTGCCTTTACCTCAAGTTACAACCCCAGGGTTCTCGGATCAAGCCCTGCAGTGGGCTCCCTGCTCAGCGAGGAGCCTGCTTCTCCCTCTCCCTCTGCTGCTCCCCCCCGCCCTGCTTATGCTCTCTCACTCTCGCTCTCTCTCAAATAAAGAAATAAAAATCTTAAAAAAAATTACTGGTCTCTAAAACTTGAAGATCTGGGAAGCAGTGCATTAGAAATGTCAGAAGGAAGCAATAGAAAAGATCACAGAGATCAAGTACAGTAAGGGCAAAAGTACTAAGTGGATTAGGCTGAGGAGATCCCTGGTGACATTATTTGGGGACAGTTCTGACAGAGTGATGGGGGTGGGAGGCAGGCTATCCCAGGGACAGAGAATTCTCATTCATCTCTAGGTAGCAAAACTTTAGCCACATGGAAAAAATGTACATTGGCTCATTATATACATGAACTAATGTATGTAATAGTTGCATTCTGCTGGTTATTAGGTTGCCGTGTCCTTAAGACAAATGGGGATGAGGGGAGATATAAAGGGACTAGTAATTTGAGCCATAGATCTGAAGCAAAAAAAGATCAACAAACTCCAAAATACACATTTGACTCCATCAAAAAAAAATCAATCATTCATCAGCTTTTTTTTTTTTGCCCCCCACCCCCCATGCCAAAGTCCCATGAGGCGAGAAGCTAGATTACCAGCAGTGTCTCACACACCTCCTCTAGGGGCATCTACGGGGACGGAAGTCCTGATCGGGGATGCACGTGTGCGTCAGCACGGCAGGCATCCTAGTCCTGCTCTGTCCGGCCTGGAGTGGGGAGGGCATCTGAGACCAGATTTTATGTCCTTTGCAGACTGTGTGAGGCACAGAACACAGGACTCCCAGCCACCAGCCTGGTCTGCCCTAGGAGAAGCTGTGTGGGAAGCACGCCCGGGTCCCCGCTGAACCAATGCAGTGAGTTAATCACAAGCCAGCGCTCTTTGAGCTGAACGCTCGCCTGTGATGACCCGGCCAGCTGCTCCCCTGCGCGTTTCCCTTCAGACTGTGCGATTTCACCGAGAAGGTTGTCTCCATAGCCCGAAGGCTTGAAAACATTTTAAAACCTGAATTGGCCTATTCCCGGAGACTAGAGCTGAGCCTACTGGGATAACATCAATCTGCAGGGTTCCCCCAGCACAGAAGACATATTTCATCCTATAATTGAAAACTAGATTTGATTTATATTCCATTGTGTCAGAGCCTATACTCGGCTTTCTCAGTGGAGAGGTCTGGGCAAGAGGGAGATGATCTAGTTTTGAAAAAAGGTACTCCATAGACACCGGTGTAGAATGCTGCAAAAACGGAATCAGAATGGATCCTGATGCCCCTTTGTAGATTCTGGGGTCTGATTGAGGGATGTGAGGCACGAGGGAGCCCAGACACACAACAAAGCAACCAGGGGGCTTCCATACCAGAAGTAGCGTTTGCTGAGTCCCATTACATGCCAGACACTGACATATGGGCTCGCTGAATCCTCTTGACAGCCCGGAGCCTGGGTATTATGCTCTTTCTTTTTAAAAAGAGCAAAGAACGTCTAGAAAGATGGGTCACGTAGCTGGCAAATGACTGAATGCTGATTTGAACTTGAACCCAAGTCTGTCTCGCTCTGAGACCACATTCTTTCCTGTGCACAAGAAACCCTGCTCTTTCGAAACAGATGCCTGTTGTCCTACGGGCTGAGTTTATAAAGTGTAATGTTTCCGCCAGAGGGGCAGAGGAGGCATGCCAAATAACCCAAGATTCCACGCGACTCACTCAGGCAGTGACACTGAGGACATTTTCCTATGGAGTTTATGTCATGAACTGTTAGCATTATTTTCCTCATTTTTCTCCGGGAATGCCTGGAAACCACATGTCTCTTGTCAGGACTACCTTAGGAAACTCAGGTGACAACGGGAAGCTGTCACAGACTAGCAAATCGTGGGCAGTGATCCCTCTAGCGTAGAGGTGGACATACTTTTTCTGTAAAGGGTCGGACAGTCAATGTTTCAGGCTGCATGGGTCAGACACTCTGTGTCCCAACTACTCAAGTGTGCAGCTGTAGCCCAAAATCCACCACAGACAATACACGAATGAATGAGTGTGGCTGTGCACCAATAAAGCTATTCACGGAGACAATTTTGAATTTCACATAGTTTTCACTTGTCATGACATTCTTTTTCTTTTGAATCTTTTTCAAACTAAAAAATGCACAATCCATCCTTAGCTCATGGGTTGTACAAAGGCAGGTGGCAACGTGAATTGGGCCTACGGGCCAGTTTGCCAGTCCTTGCTATGGACGATCATTCTCTTACTTCTTTGTGTACATTTGATTGGCTTACTTTCACAAAGTTCACAAAAGTAGAAGAGAAAATCTGTCAATGAATAGTTAGTCAAAACTACTGAGTAGGGGTGCCTGGGTGGCTCAGTGGGTTAAAGCCTCTGCCTTCGGCTCAGGTCATGATCCCAGGGTCCTGGGATCGAGCCCCGCATCTGGCTCTCTGCTCCGCATGGGAGCCTGCTTCCTCCTCACTCTCTGCCTGCCTCTCTGCCTAGTTGTAATTTCTCTCTGTCAAATAAAAAAAAATTACTGAGTACAACTTGACATTTTAAATCTTAACACCACCAGTTTTCGGTGACTCGGGGGTGACTCACACAAAATAGTCCTATATTACTTTTTCTTAAAAAAACCTTTTGTAAAATTGGAATTTCTATCGTGATTATTGTAGATTCATGGGCAGTTTTAAGAAACAGCACAAAGAACTCCCTTGTGTCCTTTGCCTAATAGCCTCCTATGGTAACAATTTGTAAAACTATAGTACAATATCACAACCAGAATATTGACATTGATATAATCTCCTGATTTTATTCAGATTTCCCCAGTTTTGTGTGTACTGGTGTGTGTGTGTATGTGTGTGTGTGTGTGTGTGTGTGTGTGTGTGTGTGTGTTTATTTAGGACTACATGAACTTATCACATATTTAGATTTGTCTATTTACCGTGAGGATCAAGATAGAAAATAATTCCATTACCACAAGGATTCCTTGTGTTACTGTTAGAACCACATTCATCTCCCTCCCTTTTCCCCATCCCTAACCCCCTGCTGGCAACCACTAACCTGTTTTTCATTTCTAAAGTTTTGTTATTTTAATAATGTCATGTAAATGGAGCAATTTGGTAGACTGGTTTTTGTTTTTTTTTTTTTTGACTCTGAATTCCCCAGATTCCTTCAGGTTGTTGAATATATCAGTAGTTCATTCATTCACTCCTTTTATTGTTGTGTGGTTCTCCATGGTGTAGGTATACCATAGCTTCCTGAACCTTCTACTTGTTGATAGGAATTTGGGTTCTTTCTAGGTTCAGGCTAATGTGAATAGAGCTTCAGTGAACATCACGTACAGATTTTTATGTGACTGTTTCAATTATCCGGGATAAATGTCCAAGAGTACAATTTCTGGGCTATGGGGATTTCACATTTTCTACTTTCAAAAAATTACCATTCCACCTATTTCAAAATAAGTTATTTATTTATTTTTTTTTATTTGACAGAGAGAGACCACAAGTAGACAGAGAGGCAGGCAGAGAGAGAGAGACAGAGAGAGAGAGAGAGAGGGAAGCAGGCTCCCTGCTGAGCAGAGAACCCGATGCGGGACTCGATCCCAGGACCTGAGATCATGACCTGAGCCGAAGGCAGCGGCTTAACCCACTGAGCCACCCAGGCGCCCTCAAAATAAGTTTTTTAACATTATCCCCAGAAATACTTGATAACAAACGATGTCACAGGAAAGGCCCTTTAAAAATTCCCTGCCATCAACAAAACCAAAAGACAACTGACAGAATGGAAGAAGATATTTGCAAATGATGCTACAGATAAAGGGCTGGTATCCAAAATCTATAAAGAACTTATCAAACTCAACACCCAAAGAACAAATAATCCGATCAAGAAATGGGCAGAAGACATGAACAGACATTTCTGCAAAGAAGACATCCAAATGGCCAACGGACACACGAAAAAGTGCTCAACATCACTCAGCATCAGGGAAATACAAATCAAAACCACTGTGAGATACCACAGTCAGAACGGCTAAATTTAGTAAGTCAGGAAACGACAGATGTTGGCGAGGATGCGGTGAAACCTCCTACCCTGTTGGTGGGAATGGAAGGTGGTGCAGCCACTTTGGAAAACAGCATGGAGGTTCCTCAAAAAGTTGAAAATAGAGCTACCCTATGACCCAGCAATTACACTACTGGGTATTTATCCTAAAGATACAAATGTAGTGATCCAAAGCGGCACGTGCATCCGAATGTTTATAGCAGCAATGTTCACAATAGCCAAACTATGGAAAGAACCTAGATGTCCATCAACAGATGAATGGATAAAGAAATGTGGTTTATATATACAATGGAATACTATGCAGCCATGAAAACCACAAAATCTTGCCATTTGTAATGACATGGATGGAACAAGAGGGTATTATGCTGAGCGAAATAAGTCAGAGAAAGACAATTATCATAGGATCTCTCTGATATGAGAAATTTGAGAGGCAGGGTCGGGGGGTCATGGGGGAAATGGAGGAAAAATGAAACAAGATGGAACCAGGGAGGGAGACAAACCATAACAGACCCTTAATCTCAGGAAACAAACTGAGGGTTGCTGGGAGGAGGCATGGGGAGGCTGGGCGATGGACACTGGGGAGGGTATGCACTGTGGTGAGTGCTGTGAAGTGTGTAAGACGGATGATTCACAGACTTGTACCTTGAAGGAAATAATACTTTATATGTTAATTTAAAAAATTCCCTGCCATCTTACATTCTCATTTGAGAGACCCAGGAAGTCCAGACCAGAGAGCACTTAACTGACCGCGCAGGGTCACGAGTCACAAAACAGGCAGCGTGGACTGAGTCAGGACAAAAATCAAATCACTTCTTCCATCTTGCCGTTTACTGCTATCACCCTAACATGCCGCACCAGTAGAATTACAGATGGAAACAACCAAAGACAGGGTGTTTCTCATCATGGGAGAAGGGATATGATTTACTTGCGTCTTAGGGGCATTGTGAGCTCACATCCAACCATCTGTCCTTGCCACAGCCTCCCTCAATAAACGTCTTGTGTGGCTTCCTCACTCAAAACTCGAGACTGTCTCACAGCATGGGCAAGTGATCGGGGACGGCAGAGTGGGAACACGCAAACAACATTTAATCACACTTCCGGGTGTGTATGGGAACAAGAAACTCAAAAGTTCCATGACCACGGCAAACAAACCCTTTTCACCAGTCCCCCGGGGGTCATACAGCTGTGTGGTTAACAAGTTGACTACACTGACTGGAGAGGGTTGAACTAGTTTCGAAGATTACAAGTCCTCAAATCTAAAGCCTTCCCAGTCAGGTTCGGAGGCCCTGAACGGTGCAGGGAGGAACGTCTCTCATGATGCCATTCGAGTGGGCAGTTGGCTTCTTCGCCCCACTGGCCACGAATGGAAGTGCAGATTTCCCACCACCTTTCACTCTCTCAGAATCTAGGAGGCATTGCAATGTGGGTCTGGATCGGAAACCCGTGCCACTCAGAACAGGGTCTTCGGCCCAGCAGCAGGCACAGTGCTGACAAACCCGAGAGCGACGTGGAGTCTCAGGTGCCCCCAACTACCCCCCCAACCCCCGCAAGATCAGTAGACTCAGAATGCCTGCAGCTGGGCCCCGCCATCTGTCTTTTTACTGGCTCACTCAAACTTCAGCGCTGTCTTCAACCATCCCCAAACTCTTTCCAGTAGACAATGGGAATGTAAGTCCCGGCTTGCAAATGAGTTAAAAGAAAAACGAGCCAACAAACCAGTTGCAGTCCTTTTCTGTCAATTACACCGTCTTTATGAGGTCAACGCTGATGTATGTGCGAGCCAGAGTTGTTATTTCTGACGTTCAGCAGATCATAGCTTTCTTCACACATGCTGTACATAAGTTATGTTTCTAATGAAAATGTTAAGTTTGTGCTTCTACTTAGCACCTATTTAAAATTCTTTATCAAACTGTAATTTCCTTGAGGGCAGGAAATGTGTGTCTCCGTAGCCTAATAAAGAGGTGCCTAATAAATGGTTGTTGAACAAATGAATGGCTTGTGTTTTATATTAGAGTGCTTTCGTCCTCCACTACACAGTGCCCTCTAAGGTTGTGGAAGACGCTGGATTCTCCATCATATTCTGGCTCTCCTTAAGCACCCCGCAGATCTCCCTGAACACTGTAGGTTTACAAACATGGCCGAATGGACAACGACCAACTAAATTGCATCTTTGGTGCCCCTGCATAGACTCCGAACCATTTCACTATCAACATCATTTCCATGTGCATGTGGGAAAAGCTAACTCCAGAACGGTCCCTCGTGGAACAATAAAGGAGAAAGGAGGCCAGATGAACAGGTGGCCCCCAGCTTCTGCTTCTACCACAGATTTTCTAGCTAAGAACCCAAATTACACAGTCTCCCCGTATGATCCGAGTTCTGGCTTTAAGGCAGGGATGTCTCAAGCCCTTTGACGTTGATCTTTTAGGTTTCCCTGCCTTGTCAGTTATTCTGTAAGACAAAGTATCCGCCCCTCACAGAAGTGCATTATGACAAATAAGCGCTCTTGAAATATCAGATATGGTGAAAGCAGAAAGCACGTCTATGATCAGGGATCTATGATAATTTAGCAAGGATCTAAGGTAAGATAACTGTGTTCTTTAATTTTCATATAGCTCGTGGGAAGGACAGACACTTCTAAGTGTTTTCCTCAGTGGGTTATCAAATGCTATAGAGGGATACAAGTTTTGCAATCTATCTTTGAGTAAAACAAGCAGATAAATCCTTCATTTATGCTTTGCAATCTAAGAGGAGGAAAAAGTAAAATTAATCTTTATGACAAGTAGACTTTAGCAGTGAAGTACTTTGGAAAATATCTACTTTTATCAATAATCTTAGGATAATTTCAACATGGTTTTCAAAAGAGCATTTCCCTGGGAGTAACAGGAAGGGGAAAGAGCTAGAGATAGTCATTTCTTTCATTCAACATTGCCGCCATTTTTGCATATTTCTAGAACTAGGATTTGGTTATTGATTAGGGTTTTTGCCCTCTTGAAATGTGTCTACAGGACATTTGTATTTCTAAAAGGACTAACATGTTTCTGATCCAAGAGGGACTAGAAAACCAGTCTGGGTAAAACATCATCTTCCAAACAAATTTCAACTTTGTGTTTAATTTGTTCAAGCATTTCGCAGAGAATTTGTCTCCAGGCAAAATTCTTAAAAGCTAGTTTTGAGCCAACATATGTTACAACGGTTGCCTGCAATCACTTGAATATTTTAGTAACATTAGTCCAAATTTATTTGAGCAAAGTTTCATATGCAAAACTTCAGGCTGATCTAGTCTCAGAAAGATCCTTTAAAGGTATAAAGATCCAGTTCACAATGGACAGGGTGATAGAAAATGAACTTCAACTGTGGAAAGTCATTGTCTCAACCTGTTACCAATCCTTTCCATTAACTATATTAACAAAAAGATCCTAAGTCCTGCTTAAATCCACGGACCTCTGAAGGAGGTTAAGTGTTAACGGTGGGAGGTCCAGCTAGCAAGTGGCTCCGCAGAGATTCTAACTCAGGTGTGCATGGCTCCAAAGTTTGCTCTCCTAACCTCTAGTACATTCTGCACGTCTTTAGAGGGCATCGAACAGCGAGTGATAGTGGCCGTGGGAAACCGAAGGCTGAGTAAACAAAGTGAGTGCTTCTTTTCCACATCTTTCCTTAGCTGCAGTGGGAAGCAACATATATGTATTAATTTTATTTTGGTTAATTTATGGAGGGATAATCTGCATCGTGTGTGTGTGTGTGTGTGTGTGTGTGTGTGTGTAGACAGAGAGAGAGAGAGAATACTTAGAAATATTGGAAAAGTTTGAAGACCATTCATCTAGTCTATTCAACTAATTAAATAAAATTAGTTTGGACTGTATTTTATCTCCCTTACACCCCTTACTTGTGACTTACAGAATGTCCTAAATGCCACATTGTAGTGATTACATTTACTCCATGCAATGACCTCAAATTTTCTCCATCCCATTCTCCCGTTCTTTTTCTCTCCCAATCATGAGGCAGTGGCAACTTTCCCCCCTCCCCGCTTCCTCCCTGTGGCACACACTCATTTCTTTCCTCCCATTTTCATAAATTCAGTATTTGGAACCAGAGAGAGCAAGAAACACAGAGATGTCGAGTGGAAAGAATCATTACAACCTAACATTTCCACATTTGTTCTGTCTGGTCTCTCAGAGTTCCCAATTAGTTCCTGTCTTAATTCTTTGGCCCATTTCAGGAGCTCTCACAATCCTCAAACAATCATCTTCCAATATTCTGCCCAAGAGAATCCCATGGAAACCTCCTCCCCCTGCGCAATCCTGGGATCTGAGAAAGAGTCATATTTTATGGAATACCACGAGATTATCTTCCAGATGGCCTATTGTGTAACATTCTACGAGTTATAGGACCCAGTGTGTATAGATACGTCCTCCCAAGCTCTTCTAATCAGTGGGCTAAGGAGAGCCATTTTACTACCCATTATAGCTTATGCCAATCTTTTCTCAAATCTGGAATCATAATTGATAGGTTTCATGGCTCTCGTTTTCTTGAGCGGTCCCATTGGCTTCAAATCTTGACTCGCCATAAGAGTAAGATAAAATTCCCAACAAGAGGCCCTGGAATACAGCCAGTCCATTGGAACCAAAGTGATGGTCCTTACTGGCCCGAAGCTCTTCTGTCTGGATGTGCACACAGCCCACAGGGCAAACAGATTGCCCAGCAGCAAGCAGGGTAAAGTAAATACACAGGGAAGGAAACAGCAAACCCTTGCAGGGCAAATCCACAAAGCTCCGGTTACTGGGAAAAATCAGCAGGCTGACTGTCCCATAGTCAGTAAATGGAAACATGAGGTTTCCTTTGACCAGATACGCTAACGTGGACCCACAGTTCACACAGCCCCCGAAGACAACAAATTCCACCCCGGTCCCGGGTACCTTCATCACAATGTCATTCTTGCAAAAGGTCAGGAAAGCAGGAAATTTGATCCGTATAATTTGTTGTGTACCTAAAGGGCCAATTATCTATTAAACAATTGTAGAGAGTGATCATTTCAGGGAAACACTAAAGGAGACCTTAAAAACAGTTGAATCCAGTGATTTACGTCATAAAGAAACAGACTGTCTTAAGTAACGCACGGGCAATAAAAGCAGGCAGATGTTTGCCTTCTACCCAGGGCATTAACGGAGGTGGGATGGCACGGTATCAAAGTAAAGCTTGCTCGCTGGAGTTTTAAACGCAGCCACGTCACCTGGAGTCAACAACCGGTGAGCTTTCCCCGACCACTCTGAGCGTCGTTCCCTGCCGCAGTTATGAATTAAGAATAACATGCCGCCTCAAACTCGTTTCCTGAGCCGGGCCTTGAAACGTGTGATTGCCTGTAAGTTCCGAACTTGCCATGAAAACAATTCCTCGGACTGCTGAATTGCAAACATAAGTTATTATGAGCGAAGTCCCAGGAAAAATAAAGGACCAAGTCCAAGCCCACGGGAGACCCGAGTGGGACTTCCACGGGCAGGCTCTAAGCCTGCAGTCACAGAGTCAAGCACTGGGTACTCAGGTGACCTGGCAGGGGACATGGATTCACATACAACCGCCTCTCCCTCCCACTCCCCTTCCGAAATGCAAAGTGTTTAATAGGGATTAAGCCGGGTACTGCGGGCTCAGTAAATGACTCCTGGGAGTATGGAAGGCATCTGGGGGATGAACCTTTGGCCCAGCAAGTTATCATTCACTGTTCCAGAATAATCATCTGTTAGATCAGGAAGAGGCACCCTCTCCTGGGGCATCTCAAGGTGTGGGGTCCCGGCTACACCGCTCTTAGCAAGAAGGGACATTTACGAAGTAAATTGTATTCACACTACGATCGCACTTTAGGACTAATTACGAATGTGAGACCAGCCATGCCATCTTTGGGGGTCAACGTCACCGGGATGAAAGCCCCCAGGGCATGACCATGAGGCCACTCTCTGGGACCTAGCACTTGGCTGGCTGTCTTCTCACGTGGGCTAAAGGTGCCCCCTTCACCTGGTTCGTGCCTTCCTTTTGCCCACATTCTTCCTGCCCACCTTCATTTCTGTGCTGTCTAGCCCTCCTCTCATCAAGACACCTAGAGAACAGTCTTCTCTGCCATCTAGCCACTCAAGCACAGGGACCAGTTCTGTCTCATTCCACACTCCCTGGGTTTTTAACGTGACCTCCTTGTTTCCTACTTTCTTCTGCACTTCCTTTTGGCTCATCTGCTTACACAATGCCAGCATTTCCTCAGCTGTTTTGTTCTCACCCTTTCTTTTGTTCTTTCTCTTTTACAGTCTCGGACACTTTCTAGCGATTTGTGTCATGCCCCTTCTTTTCTTGATCCCTTGTCCTCCACCTGTTTGTCTGGGCTTTTGTCTATACAGGGAGAGTGGCTGGGAGGGGAGAGGAGAGTTTTGTTGCTTTGGGACCTCCCTTTCACTCTCTTCTCCTGCTTGTCTCTCTTTCCTTTTCTCTTGTTTCTGTTCTTCCCACAACTCCACAGCCCCCTCTCCCTCCTCGGACTTCCATGTACCTTCTAAATAATTTACTTGGTTGTAAAAAAATTGTGACATTTTCTTTTTTATGTCTGTCATCTGACTTTGAAAAAATTCAGTAAACAATGGCTACAGTTTACCCTCCTTAATATAGAGAACCTTCCAAATGGACACAGACACGTGCATATATGTAATATATATAGAAATGTACATAGATACATACAATGTTGCTTTGTCATTGAGAGTGACTCTAGGACATAAAACGAGAACTGGATATACTCACACTCCTAAGTGGAAATACTTTACTGCAAACCTGTAAGCCCTGAAAAGTTCTTGGAAGCAGCAATAAAAATTAAGTTTATGATAAATATATTTTGGCAGATAACAATATACATGTTTAATTGGAATCACTGGGGGTGCCTGGGTGGCTCAGTGGGTTGAGCCTCTGCCTTCAGCTCGGGTCATGATCTCAGGGTCCTGGGATCGAGCCCCGTGTCGGGCTCTCTGCTTGGCAGGGAGCCTGCTTCCTCCACTCTCTGGCTGCTGCTCTGCCTACTTGTAATCTCTCTCTCTCTCTCTCTCTCTCTCTCTCTCTGTAAAAAAGAAAAAAAAAACAAAACAAAAACGCAGAGTCTAATTGGAATCACTGGTATTATATATTGAAATCTATAGTTAACTTTGAAATTCCTGATCAACAGCAATAAATTATATACAACACATGGACACACACACACACACACACACACACACACACACACACACACCAACTGCTATTTTCTCCACAGAAGGCAGGTCATTTATAAATAAAGTTTTGTATAATCTGAAACTCATATATTGACTTACGCTACCAAAATACAGCCTGGAGTAAGCAGAGAAACAAATCAAAAGGACAAGTATATATAAAATAGGCTGTTTTGGAGATAACGCAGGACAGATTTTATTAACTAATTTATGGCCTACAGTCTGTCGGCAGAGGCCTTCCTCCTCCCCATTTTCAGTCTTCCTGAGCAGGATAAACAGCCCAGAGGGCCTGATGGTGTGCAGAGCCCACATCTTTATCTTTGCAAGAACTTTATTTGGGGTCTGAAAACAGAAGTTCTCACCATTTTCCCTCATTATAACATTCCATGTACTTTCTCTTTGCTGTGACCTTCACTCGGGATCACTTTACCAGGTTCCTTCGTTATCTTTGAACTATTGGCAAATTATTTATTGGCAGGTAACCACATTCATGGGCGAAGCGAACTCTTTTCTCTGCTGTGACCCCGTCTAGCTCTGGCTTCCTGATACTGTGTTGTGAATGTGAAACCCTCCAGATGCTGAGCGACTACTCTCGCAACGGGGATTCCAAATTTCCATGGAAGGCTCCTGCCTTGAACTCAGCACAACGAAAGTCAAGTGTGTCTTTAAGCAGCGAAATGGCAGCCCCTCTGGAGATACAATTCCGACTTAGAATAGCCTTTTTAAAACTGCCCTTTTTAAAATGCCCTTGGAATGCATTTGCACCAAAGTAGGTCGCATAGAAAAAGAAATATGAAGGCAGGGGAAGAGGAAGCTCTTACAAACGTGCCTAAGGCTTCTATTCCAGATAACAGCTTCCTCTCCACTTCCTTCCCCACGCCTCCCGCACACCCAGCTCCCAGTCCAGGTGTACACCATCAGATCTCAAGGATCCAGATGGAGAACCAAGCTGGTTATTGGCAAGTTCGTACAAACGTATCCACCGTCTGCCGCCCAAACATGACATGAGTGAAAGGGCAGAATGGAAAGCCTCTCACTCTCTCCCACATGTTTTCCTGTAGGAAAACGAATATTTCTTGCCTGGAAAAATAACTGAATGGTCTTGGTGGGCAACTTCATCTTCTTGAAAATCCACTGAGAGAGGAACGTGGCTCTAAAGCAAAGAGACTTAAGAGCGCCCATCAGGAACAAAGGGAAAGAAATGCAAGGAGGCAATCAGAGGAGAAATTTGGAGTTGGATCCTACCGTCCCAGAACACCTGCAGGGAGGGAAGCTAATACCTGGATTCCACAGGGCTTAACCCCCTCCTCCCCTTCACCTGCCCATGACAAGGTTTTCCTAACCCGATGGCCGCAGCTTCACTGCCTAATGGCTCCCTTTAACGAGAGCATGTTTGGAAGCCAGAAAGGAATTCGCTGAGGTCGCTCAAGGGCAGTGGAATTACACATGTCATATAAAAGGCGCTCACTAAGTTGATGCTAGAAAAACAGAACGGTAAAACCTTCACCCAAACACTACAGGGAGTGTGAAGTTAACTGAGTGTGCTCATCTGTTAGTGCAAACTCTCGGGTTACATTTTCCCAAATCCTATAGTCCTCTTACAAGTGATAAGGGATCTCAGCTGAGAAAAGTAATGTAGCTTTTCTTATATGGAATCCCGTAATCCAGGCGGAGAGGGAGGAGGGGGTTGGGATGAAATCAGAAGGCATTCCCCAGACAACTGACATGAATGGCTATCCTGCACGTTATCAGCCGCAACAAAACTTCACTTAGGGAAACTCACGGGGCATAGAGATCTCAGCCGTCCAGATTCTCAACATACCACCCTACGCCCTCACCCCCATCCCCCAGGAAGTCATTGAAAATAGCCCTTCTTCCTCTATGCTTCATTGCTGGTGAATATGTGGAGTAATAATAGTAACTCATGTATGTAGGACCTTTGACCATAGATGAAGTTCTTTTGCTTGTCCCAGCAACGCTGTGAGATGGGTGTTTAGGACCTTTTTGCAAGATGGGAGAACGGAGGCTCAGAGAAACTCTGCATCACAGAGCCAGTAAGTGGATGAGCCAGGACTTAAACCCACAGCAATATCTTCAGCCCCAAAGCTCAAGCATTTTCTACTCCAGCAGGCTACAAAGGACTTCCCTCCCTAGCCCCAAAGCAGGTCAATTTTGTCATTCCCTAAGTCATTAAGGATCCCACTCTCCCTCTAATTAGGTGAACAAACTTCCTGGGAGTCTGCCTCGACACCTCTGGCCCTTCCCCATCACCCATATCCCCCCCTTCATCGCCACTCCTGTCTCTCTTTCACCTGGGAAATAGAGCTAAAAGCCATCCGCTTCTCTTCCTCTCTACTGCCACGATATTAGTATGAGTAGACATCACCGTTCCCCAGACCCCTCTCCTGTTTAGTTCACCCACATTCAGTCTGACACCCCAGTGGCCTCTTTTCTAGGTTGCTGCCCACGTGGCCTTTCCAAAAGAGAAACGTCATACCTTGTTGGAAACTCCCTCATACAGTCCGGCCTTGTCCTACCCCTCCAAGCACACTGACTCACATCCTTTCCTACCAGCTCTCAGTATAAGCATCCCTCTCCTAAGGAAGCTTTCTCTGACTTCCTTCCCAATTAGCGAAAGCCCCCCAGTACAATCTCATGGCAAAATACAGCTACACTTCAGCTTTTGTACTGGGCGCCCTTTACCCTTGTTTGAGGGACACTGCATCAACGTCTGCCTCCGACACGCGACTGTTACCTCACTGGGCGCAGGCTCTACTTCAGTCTGAGCATGTAGGGTGGTTCCTGGTTCAGAGCAGGAATTTGGTAAGTACTGTTGAATGGATGTTGAGCTTCTCCTCCTTATTTTTCTCTTTTCCTGTCCTTTCTGCATTCCTGTCTCCTCATCCCTACCCCACCGCTTGTCCCATTTTCACAGGATCTTTGGTAGGCTTTGCCGGGCACATGACTTCTCCTCTCCTAGTGGGTGTGTCTGAGTTCAAAAAATGCCTAGAACTCAACAGAAATGATAGCAATATGAACTTTCATTCAACTTGAGATAAGATACAACACTAAGAAAAAAAATCTTCCACTTAGACTATAAACCAATGTTTTCTTAGCATTCAAATATTTTATGCTACATTAATTGAAAGAGTTCTTTTAGACTTATTTAGATCGAGTTTTTTTTTAAATCACATCTTCATCCTATACATGCATAAGTGGGAAATATAGGCAAGATAAACTTACTAAGACTCCAACTTTTCTAAATCATTTTTGAGTTGGAGTTATCATGTGTGTGCTTTTTTGTACCAAAAGGCAGAGGGATGTGGTAGGTGGAGAGCGGGAGAAAGAGAGTGGGGTCTGGGGGTAACTTCGGGGGCGTAACGCCTTTAGAGAGGTCCATCTTCAAGACTCCTGGAGAACTGCTGTTATGAACCAAAGCCAAGGAAATGTTCTAACTTGTCGTTAATGAAACAAGAGGATTTTATCAATGGATTCACTAGCCCAGTCTCCCACTGTTGCTATTGGAAAAGCTTTCACGCTGTCAAACTAGTAAGTACAAAGTGAGTATTTCTGTTCTGTTTACAAAAACGTGTTGCTTTTGAGAAAACACCTTAAAAGGAGGAAGCTTATGTTTGAGCTGACACAGATTGCTACGGAAGGCAGAAGGCTTGAAAACAAGGGTCTGACACGGAAAAACCTGCAGGGGACAGGAAGGAACACAAACAAAGAGAACCTGGAACAAGACCCTAGAACGCATGTCAGGCTTCACTGAAAAGCAGATTCTAAGTCGCCGAGCGGGCAAAATGACACACCAGGCCACCAGCGGGTGCCTGCACTTTCAGTCCTTCCATCCCTTAATTGTTGACTTGAAGACATCCATTTTGGATCCAACTAACACTTATCAGTTGGCCTCAGGCACAGCATTGCATGAGGTCCTTTCCCAGACATGACCGTTTTCCACACTCATAACTGTCCCATGACCTGCGTATTTGTGTCTCCATTGATAGATGAGGAAAACCAAATCCCAGAGAAGTTTAAGATGACTTGGCCAAACCCACCAGCCACTGCTTTGTTTCTTAACTTCAAGCCAAGTATATCAGCTCGAGTAAACTTGTTATCCGTTCTCTAGAGTTTATATACTGTTTGGTTCCCCGAGGCAATGCATGATGAGAGCTCAGCACAGACCTAAATAATGGCACAATTAGATACTCAGGGGGGAAAATAATTTTGGATTAAATAACCAAAAGCCTCCACTGCAGAACAATACCTATAAATAATGCAGCATTTCCTGGCTTAAGCTTTTTAACTAAAATTCCAGTTCTGTCACATGTTAAAACTCGAACTGTCAAATTGAAGAGGTTCTGCTTAATTTCATTTCTGTCTCAAGTTTAGACAAGTGAAGGGCAACGCGCAGGAGAGTGAACACATGACGATGTACAACAAGAGTCGTTCTCTACACACATCCTGCCGCACAGTACCACGCATGTCTGAAAATGCTACCTTCCACAAAGCACCGCTATCCATTTTTATTTTCCTTTTAAATAAAAAATAAAATTAACTGAACCCTTGGCAATAATATATAAAGGAACTTAATTTCTCTGAAAGGTTCATTCACAGACGATTCCCTTCTATGTGATTGCAAGCGATTAATTAAAATATGGAAATGTACTTTTACATTTAACTAGAAACCCTAGTCTTGTCTCTCACCTCGCCGGTTAACCTTTCTTCAAATATAAATATATTTTAAATTGGTTTTGCCAATGCCCTAGATACTTGGAGAACCCTACTGACACAAACCAGTTATTAATTCAGGCTCCCTAGTCCTAAGCCTTATATATACAACCTTAGAAGTAACAGCAGCTGCTTTCGTCTGCTTCATGAGAACTGTCACTGGAACTTGAACCTTAATCATTTCCAGTGGTTAAAAACCAGTATCAAAGCTCTTGAGTTACTCAGTATTCTGAAAGCCTCTCTTCTTTGTGTGGTGCCCCAGGAATCCCTGATACCCCCAAGAAAGTGTGGTCTTAAAAATTACATGAACAAAATATAAAGAGGCATTTATGGATGTTCTGCAGGGAGCAAAGTGGCATCTTTCTTCTGTAAGTGTAACTAAGTTCGTTGGCATCTACTCGACACACTCCGATGTGGAAATCATCTGGCCACGGAAGGCGTGGACATCCTGACCTGTGCGTTACCTGGTTTATGACCACCGGTTGGGAAGCTCTGACTTAAAGGAATTCCCTCCGGATGATCAGAGAAAAAAAGAAGTGGTCACGTAAGTTTGTAATAATTCATATTTCATATGCCGTACACTCAAGAGGCAGTGAGATTTCTCTTGGCAGAAATGTGCTTGGCGGCATGAAGATTTAGTTTAAGTTCATCTGTCTCTTATATACCCACTTTTCCTCCAGAATACTTAGTATAGGACTTCAAAAGGCACTCAATAAATATTTGCTGAATGAATGGAACAGGAATTAATAACGCCAACTGTTTTTGAAAAGGTAATGGATGTCAAATGGTAGGCAGAGAAAGCCAGAGAAAGTTCACCAGGGACAGGAATGCCGTGTACAAATGTGGTACAGTGTCCAAGGAAGGAATTTACATTTAATAAATAACTTTTGAAACCAGGTACTTTTACGTCATTGCCTCTGGACTAGGCCACACTGGCACGAGCAGAATCCCCGCCAAAGCAACCCTGATCGCAGTCTGAGGAAGGGAAGTGTAAACCAGAACGAAACGTTAGAAAGGATCCCATGAGGAAACCCTGTGTATCAGTTTTGTAGGAGATCTTTAAGAATCGAACAACACACACACACAGGCACACGCGCACGCGCACGCGCAGAAACGCCTTTTTAAATTCTTTATGGAGTAGGAAGGGCAAGCCAGATGACATGCAGAGGGCCTTGACATCCCCTCTGCAGCACGAGAGACAACAAAAGGATGTTTTCCTTCACATTTAGCCCCAAGGACTAGGTTTACAGACTGTAGCAGAATTTTGACTTGCGCCATCTACATTTTGCGCCCGGAGCATCAGTTTCCTAACTGTCGCGCATCATGACAGATACAGAAATGCATCCCGTCTGCACAATGCGCTGGGGCCAACTGAGGAAGCTGCGTGGCCCAGAGATAACCCTTCAGGAGGTCACATCCAGCCCAGGCATGGCTTGGTGGCCCAGATGACAAGACAGACCAACATCTGGGCAGGTCTGTGACCCACTCGTTGTCTACCAGTGCCCTGGGGCTCAGCCACTGGGAAATTCTGGCTGAAAGAATATTCATTAGGCTGATCGGGCAAAAAACAAAGCCACCAGGCCCATATGCAGCCAACCATACTTCCTAGGCTACACTTGTTGGGGGAGTCACCACACATACTAGCAAATGGACATGCCAAGGCTCTGAGAAGGCCTGTTGCCCCTTGTCTTTTTCTCCCCCTAGGAGTTTTCAATCTCCTTGAACTGAGATACCTCCTAACGTCTCCCAGATCTAAAGAGGCTGCCAAATGGGTGTACCTCCATGCAACAGCTAGCGGTGGCTCGGAGGGGCCAATGCCCCCCACTCACTGCCTTTCACTGCAGGATCGCTTTGGCCACTGAAATAAGTGTCCTCTTCCAGAAGGAATCCTCCTGAGACTCTACTGACACCAAGGTGTTAAAGACAATAATCACTCTCACTGCCCCCAAATGAGCTGCCGAGGAGCCATGGATCGGTAGGTTGTGGAGTCTGGCCCCCGTCCCCCGGCCCCCCAGTTGTCTGCAGTAATTCATGTGCCCGTGGCAAGGAGAACTCTAGACATGAGATTCAAAATCCCCCCGTTCACCCGAGGCCCTCCCCAGCCCAGGAGACTTATCTCTTTCTGCTTATATATTCCCTCGGCCGCTGATATAATTAGTATATAATAAGTGTGTACATATTAACTCACAGGAAAAACAGCGGACATGCCGGCTGATTTGGCCTGGGGCCATCTCATCGGCGGGGCGAGACAGCCCAGTATGAACATCTGTTATTAACCGTCTATTTTCCAATAGTGTTTTTTGCGTCTCCTGGGTTACTGATTCCCGTTGAAAGCAACGCAATATCCAGACTCCTGTTTTCCTGAGCAGCACTGAGATAACCAAACGGCTCAAGAACGTCTGCATGGGGCGTCTCAGTTCTGCCGCCTTCGCCGCTGAGAGCTTCATTTACTGAAACGTCCGCTCGATCACGCGCGCCCCTTTTGGGGTTTCGCTCTCCTAGGGGTGAGTGGGTTTCACGGCAACTAAGCTACCGGGCATGGCTATGCTTTTCTCAAGTTGAGGGCCCTAAACAAAACTGGCCATAGCTTTGTTTGCGCTGATGGCTCTCCTGGAGGTCAGTTTCCGAATCCGAAGAATCGGAACCCGGGCCCTGTGCCACTTGCCGCAGTCAGCAGCAAAGTCCTGTTCCCCAAACTCTTTAGGATTAAGTCGCTGGGCAGAACGGGAAATGACACTATGTCTTTAAAAGATGAGCAGTCAGATCATTCCGAGACAATTATCCCAGCTAACTCAATTAAGAAAACCCCCTTTGGCATGAAAAAATTAAAAAAAAATCCTTCCAAATAAAAAAACAATTCTTGATTCCAGATCACTTTTGACAGCTCTACTCTAAGAAAATCAGCTCTCTTTTCCCAAGTTTTACCTGTGCCCCAGAACTCAGTTGGAATAGTTTTTTTTTTTCTTCTTTCTCGGCCACCTCTTATAATTGGGTGCTCCCGAGCCTAACTACAATCACCCTGAAAAGTCCGGTAAACACTTTCACATTTCCATGTTTAATCACCTTCAGATTGAGATTTTTGTATATACCTAAAGCATCACCAAATTCTCACTCAATCGACCGCAAAGCCTTTGACACCAAGCTCGCATTCATCGTTCTCGCCTTATATATACATAGACACACGCTGCTTGTCAGAACGCACAAGTGATCGTTACATTGTCTAGAACAAAGAGCCCAGCCCAGCTTCTCCCTTTCCTCAGTGGCTCAGAAGGTGTCCTTTATTACGTGCGCAGGATGCAAGGGTTTTGCTGCTGCATGACTGAAAACCGATACCTCCAGCCTGCCTTCTTAGTGACAAATTGCACTTCTGCGGAGTATCACACCGCCTGTGGTTTTAAGAACCCACTTAGATTTACTATTACTTCCTTGGGGAGTCAGCCTCCTCACAAAGCACCCCAAGGCTCATTTCCACTGTTTCAGAGTGCAACAAAGATGAGAAAGTTCGCTCATCACGAGGCTCTGCAAACTCTTGGCTAGTAAAAACACTCTCTGGAATGTCTAAGGCGTTAAAATCATTGCCTCTGTGAGTTCCTGTTGTATAAAACAGGCAGGAAAAGTTGTCTGGAGGTATTTGCGAAGCACTGTGTCTGCTCGGGAAGGAGCCGTGGGGTTGGAGGCTGAGCTACGCCTCCTCTCCCTTTGCTTCCTGGGACGTGCCACTTAGCCGAGGCCAGCAGAGAGAGATCGGTAAGACTCACCGGCTTCCCCATTTTTCCTAGGACGGGGTTTCCGTTCCTCAGCTGTGATCTGGAAGAGACAAACCTTGAGGTCCTCCAAGCAGGCTGCCTCGGGTCAGCTGAATGGCTGCGGCGTTCAGGAAGCTTGCTCTGTCCAGCTCCGAATCACTCCCCTTTCCAGGCTGTGTGCTTACACGCCTCCCAGTCAGCGCAAAAATCTGCCAAACTCAGGTCAGCCTAACAGGTTTCCTTATATAGGTAAACATGAATTGCATTCCTAGTGAAAGAAGTTAACTAGGAATCCCGGTAACCTGGTTAACTCTATACATGCCAGAACGGCTCAGAGGCCGGCAGCCCGCATCGGGGGTTGGGTTGCAGCACAAAGGGATTTGTGCGATTTAATTAAAATCATCTTGATCCCGGCAGTCTGTGAAATTGGCCCTTCTAGGAGAACTGGGAGTCAACAGCCAGTATTTTATATCAGGAGCTGGGACCGACCTCAGACGATCCGAGGGCGCCGTAGGGAGCAAAACCAAAGGAGAGGCCGTTATCCTTTGCCTTCCATGTTTTTAAAACCAGGATCACTTGTCTTGAAATGATTTTCGAAGAAGTGAATAGAAGATGTGATAGGGAGAGACTGTGAATAACTTCCAGCAGATAAGGTTCAAATGCCTTAAGTGAGCACAGTAACTGATAGTTATTCAACTTTTCCAGGCCCTTAGTAGATAATGCAATATGATCACTTTGAGTTTACTCCCTTTACAAGGCAGTAATTGCTACTGTATTTTTTGATGGGCGAAATGACACATAATGACATCTATTTATTCTCTGTAATAACCCTCCTGAGCCCACACACTGAAGTGTTATTTGATGGTTTCAGGAAGGAAATCTAAGACACATGAATTTGCATAATTACACGGAAAAATTTTTTTAAACAGCTTCCTGGACTTAAGAAGATAAGAAGCTACATCTTCCAAAGAACTCCTGCCAGGCCTAACTCTGGGCTCAAAACATAGTTTTTAAAGGTAAGTCTGTAACATATCAATTGTCTAATAATCAGTTCCCCCCCCACCCACATTCATCTACCACCAAGTAAAGTAATAATTCTTTGCAAGTCTGACCCATTCCACTGCAGTCTTCCTGTGACTCAGTAGAGACCCACGACTTCCCATTACTAGGTGTTGGAGTGAGGACTGTCTGCTAAATAAACCCTATCTTCAGATCCATCATTCTTTCCTATTTCATCCACTGGGTGACTGCTCCTGGGACAGATAGCGTCAGTCATAGTAAAAATAGCTCAGTGCTGTGTTTTCAGCCCCTGCTCAGGAAAGGGGAGAGAATGTTTACATACCTAAGCCAGCACCAGCACAAACCATCAAGAGTTTCTGTGGGGGGGGGTGGGGGGGTGGTCCTAGCACTGCCTAATTCTGATCCAATCAAACAAAACTCTTGACAATTGTGCAGGAAAAAAAGAAGGAGAAGGAGGAGGAGGAGAAGAAGGAGGAGGAGAAGAAGAAGAAGAAGAAGAAGAAGAAGAAGAAGAAGAAGAAGAAGAAGAAGAAGAAGAAGAAGAAGAAGAAGGAGGAGGAGGAGGAGGAGGAGGAGGAGGAGGAGGAGGAGGAAGAGGAGGAGGAGGAGGAGGAGGAGGAGGAGGAGGAGGAGGAGGAGGAGGAAGAGGAGGAGGAGGAGGAGGAGGAGGAGGAGGAGGAGCTTCAGCTATGAGCAGTAAAGTGCAGAAATCACACTGTCAGGATGGGTGACTAATCTTTGAATAGCATTTTACACCAGGCAGAGATTTTTGTAGACAGTTCCTCTTCCTAACTCCACAGGAACACCAGGAAGCATGTGCATTACTATTTCCTTTTTATGATAACAAAACTAACTCGCAGAGGTAGAGTGATTGCCCTCAAGTCTCATGGACAGCTTGTGGCAGATCCCAAATCCCAGATCTTCTAGAATTTAACTCCGGTAGGATTTCCAAAAATAGAATTGACTTAAGGGGCAGAAGAACATTAAAATGGCAGTTTTCCATGTTCAAATGTAATTTCTAATACTCGTATGTCTAGAGAGTTTAAATGCAATATACAAACCGATTAAAATACTCTTTCTATACTCATAACTTACTGCTAAAATGACTCCAGAAAGATCATAAAGTGAGATAGGAAGTATATTTTTATTGGATATGAATTTGGGTTATAAAATATTATGAAGGTATAACTGCAAATATTGCACACATTTTTCTGTTCGCAGTACACACAGTTCTATGGCATCAAGTTAAGACTCATCTTGACTCCCCCACTGGCAGGAATATTAGTGTTTTCTACTTATTGGGTTTTCATTAATCTTAAATAAAACTCTGTGTACCATGCTAGGTAAATGGCTTTCACTACTACAGTCCATTTACGATCCTTCATCCTTTATGTTCTCATAATTCCCGCTGAAGCAAGTTCTGTTTATGCAGGAACTTTAGACTTTATTAACATGTTGATGCAAGACAAAGAATGCATTTTTCCCCCCAGGGCAGGCGAAACCTTTAAGTGCCTTAAGCTGGCCTCCAAATTTGTTCTTACGATTCTAAGCAAGCAATCATTTAGGTTTTAAACACGAAATATCTTAGGCTATAATTATTGAATTGGAAGGTCAAAATGAAATTTGGATCTCAAAGTAGCATATTTCAAAGGAGGAACATAACCTTCTGCTAAACCCATTCTGGACACCTCAAGAAATGGTTTGGGAAAGGCTGGGTCACTGAGTCAGCATGAATTCAACCTAACCATAGAAGCCCCCAGTGACAGAGTGCGTAGAGCTAAGTAGTTAACACCAGGCCCAAAAAATAGCACTTATGGGAAAGTAAATAAAATCCAAGACCTACTTGAAGGAGAGAAAATATCCTAGTGGTTTAAGGAAAACATCGGGGGACATATTTTAGAAATTCCCAATGACATACGACTAATGAGTAGTTGAGCTATAATTCAAACCTCGGTCATTCAGACTTTAGAACATTTGCTATTTCCACCGCACCCTGGGTGTACCACACTACCGAAGGAAGTACAAATGCCCTTGAGTCAGCTTCCATGCTGGTTCCATGTCTTGGTTGTGTGACCTTGGGTAATGTTTTGAAGCCTCACCTCCAAGGGGAAAACAATGGCGACACATCTCACAGATTACCGGAAGTACCTAATGGGTGTTTTTTCAACCATTCCCAGTGAATTTATTGAAGCTTCTCATGGTCTAGCCATTCTTCTACATCCTAGGAATACAGCCATGAGCAAGTCAGACATGTCTTCCCCATCATGCAGCTAATGGTCTTCAAGGAAAGGCTGTGCACACCTATATTATGGAAAGTGAAACTCTAACATTTTCCTAGATTTCTCATAACGCAAACATGTTGAGCTAGAGTTCCACATCAGTATAGAAGTTTGAATAGACAAATGGCCGAGGTGACACTTTCACTCTAGTCAGTCCACACTGCTCTCTCCGGCCAGAGGCTGGCCTTACTATGCTTAGACTTGGTGGGCCTGGGCTGAGCCAAATAAGGTAAATATCAGGGGAAGGGTAAAACTTGATGTGTCCGTCATATCATGAAACATCCTTCAAACAATCGAGGAAGACTGGCACGTTCAATTGCAAAACATCTTGAAGACGCTCGGGAAGCTGGATGTACCGGGAGTTCGTTTTTATCATTAATTCTGTATATGAAGAACTGATGGAAAAGCAGACAGCTATAGCCCATTATCTAGCTACTAATCTATTTTTAGTTCCTTTCCACCCAGTAAGCGTTTAGTTGATACTTACTATGGATAAGGGTCTGTGAAGGATACAAATAGGAGAGGATACACAGAAAAAACATGGTCCCTAGCTTTAGTGGGAGCTTTCTAGAAAACTGTTATGGTGCTATATCAGGCAGGATGGGCAAGGTTATGCTCTGGTAACAAGGACCCCCCACCCCCCCCCCCCAGATCTCAGTGGCCTGTAACAGCAAAGGTGTTTCTCTCACTCACGCCGCATGTTTACACAGATCAACCAATAGGCTCTCCTATTCACAGCCACTCAGGAGCCCAGGCTGAGGAAGGTTCCTTTCAACAACTACTTCTGCAGTTGCTGAGACAGGAAACAGGAACCCGGGGAATCACGCACTGCCTTTCAAAACTTCACTTCATAAGGGACACTTAAACTTCCGCTCACCTTTCGTGGGCCACAGCAAGCCCTCTGGCCCTGTTTAACTTCAAAGCAAGAGACAGCGCTAGGCTGCATGACAAATGAACACAGGACAGATAGGGCAAACCATGTGGCTGGAGGAAAGCATCAAGGAGGCAGGCATATTGGACACCCCAGTTTGCATAAGGACTGGCATTTTAAGTTTGGAAGTTACTGACCAGCTCCAATTTCCATTAGAGTGCTTGCGTAAAGGTGGACTCAGAGATTAATCAGTGGTTCTGGCTAAACCTTGAGGGAAACTGTGACATTTAAAAAGGATGTCCTGAGGCGGGTTCTTCTTAATATTTCTATCAGTTACTTGAATGATGAAATAAAAGACAAGTTGATTTAATTTGCAGATGGTGCCAAATTGGGTAGCTAACACCTCAGAGGACTGTACTATAATTCAAAATGACCTTGAAGAGTGTGTGGTGGGGGAATGGCATTAAAAAAAAGAAGCTTATGTCCAACAGGGACAAACAGAGGATTGGAATGACTGGTCTACAAAATACATGGTAGAAAAACTATACTGAGCACATACAAGCCTGTAAATTGAATATATACTGATAGCTTAGCACTTTTAGTTGTAAAGGCCTTGGTATGGTGGTATTTGCCACGTAAGCACTGGAAAATAGGAACTCTCAGAGCACTGCTCCACTGGCAAGCCTCATTTTAAGAAATAAGAAATCAGAGCAAATTTGAGGCAAAAGCAGAAATTTCCAAAAGACTAAGTACCCTGACGCAGGAGTCAGCAAACTTCTTCTGCAAAGGACCAGATAGTCAATATTTTCAACTTTGCCATCCATATATCTCCCTCCTACAACTACTCAACTCTGCTATTGTGGTCCAGAACAGCCACAGATAATATGGAAATGAGTGGGCATGGCTGGGTGCCAATAAAACTTTATAGACAAAACTGGGTCGCCAACCTTAGGCTAAACTGTGCAGACCCCTGCTCTCTCTACATTATAAGACGTATCCCAGAATGGGAAGATACTCATACCGATTGCAAGTGCCTAGAAAGCAATAGGGACCCTGTTTTGGCCATACTCCCATTGCTCACGTTCCCTTAATAGTGCTTTTCCACACAGGAGCTGGTGAATAAACTGGTGAAATAAATGAAATGAAATCAGCGGGGCGCCTGGGTGGTTCGGTCGGTTAAGCATCTGCCTTTGGCTCAGGTCATGATCCCAGGGTCCTGGGATCGAGCCCCGCATCGGGCTCTCTGCTTAGTGGGAAGCCTGCTTCTCCCTCTCCTGCTTGTGTTCCCTCTCTCAATGCCTCTCTCTGTCAAATAAATAAAATCTTAAAAAAAGAAATGAAATTAGCTAGAAATGTTACTACATCAGCCTCCTTACTAAATATTCAAAAGTATTAGAATATGTAATTCTTTTTTAAAAAATATAATGTGCTTTTTATTTTGCATCCGCCAATGCTCGAAAAATGACTGATATATGTTATCAGAAATTATTCTCACAACACAACAAAATAGACATTTTCTATACCAATTTCCAAGTGGAGAATAAAAAGTTCAGGAGATTAAGCAAGTCACATAAGGTCAGACAGTTACTAAATGTCAGTGCCATGATTCATTCCCTGATTTTCTGGAATTCCAAAATTCATGCTCTTAATCCATAAACTTTACTGATATTCTCGTAGTTCTCATAGGGTTTGCAAGGATGTTATGAATAAAGACAAAACTGTTGATTATTTCTAATCCTTTCATATAACTTGAACATGAATCATCTTATTTATTAATATGCTTATATATGTTTAGAATATGTAATTCTTGAGGATGTCACAAATAAAATCCAAAATATAATTTCCCATTTCAATTTGCCAAATATTTATCAATTATATTGCCTTTCAGCTACAAAAATATCAAAGATGAAAAAATATAAGAAAACCTAGAATAGGATTAAAATGATGAAATTAAAGGAAACAAAACTTTGCAACAAGGTATAACCACATAGCATTTTAAATTTTTTCTCCCAAGTTCTTCATAACCAGCTGAGGTCAATGAAGCAAATGTCCTTATTAGCCAAAGGGAAGATGGAGACAAGGAAGGTTAAGTCAATGGTCTAACATCAACAAGGTAGGGGCGATGGAGAAGGAAATAGGACCGAGGTTCCCCGGGTTTACAATTCTAAGTCGTGATAAGCACCAAGTGCACACAGGCTGGGAGAATAAAGAGCCAACCTGAAATACAATGGAAGCCTTGTGGTATGTCTTTTCAGGTGCATCGGGGAAAGCCCAGCACTCCAAACACCATGTGTTCCTTCCTCCCTGATACACACCTGCACCCCGCCCCCCGCCCCCGCCCCCGCTCCCTCTCCAGTGCGGTCTGGTTTGCAGTCAGCCCGGTAGCCTCTCCCTCCTTTGATAAAGCCCGGAAAGCTAAAGCCTGGTTACGGGTGAGTTCCGACTACTTGTGACCACTGCCTCTGACACTTCCATTCCAAGCCAGTGTGATCTTGTGGCTACATCAGTTTCTCAGGCTCAGTATAATTGGACTGGAACATTCTTTGTGATGGGGCACTCTTGAGGTTTGCAGGATTTTCAGCAGCATCACCAGCTTCTTCCCACTAGATGCTGGGAGCATTTCCCCTCCCCTTCCCCTCCAAGTCACAACAACCATAAGTATCTTCAGACATTGCCAAATCTTCCTGTGTGTGTGAGGTGGCACAAAATTACCCCTTTTGGAAAACCTCTGAACTAGGTGATGGTAATTGCTTCTTTTTTTTTTTTTTTTTTTTTTTGGTATTTTTTTGGTAATTGCTTCTTAATTGTTCTCCCCACTTCTGCCCTTGCTTCTCTGCATTCTGTACTTCACAGGGCAGCCAAAACCAGTTAAATGGCAATGGGGAGTTAATGTTGCGGATGGAATCCGGGTTGCTAGTAGGCTGACTTTAAGATAAGAAGATTATCCTGGATTATCTGGGCGGGCCCAATGTAATCACAAGGTCGGTAAAATGTAGAAGAGAGAGACAGGAGATCAGTGTCTGAACCATGCCCTGTGAAGGACTGGATTCGTTTTTGGTGGCTTCGCAAATAGAGGAAGGAGGCCACCATCTAAGGAATGCGGGCGGCCTCTCTAAACCGGGAACAGATTCTCCCCTAGAGCCTCTGGAAAGAATACAACTCTGTTGACACCTTGATTTTAGTCCAGTGAGACCTGCGTTGGACTTCTGACCTCAAGAACTGTAAGACAATAAATCTGGGCTGTCTTAAGGCACTGCGCTTTCGAGAATTTGTTACAGCAGCAACAGCAAAGCAAGGCTCTTGGCATCTTCACTGCTAGCTCCTAAACCCTCAGAACGTATACGAACTGTCTTCTTCTCCAGTAGGGGGCCTCCCATGATAGCAGGGACTGCGAGTCACTGCCCTTTCCACCTCCTGTGGTTCTCGAACAATTGACCTGTTTTATTTCCTTCATAGCTCGGGTGGCTGTCTGACATGACCATAGTTCATTCATTGCAAAGCCAGAAAAAGAAAGAAGAGAAGGGAATTAGAAGAAAGAGAAAAGGAAGGGAAGGGAAGGGAAGGGGAAAGGAAAGGAAAGGGAAGGGGAAAGGAAAGGAAAGGAAAAAGGGAAGAAAAGACCCACCTTGACACAAAGTAGCCAACAATGACACACTCGAAAAAAGAAATGGCAGTGGTCATTTTATATGTCTCGGAACAGGAATGTTGGAGAAAGAACCAGGTTTGGATAAGCAAAGAACGTTTATGTTGGATGAAAAGACATTCTTGACGGTAGTTGGAGTAATTGCACAATGAAACAAGGCTGCCAAGAAGGGCCACGGAGGCCTAGATTGTGGCAACACTCACAAAAGAGATGAGATAACTTGAGTCAAGAGAATAAGTGCAGCTCAGCCTAGAGCATTTACTTGATGACCTGCTTGTTCTTCCTCCAGCTTTAAAAATGTGTGTAGCACAAAGCAATGAATCACAGGACAACATCTGCATGTAATTGCATTTCTGTTCCAATAATAAATGTTTCAACTGCTACGCTATTTATGAAAGCTGTTATCATAAAGAGCCAAGTGGGGGAAATTTGAACCACAAATGCTTATCTTAAGAAACCTTTCCTTTGCAATTCAGGGTCCAAGTACCAGAAGAGCAACGGTGCTGTAGTGTATGAATTGTCCTGAGGAGTTTGTTCTTGAATTTCTATTTTAAATGGATTTTGGGGCATCTGACTCCCTGTAGAAGCCCCTTCTGTCACCCATGGTTGTCTTGGTATTTTTTGAACCTGAAGAGGAGCGAAGGCTGACGTGGTTTCCTCAGAGACCTATCATCTGATTTTTGGACCCATTGTCAAGGCGGGAGAAAAGGGGTCTTGCACCTTCATTTTAATCAAGAATGTTTATTCTCAAAACAGAAGACTAGAATTACTGATTTCCCCACCCATGCTACTCCCACAAACCACCCCACCCGGGAATTTGGGGCCTTCAAGTTGCTTGCAAAAATGCCAGGGCATTTAAAAATTATTAACAAGCAGTGTAGAAAAGAATAGGAAATCAAAGAAACTCCTAGTTCCTCAGGTCACAGTGGCAGACAATTTTTCTGTATGTCTCGGCACTGGACCCGCTGACTTCCCCACAAAAGCACTGATTGGTGATAGCAGCAACGGCTAGCAATCATTTTGGCCTTTGAAAATTAGCTTTGGGGGGATGCATGTTCTGCAAAATAAAGAGGGCTGTATTTTTCAACAACTTACTTAACTTTGCCTTTTTCAGTTGTGTTTGTCAGCAGCTTAAAAGTCACTGCTTTGAGTAAAGTATGAAAACTTTGTCAAGGGGCCCCTGGGTGGCTCAGTGCGTTAAGTGTCCCTCTCTTGATTTCGGCTCAGGTCAGGATCTCAGGGTCCTGGGATCGAGCCTCCCGAGGCTCCCCTTAGACTCTGTGCTCTGATGGGAGTCTGCTTGAGATTCTCTCCCTCTGCCCCCTCCCCACACATGCACACTCTCTCTCCCTCTCAAAAGAAAATAAATACATTTTTAAAGAAAGAAAAAGAAAACTCCATCAAGCTACAGAAAAAATAAAACTGCAGCTCTTAAAAGACTGCCTCTTTCCATTTGGCTAGGCAGGTGCTTCAAGACCATGTCGTTGAGAGTTTCCCTTTTAATGAGATGGCAAATAACCACGTGGGAGGGCAAATCCTCAGAGAGCAATGAAAACGAGCGATTTTACAGCAATAATTCTAAACCACCTCCCCATTTCCCCAGGTCTGTGTTTCTTCACTCCTAACTGCTTAGTTCTCACTTCATTAGCACTGTTTAAAACACCACAGTTGAATAACAAAACTAAATGAAAATTTAGAACATTCTTTTAGGAAGATGAAAATACATCACGGTTTTCCAAAGCAATTTTTAATTAACTCTTTAAAACCCAGATCAATAACCAGGCTTGGTCTACCATAAGGTTAGCATCTAGGCTGCCTAGGATTTCCCTTCTTCCCTACCCCAGGGCCCTGACCCAGAGTATAGATGAGGACCGAGACAGACATAGTCATTCATTTATTTACCAAGTAATATCGGGTAAATGTTACATGTCAGACACACATTCATATATTAGGGTAGATAACAGCATCTTAATTAAATGTTGGAAGTATTTCAAAAGTTAAGTTTTTTAAAAGTATTTTATTTATTTGACAGACAGAGATCACAAGTAGGCAGAGAGGCAGGCAGAGAGAGAGGAGGAAGCAGGCTCCCCACCGAACAGAGAGCCCAATGCGGGGCTCGATCCCAGGACCCTGGGATCATGACCTGAGCCGAAGGCAGAGGCTTTAACCCACTAAGCCACCCAGGCACCCCTCAAAAGTTATGTTTTAGGAAGCATACAAATATCCCTGTTATGATGTCATGAGAAGGACACTTCACATCAGTTCTGTGGTATTTTTCCACAAACCCATGGAAGGGCCTTGAAGTCCAATACCAGTTTGCCAGCATGGTTGGGTGAGTGCTCTCTTCTGGGCTGTAGACTTCTTGTCATACACTCACACGGGGGAAGGGGCCAGGGAGCTCTCTGCGATCTCTTTTTAAGTGCACTAATCCCAATCATGAGGGCTCTGCCCTCTCGACCTAGTCAACTCCCAAAGACCTCACTTCCTCATATCATCACCATGGGGGTTAAGATTTCAGTGTATGAAGTTTTGGGTGGGGAGACACAAACATTCAGATGGTTGTAGCTAAATTGAGTGACATTCTACAAAACACCTGACCAGTACTCCTTAAAACTGTGAAAAACTGTGAAAGTCTTGAAAAGGAAAGGAAAGATGGAGAAACTCACAGCCCAGGGAGCCTAAGGAGACATGATGACTAAATGTAATAAGTGCTTTGCGTGGGATCCTAGAACTGAGAGAAGACGTTTGTGGAAAAAAAAAAAAAAAACCAGAGAAATACAAATAAAGTCTGGAGCTTAGTTAGCAGGAAGGTGCGATGCTGATTTCTTAGTTTTGACAGAAGTACCATGGAAATGTAAGCCATTAACATCAGGGAAAAACTGGGTGAAGCGTATATAAGATGTATCTGTACTTACTTGGAAACTTTTCTGATGATCTAAAATGATTCAAAAATAAAAGAGTAAAGATATTTAAAAATGCTTTTAAGATTCCCCAGAACAAGAACAATACATTAGTTTTATACTGTAGCCAGAGAAGGAAAAACAAGATGAAGAAAAGACCCATCCAAGAAGGGCAGAGACAGAGGCAGAAACATGCAAAGAGAAACAGGCAGATATGGAAGTAAGAGTCTGGATCCTTCTGGTGGGCTCCAGGAGGGTGTTCAAACTCCAGTGCCTTGTTATGTGGCTCCTTGCTATTCTCTTAAGTTACAGAGATCAGAAAAAAAGATCAGCATTTAGGGGCACCTGGGTGGCTCAGTTGTTAGGTGTCTGCCTTCAGCTCAGGTTCTGATCCCAGGGTCCTGGGATCGAGCCCTGCATCAGGCTCCCTGCTCAGCAGGAAGCCTGCTTCTCCCTCTTCCACTCCCCTTGCTTGTGCTCCCTCTCTTGCTTGGTATCTCTCTGTCAAATAAATAAAAATCTTCTTAAAAAAAAAAGATCAGCCTTTAAAAGAACTGAGAGACTTGACATAGATTGGAAACATATTGGAGTACTGAGAAACTGCTCTGCCTTTTTCCATTTTCAAATGTTAGGTGTTGTTGTTGTTCCTATGAAATTTTGAAGGCAGATGTGTCAATGAATAGCTTTTATTTAGCAAGTTTTTCAAGAACCTTGGACAGACTGATCAGCAAACTTTTGACACTGAAAGCTATCATGTGTTATAGAGCTTTTCTTTGAGAATCCCATAATTTCTAGTATCCCAATGCCAAAAGGATACATTTAGGATTGACCTTGACTTCATCCTAATGGGTATTTCTATTTAGAAATTAATCTAGCTTTTTGTCTGCATGGGAATACATGTAAAAGGAAGCAAAAAAAAAAAAAAAGTTTTAAAAAACCCCTATGGTTAGGTTAGGTTTTCACAATGGCACATATGAAGTCTTTGGGGTTCTCTTCTTAAAAGGAATCCCAGTATTTCACCGAAGATTCCCTGATCATTTAACCTCACAATTAATCTGCAATTGATTCATGCTAAGAATTTCTGCAGGCCAGTGTGCACTCACTTACATTTTCCATGGTGTTTTTCCAAAAAGGACTTGAAACAGTATTGACTGTAAATCAGGATAGTCTTGACAAGGTTAAATGTGAGATATTAATAGTCTTTCAAGAGTATTTGATTAGTGTGTGCCCTGGATCAGTCCAAACACGTATTTTGTGGATGGGATACCCAAACCCAGGTCTCCAAATCTTTTATTGATATTGATCAGAGAATCCACATGCCATATTAGATGGAAGAAATCTCCATGTAGAAACTGATTGAGATTTTGGTAATGATTGCCATGTTGGAAGCAGGAAAGTAGGGACACAGATCTGCAAAGACATCTCAGGGGACTGCATATTTCATCTTGAATTAGCTTTATATCATAAATGTGAAGTTCTTGTGAGCTGGGATTTAATCTTTAATGCAGCAAATTACATAAACTCTTTAATAAGGGCCGAAGTTCTAAAGTGCCCTCTTATATTTGTTTTCCTTTTCCACTGAAACAGCATACCAAATCTGAATCTGATTAAGTCTGCTGAATTTGTTATCAGTGCTAGGAACTACGTACGCCGTGCAAAAAATTAACTTCACCTAGAAACGTATGTTTAGGTGGTTTTACTCCTAAAATATACTGATTAGAAAGACAACAAATCCTGGACGAAGCCAAACGTCATTTTTCCTCAAAAAGAACAGGGTTGTAAATGGCCTGGAAACAAGACTGAGATTTTGAGATGTGAAAACACACAATGACTTTATAGTAAGTTATGCTCTCAGTGAGGGATGCCCTGGTCAGTGTCTGCCAAGCACAGTGCCTGGCACTTAGCATATAACTAGCTTTATTCCTGTGCATCTATGTATCTACTTATGTATCTAGCTATCTTTGTATCTATCTCAAAGTTTCTCAACCTCGTACCACTGACATTTTGGATCAGAGAGTTCTTCATTGTGTGTGTGTGTGTGTGTGTGTGTGTGTGTGTATGTGTGTATGTGTCTCAGAATTTCCCCCAGGTAAGAACCACTGATTACCTCTACCTCTACCTCTAATGTCAAATTCCTAATCTCTAATCTCTAAACATCTACATACCTATAGAAGAATTAAATGAATGAACAGATTTTTTTGTAAAACCTCCAGGCTTCCCACCTGGCATGATCAGTTGAGAAAGTATGCAAGAGCAGTGGGATTACTGCATATGATAATATGCATAGTATATGTCTATTATAATCATAAACTATAATACTATGTAATAAATATAAGAGCTTTGTTGGGATCCCTCTGCTTCCCTCCCCTGTGCCTTCTACATGTTCCTTATACGTGGCAGGTAGCAACTAACTGTTTCTGTGCATGCTGCTTTCAGATACTGCTTAGAACACATAACTCAACTATTTCTTCTGAATCAAGTTAGTAAACTTAGAGCAAATCACAATAATCCAGAACAAAGCTCATTTGAGATGTAAAAATTGGGCTTTTTGAAGGGAAAATGGGATTTTTTAATTTAAAAAGTTTTTCTTTAAATACCAAGAGATGAGCCCCAGCTAATTCTGACCAGAGAAGTTTTTTAAAAAAGGACACAAACAAAGGGATAAAAGACCTCAACGTGAGACAGGAATCTATCAGAATCCTAGAGGAGAACATAGGCAGTAACCTCTTCGATATCAGCCACAGCAACTTCTTTCAAGATATGTCTCCAAAGGCCAAGGAAACAAAAGCAAAAATGAACTTTTGGGACTTCATCAAGATCAAAAGCTTCTGCACAGCAAAGGAAACAGTCAACAAAACAAAGAGGCAACCCACGGAATGGGAGAAGATATTTGCATATGACAGTACAGACAAAAGGTTGATATCCAGGATCTATAAAGAACTTCTCAAACTCAACAGACACAAAACAGATAATCATATCGAAAAATGGGCAGAAGATATGAACAGACACTTCTCCAACGAAGACATACAAATGGCTATCAGACACATGAAAAAATGTTCATCATCACTAGCCATCAGGGAGATTCAAATTAAAACCACATTGAGATACCACCTGACACCAGTTAGAATGGCCAAAATTAGCAAGACAGGAAACAACGTGTGTTGGAGAGGATGTGGAGAAAGGGGAACCCTCTTACACTTTTGGTGGGAATGCAAAGTGCAGCCACTTTGGAGAACAGTGTGGAGATTCCTGAAGAAATTAAGAATAGAGCTTCCCTATGACCCTGCAATTGCACTGCTGGGTATTTACCCCAAAGATACAGATGTAGTGAAAGAAGGGCCATCTGTACCCCAATGTTTATTGCAGCAATGGCTACGGTCGGCAAACTGTGGAAAGAACCAAGATGCCCTTCAACGGACGAATGGATAAGGAAGATGTGGTACATATACACAATGGAGTATTATGCCTCCATCAGAAAGGACGAATACCCAACTTTTGTAGCAACATGGACGGGACTGGAAGAAATTATGCTGAGCGAAATAAGTCAAGCAGAGAGAGTCAAGTATCATATGGTCTCACTTATTTGTGGAGCATAACAAAGAACATGGAGGACATGGGGAGATGGAGAGGAGAGGGAGTTGAGGGAAACTGGAAGGGGAGATGAACCATGAGAGACTATGGACTCTGAAAAACAACCAGAGGGTTTTGAAGGGGCGGGGGCGTGGGAGGTTGGGAACAAGGTGGTGGGTAATAGGGAGGGCACGTACTGCATGGAGCACTGGATGTGATGCCAAAACAATGAACACTGTTATGCTGTAAATAAACAAAAAAAATTAAAAAAAAACAATGAATCATGGAACATTACATCAAAAACTAATGATGTACTGTATGGTGACTAACATAAACATAATAAAAAAATTAAAATAAAATTCTACTTAACAAAAAGAACCAAAGAGATTTGATTTTTTAAAAAATATTTTATTTATTTATTTGACAGAGATCACAAGTAGGCAGAGAGGCAGGCAGAGAGAGAGGGGGAGACAGTCTCCCTGCTGAGCAGACAGCCCGATGCAGGGCTCAATCCCAGGACCCTGAGATCATGACCTGAGCCGAAGGCAGAGGCTTAACCCACTGAGCCCCAGGCGCCCTGAGATTTGATTTTTTAAAGCAAGAGAGCTGTGTCCTACTTCCCATTTAGGAGATGAGGAAAAGGCAGCTTTGTGGGGTACACTGTCCCATTAACCCAGTGGCTTGCACATAGTTGGGACTCAACCATTTACAATAAATCAGGGTACATATTTAAGAATATTTAACTGTTATCACTTCATATTAAACTCAGTCATAAACAAGACCATAATTAGAACAACTTGGGCCACTTCCTTTGAACCAAAATCCCTAAGTCTGCTTTTTCACTACGAATCAGTCTCCTCTGCACCACAGCTGAGTAGCACACGGTCAACCAGAAAGTAGACAGATGACCTTCAGGATGCCATTAAAACTCTATGAGGCTCTCTGATTCCATCATCTGTAAAAAGGGAGGGATAATAATTTCTATCTCTTAGGTTTTCTCTGAGGATGAAATGAGATCAATAAGAGCAAGTGTCCTAATATAAATGTTTAATCTTTTGCTTGATGCCCTTGGAGACTGGCTTCCACGGTCAACAGTTATGAATGCAGTAGCAAAATTAATTTCCCCGAGCTTGAATCAAGAATGTATATGTGAAATGCTGCTGCAAAGAGTCAAACATGATACAAATGTAGGTAAAGCGACGGCAGAGTATGCCCTACTCTCCTTACAGTCACCCTATCTCTCTCTTTAAACAGGAGCAGGATGCACTTGAAAATTACCTGATTCCCTTTTAACCCTGATCATTGTTGAAGGGCCCCCAGGTCATCTAATCCCAGGAAGTGGACAGAGTGAAGACCAGCTTCAGCCTAAAGTCTGGACTGAAGGGTTTGCTCACCTGGCCTACTGGCCCTTGTCCAACTCCCTGAACATGGTAGACTTGGCTACCTGGGCTGGGTGACCTCCATTAACTTGACCCCTCATTGACTCCCTCCCTCATTCACTCATTCTTCACTGCTGAACTTTATTTATTTATTTAGGATTTTATTTTTTTGAGACAGAGACAGACAGAGAGTGTGCACACATGCAAGCTGGCGGCAGGTGGGGGGTGGGGACAGAGGGAGAGGGAGTAGCAGTCTCCCCACTGAGCAGCGAGCCTGATGCGGGACTCTATCCCAGAACCCTGAGATCATGACCTGAGTCAAAAGCAGACACTTAACCCACTAAACCATCAGCCACCCAGGCGCCTCTCTGGTGAACTATATTTAAATTATAGTAAAACAATGACACAGAGTGAATGTATGTGTGAATCAGATATATATATATCTAACATATATATATCTATTACATATATATGGTTATATATCTGATATATATGTACATAGATGGTTATGTATATGTATGTATTCTGATTCACACACACACATTAAATAAAGATGTTATAGGACATAAGGAGAATCCAACTAATATGTTCCTGGAATTTAATGAAAAAATATTACAAGGAAGGGGTTTATGCAAGACTTTGTTGAAGGACATATAATCTGGTCTTTGAGACATGGACAGAATTTGGACATAAGGAAAGGGTGGCTATATAGATGTTTGTTTTATAAAAATTTGTTGAGCTGAACATATGTGTTTAACTTCAAAACATTTTGGCAGATACTTTAATCACCGTGTTTCTAAAGTTCGCACTCCATTCTCCACTCTTCTGACCATTCCAAAATATGGTATCTGAAATCTATATTTTAATTAGACTAACAAAATTATTTTGTCAAACCAATGCTAACAATAATTGGGGTGTACTGATGAAATGGAAAACTAGGATTGGGATTCATCCATCTGAGTCATCTAAAACCCTGAACCCGAGATAATTTTCCCAAAGAAATGGAATCTATAGCTCTCTTTGCCTTCTTTGACTCAATATTTCCTCTTGTAACATATGGATAATATTATCTGTCTCCCTGAGGTGTGTGGCTATTATGGGAGTTACTTGAGCAATTTGTTCAAGTACTTTAATGAGTCCAGTGTATTTGAGATCACTTCAGAACGTCTTTCTTCCATGGGCAGGCTGACCAAGGGTTCAGAGACTAGTTCATCCATCACAGTATAAAGGGCCTTAGCAGATTCTACCCAATGGGTGGAGGGTGAACTACTCACTCACAGTCCCTTGGGGGAAAATGACAACTAGATTGGTGAGTGGCTTGGAGGTCCAGGGTTGGCTGTGGGAAGGACAAAGGAGCAGTAGAGTGAGATACAGAAGAGAGAAAGTCCAGGTACCAAGTGAGAAAATGGTTCACTCGCTGGTGATCTTGGAGGGCAAGAGATTAGGAATCAGAGGATCTAGGGGTTAAGCTTAAATATAGGGATTTGTATATTCTAGTTACGTTTCAAAATCAACTTATAATAAGTGACACAGACAAAACAGAACTGTTAATATAAGAATAAAAAAACAAGAACAAAATAACAAACCAAGGGCAGCAGTTGGATTAGAAATCATGTCAGCAGAGTTATTACAACTGAGCACAATTATTAGCTCCAAGAGACCCAGTAGCTAGGGCAGAAAAGGAAATAAGACAAATTATATAGTTCACATGATACAAAGAAAGAGACAAACATATTACATTTTACCAGCATCAAGACATAGATATTTTATTCAGTGGATCTTGTGATAGGCAAAATAATGGTTCCCCCAAAGATGTTCATGTCCTAAACCCCAGACTTGTGAATGTTGCCTTACATAGCAAAAGGGACCTTATAGACATTATCAAGTTAAGAGTCTTGAGATGGAGAGAATCTCCTAAATTATCCTGGTGGGCCCAATTAATCATAAAAGTCCTTATATGGAAAAGAAAGAAGTAGGAGGGGCATGGTCAGATGGACATGTGATGATGGAAGCAGAAGTCCAGCGATGCCATTGCTAGAAGGGAACCATGGGTCAAGGAATGCAGGTGGCCTCTAAAAGCTGAAAAAGGCAAGGAAACAGATTTTCCCCTAAAACCTCCAGAAAGCACCACCCTTGCTGAAACCTTGATTTTAGCCTAGTGAGATCTATTTTTGGACTTCTGACCTCTGAAACTAGAAGATAATAAGTTTATGTTTTTTCAAGCCACTAAATTTATGGTGATTTGTTACAACCACAATAGAAAAGAAGTGCAGATTTTAAAATAATGGACCAAGAGGAAAATAGCTGAAATGTAACTTTTAAGTCACTTCTTTTGGGAGTAAAAGTCATATTGCTGAGTTATATAACCTTCTGGTGAGGCTGACTAGATATAGCAATGAAGATTACTGAATTTGGAGTGATTTCTAAACCAGGTACTTCAGAATCCATTTGACGTGTTGGTGAACAACTGGGATTCCTAAGTCCTTCTCCAATCCTGCTAAACAGAGTCTGTGGCTAGGACCTGGGAATCTATATTTTTAACAAGCATCTATATTACTTATCATTGTTGTAAACAAATTACCACACACTTAACAGCTCAAAACAACACCCATCTTATTATTCCCACAGCTTCTGTGGGTAGGAAATTGGGGCATGCCTTAGATGGTACCTCTGTTTTAGGGTCTTATAAGGCTGTAGTCAATTTGCCAGTTGGGGATGGGACTTCATCTGAAGGTCCAACACGGGACCACTTATAAGCTCATGCAGGTTGTTAAGAAAATTCTGTTATTTCAGGGCTGTTTGACTGCAGTCTTAGGTTCTTTGCTGGCTCTTGGCTGGAGGATCCCCTCAGTACCTTTCACATGGGCATCTCTAACATGGCAGTCAACCTTATCAAAGCCAGCAAGAAAGAGAGCCCACAAGTAAGACAGGAGTTACAATTTTAGTAGTGTAATCATGGAAGTGAATCCCATTACCTTCTCCATATTGTTTTGGTTAAAAGCAAGTCCCATTAGCATGATAAATTGTTTTTCACCCCCTCACTTTAAATCTGGAGGTGTCTTCGGGTCTAAAATGAGTTTCTTGTAGGCAACATATAAATGTCTACAATAGCCAAACTATGGAAAGAACCTAGATGTCCATCAACAGATGAATGGATAAAGAAGATGTGGTATATATACACAATGGAATACTATGCAGCCATCAAAAGAAATGAAATCTTGCCATTTGCGACGACGTGGATGGAACTAGAGGGTATCATGCTTAGTGAAATAAGTCAATCAGAGAAAGACAACTATCATATGATCTCCCTGATATGAGGACGTGGAGATGCAACATGGGGGGTTAGGGGGGTAGGAGAAGAATAAATGAAACAAGATGGGATTGGGAGGGAGACACACCATAAGTGACTCTTAATCTCACAAAACAAACTGAAGGTTGCTGGGGGGAGGGGGGGGGTTGGGAGAGGGGGAGTGGGGTTATGGACATTGGGGAGGGTATGTGCTATGGTGAGTGCTATGAAGTGTGTAAACCTGGCGATTCACAGACATGTACCCCTGGGGATAAAAATACATTATATATTTATAAAAAAATAAGAAATAAAAAAAAATTAAAAAAAAAAAAAAGCAAGTCCCAGGTCCCACCCACATTCAAGGGAGAAGATTATACCATGAGGAGAATACCAGAAAAAAAAGAAAGTCAGTGAACAGGGTCCTTAGAATCTGTCCACCATGGAATCCCAGATTATTCCTGCATACAACCGAGTTGGGCAGCACTAACCAAGGAGAACAAATGATTAGAAGGAATTGACCATTACTGCTGGGCTTTTGACAGGAAGTAGATGCGTAAACTTCAAGGCTGTGGGGTCTGGTGATGTCTCAGCTGTGTCCTTTCCATAACAAATGCTATGGGTTAGCATGGTGTCTGGACATGAAAAACAGTCCTTATCGTTACTCCCAGGCCCCCTTCTGCTTCCAGCTCAGTTGCTCACTGTCCCTGAGCTGACCTCAACATCCGAAGTTGGAGAGAGGGGTGAAGGAACAGAGGAGGAAAAACTGACATGTTAAGAACGGGTCCCTGAAATTCATGAGTTTTGATTATTTTTACTTTCTTGTCAAAAAACATAAATTTTGCCCTGTCACAATATAAAGAGAATCCATTTCATAATTTACACAGCTGATCTCAAATACTATCCTATTTCAAGCTCCATCACATTTTCCTCAGATATTGAAATGATATCCTGGCAGAAACATTGGCATGTGCTTGCCAAGCCCTCCTGGGCACAAAACTAAACAACACTTCCCAGCCCCTTGCAGTTAAGGGAGGCCAGGGAATAGAGTCGGCCTGTGGCAAGTAGCCTGCTTCTAAAGCCTTCTGCATGGTCCTCGAAAGTCGCCCTTCAGTCACCTCTAGGCTAGATGTTGAGAACAGAGCTAAGGTCCCGAAGGCTCTAGCGATGAGAGAGCTGCTAGACTGGGAGACCCCGGGTCCCTGGATTCTTCCTTTTCCACCATCACTGGCCAACCTCACTGGAATGAAATGTCGGTGAAAAATAAATAGTTGTGGGAAGTCACTATTTATTACAACAGCTGACATTAGTTACTCTGACTAGAACAGCTGTATTGTTTTCTTTGTGGGACAGACGTCACATGCTGGTGCTGGGCATGGAGGAACACGTGATAGGTCATGAGGGTGGTGATGGGGACATAATCCCTTTGTGTTCTTCTCTTCCAAACTATCCATAAGCACAGATCATTCTAGACACCAATTCTCTATCTGTGGAAACTGAGGTCTTTTCTTAGTGAGTCTGTTTGAAGGTCCCATTCTACCTCAAATGCTGATTAGAAAGGGGCTGATTGCCTGGAATTACCACACTCCCACCCATGGGACTTGACATCGTCATACGGCTAAGAGCTCCTGTTGCCAACCTCTGCCCCCATTCTCGGTTGTGGGGGGCCTTGTAGGACATTTGACGGCATCCCTCTTCTCCACCCACTAGATGCCAATAGACTCTCCTTCAGTTGTGACAACCAAGAATGACTCCATTCATGGTCACATGTCTGTGGGGGTGGGGCTCAGTTCCCCTGCTTGAGAATCACTGGTGTAGAACAATGAGGGGCACCTTTTTGACGCCTTTAGCAGGGAGCTGTAAACTTTTAATTGGGTAGGGCTCAGGACATTGATCTTCCCTTCCATTTTAGATGGCTCCAAGTCTCTTCTTTAGAAGGTATTCTGAAATTAACAAATGACCTAGTCCAATCTATCCACCCAGTTGATTTTTCATTTTCATTTTTAGTTTTTAAAACTGACATACCATTGACATATAACACTATCTAAGTTGAAGGTGTACAATGTGTTGATTCAATACATTTATATATTACAATATGATTATCTCTGTAGCATTAGTTAACACCTCTATCATGTCACATAATTACTGTTTCTTTTTTGTGGTGAGAACTAAGATCTAGTCTGGTAGCAGCTTTGAAGTTTATACTGTAGTACTGAGGGCTATAATCACTACGCCATGCATTAGATTTCCTGGACTTATTTATGTACTAGTTGCAAGACCCCTAGACAGCATCTCCTCCATCCCCTACCCCAGCCCCTGGAAACCACCATTCTACTCCTTGTTTTCATGAGTTCAGCTTTTCAAAATTCCACATATAAGTGAGCTCATACAATATTTGTCTTTGTCTGGCTTATCTCACTTAGTATAATGCAATCTAGGTCCATCCATGTTGTTGAGAAAGGCAGGATTTCCTTCTTTCGTGGCTGAATAATATTCCGTTGTATAGATACACCACATCTTTATTCATCTAGCTGTTGACAGACACGTGGTTGTTTCCTTATTGTGGCTATCGTGAATAATGCTGCTCTAGGGGCGCCTGGGTGGCTCAGTGGGTTAAAGCCTCTGCCTTCGGCTCGGGTCATGATCTCGGGGTCCTGGGATTGAGCCCTGCATCGGGCTCTCTGCTCAGCGGGGAGCCTGCTTCCCTTCCTCTCTCTCTCTGCCTGCCTCTCTGCCTAGTTGTGATTTCTATCAAATAAATAAAATATTAAAAAAAAATAATGCTGCTCTAAACATAGGGGTGAACAGGTCCCTTCAATATCTTGTTTTCATTTCTTTTGGATATACACCCAGAAATGGAATGGCTGGATCTATTTTTTTTAACATTTTATTTATTTATTTGACAGAGAGAGAGATCACAAGTAGGCAGAGAGGGGGAAGCAGGCTCCCCGCTGAGCAGAGAGCCTGATGTGGGACTTGATCCCAGGACCCTGAGATCATGACCTGAGCTGAAGGCAGAGGCTTAACCCACTGAGCCACCCAGGCACCCCCGGCTGGATGAATTTTTATGGTAGATTTTAAATTTTTAAATTTTTTGATTTAATTTTTTATTTTTGATTTTAAAATTATTTTTAATTTTTTAATTTCTAATTTTTTAATTTTTAATTTCTAATTTAATTTTTATTTTTTGAGGAATTTTAAAAAATTTTTAATTGTTTTAATTTTTAATTCTTTGAGGAATCTATGTACTGTTTCCCATAGTGGTGGCTCCAATTTATATTCCTTTCCGTCCAGGTTAAACTCTGGCCATATGGAAAGGACCACACCCCCATCAGAAGACTAAAGTTTAAAGTTGAATCTCTACTTAACTCTCTTGGGAATGTGGCAGAGGTACTTCAAAAAGACTGTGCTATTATATAGGCTATGTTATTAAATTATAAGCTAATTAATTTAATTTCATTTAAGATTTTATGTATTTATTTGAGAGAGAGTGAGCGTGTGAACAGGGACAGGGTGGGGGGGCGGGAGAGGGAGACGGAGAAGTAGACTCCCTGCTGAGCAGGGACCTCAGTTCAGGTTCCATCCCGGGACCCTCGGTTCATGTCCTGAGCCAAAGGCAGCTGCTTAACCTAACCGACTGAGCCACCCAGACGCCCCTAAAATTATAGGCTATTTTTAAATACCTTACATTGGAAGAGATATTAAACGTGATGCATTTCACCATCTTGACATTGACAGTTATTAAAAAAAAACAAAATCCAAACTGATGTGTTTACCTGCACCTTCTTTCCTGACAGAATCTCCCAAGTAAACAAACTCCTTTGCCTACGTTTAAGTGAGATTTTAAGAATATTTCATTAAGATCTCCGCACAATTTGTAGTCACCTTGACATTTTGTTTTCAGTGCTGTGGACATCAATTGTCTTTTTCTCAGGGAAACCAAAGCTTCCCCAAACACTTTACTGCTTCAGGGAAACAGCCATGAATGCTAAAGGTTAGTATTTCAGCCCAAAGGTAAACTGAAGAACCTCTCTTATACTCAGAAGGAATTTGCTACCAAAAATATATTTTCACTGATGTTCCCTGTGAGTTACGACAAGCCTACGAAGTAAAAGTATTATGGAGTTAGTGGGCAGGTATGGTTTAAACAAAGCAACACAAATAATGTCTTACACAAAAAGAAAGTTTTCCAAGTCACTCTCAAGTGTCTCCTTATTGTGACTCAAGTTTCTTGGAGTTTGTGTCCAGATTTGCAAATGTTATTGTCAAAAAATTCCTCTCAAAACCAGAACATAACATTCTAGGCTCATTCTCTCTTGGTAATTCTCTAATAAATGTATTTGGAACCAAGATATGTTATTTCAAGCCACAAGGTCCTTGGGGCGCCTGGGTGGCTCAGTTGGTTAAGAGTCTCCCTTCAGCTCAGGTCATGATCCTGGAGTCCCTGGATGGAGTCCCGGGATGGAGTCCCAGGATGGAGCCCTGACTCAGGGCTTTCCCTCTGCTCCTCCCCCTGCTTGTGCTCTCACTAGTGCTCTCTCTCACTTGCTCACTCTCTCAAATAAATAAATAAAATCTTAAAAAAAAAAAAAAGAAAGCTACAAGGTCCTCAACACAGTGAGAGATCTGGGTTGTCTTCCTTCTGCCTGTTAAATCTTCTCTCTTAATAATGATGCAGTAATCCAAATTTAGCTTTCATTTTACTCAGCTCTAGACCAGGTAGTGTGGAATTCAGTTGGCTCACTTGCTTCCCAAGTCCTCGGGCTGAAAAAGTGTTACTGTCAAAGCAAATAATGTGATCTGAAGACTTATGAGGAATTAAAAGCACAAAAAAGAAAACAAAGTCCCACTCTGCCAATATGTCATCTCTCCATTTTTATTATTAAAAGGGCAGAACATGATTTGCTTTCAATACAAAGTAGAACTTAGAAAAATCTTTTGTAAATAAGGAACGTTCTCAGCTGCTCCTCTGATGACTTTCACGGCTATAGGAATGGCAGGGGATACCGCGCGGAGCAGGAACCGATCAAGGGTTAATGCAAAAGCTTCCTTCTGGTCACCCCGACTCGTCCGTGTTGACTCACAGCTGAAACCACACATAAAGCCAGCATTTATGCAGGCTTCTCCACACCAAATTCTTAGCTTATATTGCCGGCCCAGATCATCTCCCTCAAGATATTTGAACCAGAAGAAATATTTTGCTTTAAATCAAGTGGCCCAGATCTCAGCTTAAAATCAGTGATATGCAAAGAGTGGGCAGCCCTTTGCTACATCTGCCTCCCAGCTGCCAGAAAAGTAAATACATAGAGCAAATTTTATATCAGGGAGGCGAGTGACATTGATCTCTTAGGAGACAAAAGGCAGACTAGAGAAAAGCTGCTGAAATCGAGCAGGAAATTCCCCCTTCTTACCATGCCCTAGACATCCTCACCCCCTTCCCAAGTTTTTAAAAGTCACCCTATGGTGCAGAAGTCTGAGCTCAGACTTCTCATGTTCTTGTTGTAGCTTCTGACCTTTCAGCTGACCCACTGATAACCCAGCATAAGAGAGATTAACTAACCATATGCTGAAAGGTTTGACCATCCCTTAGGGGGTATTGAACTACACGGAGAACTGTACGTCCTGGCAGGGGAAACACAGTCTAACCCAATTTTCTTACCACTACATGCATTTCATGGGCCTGGGAAAAATGGATCTTCTTACTTGTTTTACCAAACTCCATCAAAACATGACTAGGTGTCGCCCAAACAACTAATCAGACTCTGGATTTTATTGTGGCTCGAGGGGGAAGCAGAAAGATCACTGACATATTCTTGGCTCTAAAGCTACATTAGGGGACCTCGCAACCCAAACATTCCTCAAGGGATACCAAATGTCACTATATTTGATGTGGAAAGGGGTATTAACTCAAGAATCCAGATATCCTGATTGTTTTGGAAAACTGATTGACACATTTGAGGGCCGTCATCCACACAGATATCGTGCGAGGCTTGTCCTTAGTACCTTCTTCGAGTTTCGTCAAAGGTATTTGGCTGATTCTCAAAGTCTCCCTTCTAATGCCAGGAAATTTGTATTCAAGAATTGTACGCGTTATCATCAGCAGAGAGTTACTGCTCATCTGAAGGCATGGACTGCTGGGTAACCTCCCTTCCATAGCTGGAGACCTCCAGCACCACCATGTCAAAGAGCCATAGTCTCTTTCTCAAAGCCTCTTGGTCAAGGTACCAAAATTTCCAGTCGTCTCTCCCAACCATAAGTGGCACTATCAGTTTCAATCCCTTCTCTGCTTTTCCTCCCCACTGCCCCTACTTTGGTTCAGGCCATCATCTTGTCTTCTTTGCATTATCAAAACAACCTGATTTGTTTCATTTCATTTGCTTTTGGTAAAAGTAATTGAGAAGTAATTTACATATCACAAAATTCACCCCTTTCATGTGTGCATTTCAATGATTTTTGGTAAGTTCATGGAGTTGTACAACCATCACTACAATCTACTTTTAATATACTTCCATCACCCCAAAGAGACCCCTCTCTACTATGTAGACTTAGTCCTTGTTCACACCTCCAGCCCTTGACAGCCACTAATCTTTCTGTCTCTATAGATTTACTTTTTCTGGATATTTCATATAAATGGAGCCATACAGTACGTAACCTTTTGTGATTGGCTCCTTACACTCTGCATAATGTGCTCAAGGCTCCTCCATACAGTAGCATGAATCAGCACTTCATTTCTTTTAGCGGCTGTATAATAGTCCATTGTATAGATAGACCATTTTGTTTATCAATTTACCCACTGATGGACATTTATTGTTTATCACTTTACCCACAGATGGACACTAGAGCTGTTTTCACTTTTGAGTTATTGTGAATGATATTGTGGGACCATTCATACACAAATCTGCCAATGGAGATTAGTCACATTTCTGGGACTGGAATTATTGGGTTGTACAGCAAATTGTTGCACAGCAGTCTCTTAACTGTTCTACTCATCTCACATCTTGACCCACTGTAACATCTTCTCTCTACCACAGCTAGAATCTTCTGAAAGCACAAATCTAGAAATTGTTTGACTCTGTTACAACGCCCCACAGAAACTTCCCATTGTTTTTAGATTAAAACCAAAGCTTGCTACATTGTTTGTGGAGCCTGGGTGATATGTTCTCACTTTCGTAGCCTCTAATTCTGTTTCTCCACTTCACCTGGACCCTTCCCCTTCTCTATGTGAACCAGACTAAATTTTAGCTTTCTGAACAGGCTTTGAACTCTCAAACCCTTAGCATGGGTTTTTCCCTCTACCTAGAACTCTCCTTACTTCTAGGGTGATGGTTAAGAAGGTGATAGTTAAGATCTCCCTTCCATTGCTGGAGATCTCTGTCTTCTGCACAGACCTCCAACACCAGGATCACTAAGAGTCAGAGTCTGGAGTTAGATACCTGAATTCACCAATTAAATGTATGTGAGACTGGGTAAGTCGTGTTCCTGTGTATCAAATTTCCCATGTTTAAATTGGGGAATAATGGATCTTGAGTCATAGGGTCCTTGAAGGGATTAAATGTGCTACAATATGTGAAGCCCTCAGAACAGTCCTCACTGAAAGTCAGTGAAGGCCAATGAATTCATATTTTGGCTTGGATCTGGCTTCCTTTTTAGAAGCCTTCACTGACCCCTTTATATATGCTGGCTCCTTTAAGTGTTTCCATAATACTCTGCTCTTCTGATTTCATAGTATCACTGCCAACATATCATCATTTGCTTTTCTGCCTTCCCTTGGCAGTCTCTGGGTTGTGTAATGCGAACTCAGCCACTTCTATCTCTTTGACCCCATGCATCTCACAGAGCATTGCTCACAGGAAGTGCTCCTTACAATAGTCACTGAATTGAAAAGCTGCTCTATGTTCTTTATGTTCCATCCATTCTTCTCTTGCTTTGTCCAGGTGTTTCTCCCAGAGAGACGTCCATGGACTGTATCATCCAGACTAATGACCAGCTGCAATTTGGATGGGGTTGGCCAAGAGGAGGATCGCACAAGAGATAGATGGGTGGGTAGAAGATGAAGTCATGGGAATTACCCTTCCCACTTTCTCCCTGCTGTGGTTCTGCCAGTGGTTGTATTCTGCTATGGGAACAGATCCTGTCAGGACATCCCACTGCCATAGCTCTATCTAGTTCTCTCTAGTACCAGAAAGAACATTCCTTTTCCTTGCTCCTTCAGACCTAGGAATGGTACCAGCAGCTTCCCACTATTGCTGATCGTTTGGTGCCCACTATCTCCTCATCAGTCCTTCAACCCTGTCCAATCCTCTGTAAAAAGTTCATTAACGACAATGTAAACTCACTTCAGTGTGCCATCTGCTTCCAGTTGGGACCCTAACTGGTACAGTGACTGAGCATAGCCATTATTGCACAATCCGCATTCCTTCTGGGTGGCTTGGGTGGCAGAGGAGAGGAAGGGGACTCTTTACTGTGTTATGTTGGAGAGGTGGTGGTGGGGAAGAATATGATTTCACTATTGAAATAGCTTGCAGTGTTTACAGTTCTTATTTTTATATGTATACATGTCACTTACCATATGCTAGGATATGTTATTGCCAATGGTTTCCATATGGATTGTTTTTAAAGCATTTTACTGGTGGATCTTGCTTTCCAGGGCACTGTGTAGTGAAGACTGGGTAGCAGCACTTAACCTGATTAATGGAAAATCACAGTCCACCCAGAGTGCTAAGACTCTTCAAGTATCATGGTTCTTTCCAGTTCCAGCTAACGGTACATTTTCCAAACTATTCTTCCTTGTTCTATTTGAGAAACAATACTGGATATGTGATCCCATAAGTTTCATTAGAGGAAAGGGTTGTAGACAGCCAACTATCAGACTCAGGGAAGATCTATAGGTCTAAAGGCTACCTTCCAGACACCTGTGTCTCTTGTATTGATCTGTCAACATTTCTTGAGCACATGCTTCTTACGGATTTGCTCACTTCCCACGGAATAGAAGGCTTAGATTGAACATTCAGATAATTTATGATACAACATGGCTTTGTGTCAACTAGGTGTCTTTTTACATATGAAACTTAGAGTTATAAATAATGATTCACAAAAACTTGGCCTTATTATCTAATTTGCATGACTTAAAATGCTTCTCTAATATGACAAAAGCTCAGATTTCAAGAACTCTATGTTGTTGGAGCCATCAAAATTTGTCGTAGGCTGAATGTGAGAGGCTACACAGAGGAACTGATGAATTTTTAAAAGTGCATATTTGAAAAAGATAGCTGTATTAGTCTCCTGCTGCTGTTGCCACAAATCACCACAAGGTTAGTGGCTCAAAACAAAACCAGTTTATTATTTTATAGTTCTGGAGGTCAGAAGTCCAAAATGAGGGGCGCCTGGGTGGCTCAGTGGGCTAAAGCCTCTGCCTTCAGCTCGGTCATGGTCCCAGGGTCCTGGGATGGAGCCCTGCGTCAGGCTCTCTGCTTGGCGGGGATCCTGCTCCCCACGCCCCCCACCCTCCGCCTGCCTCTCTGCCTACTTGTGATCTCTGTCTGTCAAATAAATAAAATCTTTTTTTTTTTTTTAAAGGAGTCCAAAATAAGTCTCCCTGAACTAAAACCAAGGTGTCGGTCAGGCTATGTTCATTCTGGAGGCTCTGGGGGGGATTCTGTTTCCTTGTCTCTTCCAGCTTCTAGAAACTGCCCTCATTCCTTGGCTCATGGCCCTTTTTCCATCTCCAAAGCCAGCAAGGGCCAGCCTAGTCTTTCTCACATCACATGGCTGTGACGCCGCTTCCATCCTTCCATCTCTGCCCCTCCTGCCTACCTCTTTCACTTATAGGATGCCTCTGAGTACATTGAAACTCCATGGATTATCCAAGATCATCTCCCCATCTCAAGATCCTTAGCTAAGTCACATCTGCAAAGTCCCTTTTTGCCATGTAAGGTAACATATTCATAGGCTCCAGAGATTAGAATGTGGACATCTTTGGAGGCCATTATCCTGCCTGCCACAACATCTACTAAATCCTTATTTCAAATTTTGTAACTCTTTGTCTTTGGTGTTGTAAATAATGTAAAATGGTGGAAATAAAAACTATTCTATGAGCGTTTTTAGTTTTTCCCTAAGATTGTAAAAAAAAAACCAAACACCAAAACCCTAGGTACATTCTGTTGCTTTGAGGTCTATGTATTAAATGAGAATAAAAATAACTACTTTAAAGTGTTTAAATTGTTGAATTTTAAGTTATGAATACCGGTAAAATTACTGATGTAGAGAAAGTGCTCAAAATCGTCTCCTATTCATTGCATACCATTTTTATACATATAATTTTCCCTGAGTTAGGAAACAAATATTTCAGTTGTTATAATTATAACTGTTTCGGTTTCAGATGTCATTTTGTGATTTGGAAAAGCTCCATGAAATAATTTCATAGTTTGTATCCTCTCATCTTCAAAATTAATACAGAGGAAACACATTTTTTGAGCCTACATATAATTTTTACTTAAGTACTTTTTGGGTTTGGCATTCTACAACATAGGAACTAGAAACATTTTTTTGGTTTCTGTGGTAGAAGCTAGGAATTCTTCCCCTCATTCGCAAGCCAACCATCATATGTGATTATCCATTTCAGCAACTGAGAAGGTAAGTAGGAAGATTTGAAGATGGTCAGGTTGTTCTTCTTAGCACTGTAAAGGTACCATAATCATGTCATCGTATTGAGGAGAGTGAAGTAAATGGTTACCCAACCAAATTATATTAATATTAGGATTATGTCAATGAAAAGCTTCACAGATTGCCAGGTCAAGGGATAAGGGTGGTGTAAACACACAGGGCATCAGCTTTTGTGGTGCTTAGATTCTAAGGGAGGATAAGAGGGAAATAATACACTGACAGATAAATGAGCCGATGCACAAACAATATAGTTTCAAGAGGGGTAAAAGTTCTGGTGATAGTGATGGGCTGGGCTTTGTTTGTGTCAGAAGAGATGCTACTCTAAGGAAAGATGTCTCTGGAGAGGGGATGTTTGCGCTGTCATTTGACGATAAAGAGTTCATGCTGTAGGTTCTCAAGAGCCCAGATGACCATGGCCCCTCTCTTCGGCTCCAAAATGCGGTATGGGTACTACTGAGGGTGGGCAAGATAATCAATTGGAGTACAGGAAGAAAGGATTAGAACCTATATTTGCATTTATTTTTAATCTAGAAAATAAGAAATTATTTTGCCAATATTTAAATATTTCACACTGGCACCCTACCCATGTCCCTATGACCGTTGTCTTGTGGAGTATTGCAATGCACTGCCTTTTGTAAGAACCTAGCTAAGTGAATTTAAGGATTATATTATCTAAGTTTAACTAGAATAAACCTCAAATAATGGACCAGTGGCTTCAAAATTTGTCTGTAAGGAAACAACAGGTTGAGGTAATATTACCCTTGCAATCTCAAGTCCCTTAACTTAAGATTGAGAAAATGTCAGAAGCAACCCTGTTCCTCTGCCAAATAGGCCATCATCAGCCACTTTACAACTCTATTCATAGCCGAGGAGAACTCAGCCACAAATATTTAATATTATCAAGAAATCCATTTAAACATGACTTGACAAGCACTTCCATTATAGATAAACCTCACCTAGCCTTTCCATAGGATGACGCCATATGTGCCCTCCCACAGGCTGAAGACATCAGAGTGAACAATATATTTTTAAAAATTATTTATTTATTTATTTATTTGACAGAGAGAGAGAGGGAGAGAGCACAAGTAGGGGGGCATCAGGCAAAGGGAGAAGCAGGCTCCCACTGTGCAAGGAGCCCAATGTGGGGCTCGATCCCAGGACCCTGAGATCATGACCTGAACCGAAGGCAGAGGATTCTTCACCCACTAGCCACGCTGGCGCCTCATGAACAACACATTTACTTACTTCATCGTTGTACCACTAGGAATGTTTTATAATATACAAAAAGGATCGTCCCTGAGTCATATATATAATTTATAAGTCGACATACCTATATTTAGGATCCATGTGCATTTATTTTTACTTCTAGGCTTGCAGAATCAAACATGCTTTGTGATCACTGTTCTAAACTATTCGATAGTTTATGGCCCTTGTCAGCAACTGTCAGCAGCCATGTATGGGACAACCCAGCTCTGAACTCTGAAACAGATTTTCAAGATGGTGTGAAGTTTTTAGTATAATTAAGGTGCCAAGAATCACATAATCCAGCAGAATCTGGGCGGAGTGGCAGTTCTCTAGTGCATTGGAAGGAACATTCCAGTTCCAGCTAGAAGCAGCAGGGAATCTGAGCTGACACCTGAAGCAGCACCACAATTTGGGCCTCGGGTTCATACAGGACATTGGCCAAGTTCCTCTGCAAATCCATGCCTCCAAAACAGAGTTCCATGAGGCTACCTATGCAGGGTCTGACCAGTGACAAGTTTTATGTGAGTGAGCGTGTGTATGTGCATGTGTGCGTGCGCACCAGCGTGACACCAAACAAGATTTCCTTCGGTCCCTTGTGATTTCATCAAACACTTTGAGAGGCTTTGATGCACGTCTTATCTTCATGCTGGATAAATATTTCATAGAAGAGACTGTTACTTGCTTTAGTCAATGGCAAGAAAATCCCAAATACAACTATGGGCACATTGCAACCTAAAAGACCTAATGTAATTTTTTTTAAGGTCTACCTTAGATGGTCAGATTGCTTTTTTAAATTTATTTAGTTTTTTTAATCAGCTACTTAACATAGAGCATGTTATTAGTTTCAGAGGTAGAGTTAAGGTACTCGGCATCAGGGAAATACAAATCACAACCACAAATAGTTAAATGTATTTTTTAAGTGACTGTGTGGCATTGATGAAATAATTTGCCATTTTGTTTGTCCTTAAGCACACGCATTAAATGCATCAAGCTTTCAGATGCTCAAACATAATCAGTCGCCTGTGGGAAAAAGCAACGGGCAGTCTGTAAGGATTGGTTGGTGATTAGATGGGGGATGTTTCAACCTACACGGCAGAACGCATTCCCAGGAGAAAGAGGACAGTAGAAATTCAAAGGTGCCCCAGGCTGTCCATGTCCTATATTCCACATTTATCAAAGTGATAACTGTCCTATCATCAGATTCTTCTCTCGCTCCCTTCTCCCGCTCCCTTTGTCCCCCTCTCCAGCAAGGCACACACACCCACTTCTTGGAACACAGACACTCATCCCAGAAGCAGGAGCAGGGTAGAGTTACCTCAGGCTCAGCCAACGATCAGTATTTTAAGAGATTTGGGGCACTTCACTCTCATTTTTATCTCTATCTGTGCCTTCTCGGCCTTTGAAGTATAATATTACGTGAAGAACATTAATAAAAGCATTTTGTATATGTAAATAGATGCGAGCACACACACACGAGTTGGGAGATGAGGGAATGGGCTGCAACAGAAAACTCTTTCCCTTTGTGTGGAAAAGAAGATAGGGTCAAAGCTTCTTGAAATTCTAAACAAATACTACTTGAGGGCCCTGTGTCAGGCACATGAGACTTAGGAAAGAGGCTACAGATCCACAAGGACTCTGCATTTGGGCTTGATTTTTTGTTCCTTGGAAAATCTCTTCTACCCCTTTCTCATTTTTACCAAATCCATCCTGAAGGTAAATTCTGGATTTAAGGTGCCGGGAATCTGCGAGCTCCAAATCTATTTTAATTAAAGCATTTTTAGTTCTAAGCCATTTGGGAGTCAGTGACAAACCAGCCCCTGAGAGGGGTGGCCAGTTTAGAGCGGGACCCTGCCCATATGGTCAGCTTTGAGAAAGAATGGGTTGGGGAGAAAGCCTCCCAATCGCTTTGGCAGACACTTTCTCCTCCCCAGAGACCTGACTTAGTCACTTCAACCTTTGAATACTGAGGTCCTGGTGGAGTTCCTCTGCAGAGGACAATGTCCCACGGGGCCTTGAAATCCTGATAGCCTAAAGCAAAAGCTCAGAAACCCAGGCACCATGCCCCCCTTCCCCGCGTCATCACAATAAACATGTACCACAACAGGATGGCTTAATTCACTGGGTGTTATACGCAAACAATGAATCATGGAACAGCACATCAAAAACTAATGATGTCCTGTATGGTGTCTAACATAACATAATAAAATTAAAGAAAATTCATTTTCCATGTGGAAGATTTTATTGCGTTTCAAGTAGACTGGGTACTCAGTTCTTTCCTGCAGCTGCAGTTTATGACGAGGGTAACCCAAAACACATGACCACACGATAAAGCAATGTAATGTAGTGCTTCAAGAATTCTGAGCGGACAGAAGGTTGAAAAAGAAATCCTTTGTGTAAATAAGACCTAGCTTCCCATAATGGTCAATGCTTGTAGATTTTAAAATGCAAAGAAACATGCACTTTCCCCAGAATGTCCTTCTCGGCATAAGAAACATGATTCCAAACTCAAATACTGTCATGTGAAGAGCTTGGATGTCAATCATCCTCCAGCACCATCTATTTAGAAGCAAATAGAAATCTGGAAATCTCTGGAGGGACATTTTTCTTCTTTATGAAAGTAAATTAAAAAAAGATTCCAGCATTTCTCGTCTTCTTGATCTTGGAGCCAGATCACCATCCAACTTCCTTCCTTCTGCTGTTGGCCCAAGTGGAAGCAACTTCTTAGATGACTTTTGCAAGTTCCTCCTTTGTTGTAGCCTTGATGGCCTCTTCTCTGGTCAGTCTAGATAGCTGCCCCCTTCACCACCACCAGTGATCTGCTCCAGCAGTTAGGAAATCTTGCAGAATGTTCTTCCTTGCTCACAAGTATAACCCTCTCATAATGCATGAAATATTGAGAGATGGAAGGGGCATTTGAGGAAATATTTTGGATGATATTCAGGATTGAACTAAGCATGAAATGGTGTGATTTACTGGAAAGAGGATATGCTTTTTACTTCGAAGCCTTGATCACCTGTCATTCACCAGCCGGTTGATTTTAGCCATTCTGACAGGTGTGAGGTGATACCTCATTGTAATTTTGATTCGCATTTCCCTGATGATCAGTGACATTGAGCATCTTTACATATGTCTGGTGGCTAGCCGGATGTCTTTGGAAAAATGTCTATTTGTGTCTTTTGCCCATTTTTTTAATATTGGATTATTCATTTTGGGGGTGTTGAGTTTGAGGAGTTCTTTATATATTTTGGATACTAACCCTTTATCAGATATGTCATCTGCAAGTATCTTCTCCCATTCTGTAGACTGCCTTTTAGTTTTGTTGATTATTTCCTTTGCTGTGCAGACATTTTTTATTTTGATGAAGTCCCAATAGTTTATTCTTGGTTTTGTTTCCCTTGCTTCAGCAGACATATCTAGAAAGAAGTTGCTATGGCCAATGTCAAAAAGGTTACTGCCTGTGTTCTTCTCTGGGATTTACATGGTTTTAGGCCTCACATTTAGGTCTTTAATCCATTTTGAATTTATTTTGTGCTTGGTTTAAGAAAGTGGTCCAGTTTCATTCTCTCTCTTTTTTTAAAGATTTTATTTATTTATTTGACAGAGAGAGATCACAAGTAGGCAGAGAGGCAGGCAGAGAGAGACAGAGAAGCAGGCTCCCTGCTGAGCAGAGAGCCCGATGCGGGACTCTATCCCAGGACCCTGGGATCATGACCTGAGCAGAGCAGAGGCTTTAACCCACTGAGCCACCCAGCTGCCCCTCCAGTTTCATTCTTTTGCATCTTCTTGTCCAGTTTCCCCAGCACCATTTGCTGAAAAGACATTCTTTTTTCCCACTGGATATTCTTTCTTGCTTTGTTGAAGATCAATTGACCATATAGTTGTGGGTCCATTTCTTGGTTTAGTATTCTGCTCTATTGATCTAGGTCTCTATTTTTTGCGCGTGCCAGTACCATACTGTTTTGATCACAACAACTTTGTAGTATAACTTGAAGTCTGGAATTGTGATGCCTCTAGGTTTTTCTTTTTCAAGGTAGTTTTGGCTATTCAGGGCCTTTTGTGGTTTCATACAAATTTTAGGATTGTTTGTTCTAGCTCTGTGAAAAATGCTGTTGGTATTTTGATAGCGATAGCATTAAACGTGTAGGTTGCTTTGGGTAACATAGACATTTTAAGAATATTTGTTATTGGGGCGCCTGGGTGGCTCAGTTATATAAGTCTCTGCCTTGGCCTCAGGTCATGATCCCAGAGTCCTGGGATTGAGCCCTGCATTGGGCTCCCTGCTCAGTGGGGAGGCTGCTTCTCCCTCTCCTTCTGCTACTCCCCCTGTTTGTGCTCACTCACTCTCTCTGTCAAATAAATTAATAAAATCTTAAAAAAAAGAATATTTGCTCTTTCAATCCATGAGCTTAATCCATTTGTTTGTGTCACCTTCACTTTCTTTAAGCAGTGATTTATAGTTTTCAGAGTACAGGTCTTTCCCCTCTTTAGTTAGGTTTATTCTTAGGTATATCTTGAGTTTTTGGTGCAATTGTAAATGGGACTGATTCCTTAATTTCTCTTTCTGCTCCTTCATTATTAGTGTATAGAAATGCAACAGACTTCTCTACACTGATTTTATATCCTGTGACTTTGCTGAATTTACTTATCAGTTCTAGCAGTTTTGATGGAGTCTTCTGGGTTTTCTAGGTAGAGTATCATGTCATCTGCAGATACTGAAATTTGTGTTTCTTCCTTTCTGATCTGGATGCTTTTTATTTCTTTTTGTTGTCTGATTGCTGTGGCTAGGACTTTCAGTACTACGTTAAATAACAGTGGTGAGAGTGGATATTCCTGTTGTCTTCTTCCTGATCGGAGAGGAAAAGCTCTCAGTTTTTCCCCGTTTAGGATGATATTAGCTTTGGGCTTTTCATAAAAGCTCTCAGTTTTTCCCCATTTAGGACGATACTAGCTGTGGGTTTTCATATATGACCCTTATTATGTTGAAGTATGTTCCCTTTAAACCTACTTTGTTGAAAGTTTTTATCATGAATGGATTTTTTTTTATAAGATTTTATTTATTTCTTTGACAGAGAGAGAGATCACAAGTAGGCAGAGAGGCAGGCAGAGAGAGAGGAGGAAGCAGGCTCCCTGCAGAGTGGAGAGCCCGATGCAGGGCTCGATCCCAGGACCCCGAGACCATGACCTGAGCCAAAGGCAGCGGCTTAATCCACTGAGCCACCCAGGTGCCCCTATCATGAATGGATTTTATACTTTGTCAATGCTTTTTCTGCATCTACTGACATGATCATATGGTACTTTTCTTTTATTAATATGGTGTATCATATTGATTGATTTACAAATATTGAACTACCCTTCAACTCAGGAATAAATCCCACTTGATCTTGGTGAATGATTTTTTTAAATGTATTGTTAGATTCGGTTTTCTAGTATTTTATTGAAAATTTTTACATCCATATTCATCAGAGATATTAGCCTCTAGCTGCTCTCTTTTTTAGTGGAGTCTTTATCTGGCTTTGGTATCAGGGTAATGCTGGTCTCTTCGGATGAATTTGGAAGTTTTCCTTCTTTTTCTATTTTTTGGAATAGTTTGAGAAGAATAGGTACTAACTCTTCTTTAAGGGCTTCATAGAATTTGCCTGTGAAGCCATCTGGCCCTGGACTTTTATTTTTGGGGAGTTTTTTGATTACTCATCCAATTCCTTTGCTGGTTATCAGTCTATTTGTTTTCTATTTCTTCTTGTTTCGGTTCTGGTAGTTTTATATATTTCTAGGAATTTATCCATTTCTTTCAGGTTGTACAATTGTTTGGCATATAGTCTTTCACAGTATTCTCTTATAATTGTATTTCTGTGGTGTTGGCTCTTATTTCTCCTCTCTCTTTTATAATTTTATTTATTTGGGTCTTTTCTCTTTACTTTTTGATAATTCTGGCTAGAAGTTTATCAATTTTGTTTATTTTCTCGAAGAACCAGCTCCTGGTTTCATTGATCTGTTCTACTGTTTTATTTTTTTTAAGTTTCTATATCATTTATTTCTGCTATAATCTTTATTTATTTCCTTCCTTCTGCTGGCTTTAGGCTTTGTTTGTTGTTCTTTTTCTAGCTCCTTTAGGTGTAAGGTTAGGTTGTTTCTTTGAGATTTTTCTTGCTTTTTGAGGTAGGCCTGTATTGCTATATACTTTCCTATTGGAACCACTTTGATGCATCCCAAAGGTTTTGGACTGTTGCATTTTCACTTTTATTTGTTTCCATGTATTTTTTAATTTCTTTTTTGATTTCCTGGTTGACCTATTCCTTGTTTAGTAGCATGCTGTTTAACCTCCATTTACTTGTGGTCTTTCCAAATTTTCTCCTGTGCTTGACTTCTAGTTTCACAGTGTTGTGGTCAGAAAAGGTGCATGGTATGATTTCAATCTTTTTCTATTTGTTGAGGCCTTTTTTGTGACTTAATATGTGATGTATTTGGGAGAACGTTCCATGTGCACTTGAAAAGAATGCGTGTTCTGCTGTTTCTGGGTGGAATGTTCTGAAAATATTTGTTAAGTCCACCTGTTTCAGTGTATCATTCAAAGCCATTGCTTCCTTGTTGATTTTCTGTTTAGATAATCTGTCCATAGATATAGTGGGGGTTGTATTATTATTAATTAGTTCCTTAAGTTTCATCATTAATTGTTTTTATATTTGGGTGCTCCCATGTTTAGTGTTTAAATATTCACAATTGTTTTATCTTCTTGTTGGATTATCCCCTTTTATGATTATAGAATGCCCTTCTTTGTCTCTTTTTATAATCTTTGTTTTAAAGTCTAGTTTGTCTGATAAAGGTATTGCTACTCCAGCTTTCTTTTGACACCCATTTGCATAATAAATATTTCTCCACCCTCTCATTTTCAATCTGCAGGTGTCTTTAGGTCTCCATTGAGTCTCCTGTAGGCAACATATAGATGGATCTTGTTTTTTAATCCATTCTGATACTTTATGTCTTTTGATTGGAGCATTTAGCTTGTTTAGACTCAAAGTAATTATTGATAGATATGTATTTATTGCTATTTTATTATTTGTTTTGTTGTCGTTTCTGGAGGTTTTCTCTGATCCTTTCTTGTCTTTGTCATTTTTGGTCTCTCCTCTGCACTTAGAGAGTCCTCTTTAATATCTCTTTCAGGGCTGGTTTCGTGGTCATGAACTCTTTTATGGTTTTTGTCTGTCTGGGAAACTCTATGTCTCCTCTATTCAGAATGATAGCCTTGCTGGATAGAGTATTCTTGGCTGCAGATTTTTCCCATTCAGCACTTTGAATATATCATGACGCTCCCTTCTGTTTTGCCAAGTTTCTGTTGAGAAATCTTTAGCTAGCTTTATGAGTTTTCTCTTGTAAGTTAATGACTTTTTTTGTCTTGCTGCTTTTAAGTTTTTCTCTTTATTACTCTATTTTGCACATGTAATTACAATATGCCTTGGTGTTGGCCTACTGTTGTTGATTTTGATGGGAGTTCTCTATGCGTCTTGGATCTAGATGTCTGTTTCCTTCCCTAGATTAGGGAAGTGTTCTGCTATTATTTCTTGAAATACATTTTTTGACCCCTTTTCTCTCTCCTCTTCTGGGACTCCTATGAAACAAATGTTACTACATTTGATAGAGTCACTGAGTTCCATTAAGTCTATTCTCCTGTTACATAATTCTTTGTCTCTTTTGTTCAGTTTCAATATTTTCCATTATTTTGTCTTCTAGGTCACTATATCATGCTTCTGCTTCTTCCGACCTGCTATTCATTGCATCAAGCCTGTTTCCAATCTTGTTTATTGCATTTTTCATCTCTGATTCTTTTTTAACTCATTTATCTCTGTTAAGGGTCTCACTGATGTCTTCCATTCTTCTCTCAAGACCAGTGAGTATCCTTATAATTGCTGCTTTTTCCAGTAGGCATGTTATTTGTATCAGTTTCACTTAGATCTCTGGCCATGGCCTCATCTTGTTCTTCATTTGGGATACATTCCTCCATCCTCGCATTTTGTCTAAGTCTCTGCCTTCTTCTCTGTGTTAGAAAAGCCAGTTATTACTCCTGCTTCTGAAAGTAATGGTCTTAAGGAGAAGAGATCATGTAGTGCCCAGGGCCTGGAACATCAGGGAGTGTCTCTGGTGTGTGCTGTGTGTGCTCTGCTATTGTGTTTTGGCTGCCTATCCTTCAGGCCAGTCATCTGTAGAGGCTCTCCTTGTTTGCTGTGGGCAGCGTTTTATCCCTGGCCTGAATGTGGCAAATTTTCAGTTGGTGTGTTCTGGTCTGCTTGTGAAATGAGACCTGACATCAACTCCACCAGAACTGAGGCCCTGCAAGACTCTCTGGTTTGGAGACATGGTGTGGGCAGGGGTTTGTGCTGGTCCTCTGCGGGGAGGGGCCCACCACACTGGGACTTAGGCAAGCTTGACTGAGAAGGGCAGTCCTGCCAGGGCAGGGGCTGTGGCTTGCTGTAAGCAAGTTAGGCAGCCAGCGTGTTCAGTGCTGTGCTGCTTCCCACAGGTGGCTCTGTGTTTATGCTGATGGGGGTGGGGTATGGAAATGTTGCCAGCCAGCTTCTTTGTTTCCAGAGAGGCAGCTCTGAGAATTCTGCCTCTCAGGGAGGTGCTCTGAGAAAAGCAAATAATCCTCCCCCCACCCACGTGCCTCAGGCACTCTTCAGATCACTGTTTCCACACCATCTGCTTCTGGGTTTTCTTCCTGCCTTCTCTGCAGGAACAGTGCATTGCCCTCCAGGCTCTATCCCAACTAAGCCTGCTGACCTTTAAAACACCAGGCTTTAAGCTCTGCTGGTTGCAAGAACTCATTTTCCAAGTCAATATCTATGGGGATATGTCCTCCTTGTGCATTCCCCTGTGTGCTCCTTTTTCTCTCTTGCCTTTCTCTGCCACTATGGCTCCCGCCCCTCCACAGGACCCAAGATCTGTTTCTCCTCTAAATCACATCTCTGCATTTCTTACCTTCTTTGATATGCCCCCTTCTCTCCCTTTAGTTGTGGAGTTTGTTCTGTCAGTCTTTGGGTGAATTTTGGGGGTATTTAGGATGATTTGATAGTTATCCAGTAGTGTTTGTAGGACAAGACAAGTCTAGGGTCCTCCTACTCTGCCACCATCCTGTCCTCTCTTTCTGCTTCAAGACCAAATTTACCTTAGATCCTGGAGGATGACTCCAAGGTGGAGAGACCACGTGGGCCGTCAATCCATCAGATCCCAGCTCACTATTCTTGCCTGCCTTTGCTTTCATTCTGGTGGTAGAGATTTCTGTTCATGCATATCTGGGTCTCCTCTCCCTTAGAGCTATGGGAGGATATTCACTTTACAAACCTTCTTGACATTGGACAGAGTCACGTAACTAGTAATGGCCAATAGGCTGTTGGCAGAAGTAACACATGTCATTTTCCAGCTGGGGAATTTCATTGTCATTGTGAGACCTGCAGCACTCTCTTTCCATTGCCATCATGACAGGGGATAATCCATATGTTGGTATCTCTATTAGCCTGGGCTCCAGAGATAGAATGACATAGAGAAGCACCTCTTACAGACATCTGCTATTTATCAAGTGTGATAAAAAAAATAAACCTTATTGTGTTAGATGACTAGGATTTGGGGGTTGTTTGTTAACGCAGCATAATCTGTGCTATCCCAACTAGCATCTTACTTCATTTCGTGATTTTAAGCTTGACTCACCTATAGCCCTCTGGGTTGGCCATCTGCACCCCTTTATCCACATGTGTCACATTCATCAGCATCCTCATGCTTATTTGAGACAATAAAGGGAGGCAAGGGGCTCATAATTCTTTTCTTTTCCTCTGAGCCTCCCACTAACATATGAAGCTATGACACAAACCATGACAAACCATAGTCAGTTCTATATTTAACTCACATTCTCTCTTTCTCTCTGAGAGACAGATTTGACATGGAACTCAACTATCAAAAAATTAACTGATGAGAATATACACAATACTCAGAGTTCCAATGTCTCTTTATAACTGAAGCAAACCACCATCATCTTAGGTTTCCTCTTGCTGCTCTGTAAAGCAAGGACAAGAATGATATTTCCCAAGGTGGTTATGAGAATGAATGTGTGTGGGTGTGTGGGGGAGTGTTAGGGGAAATGTGGTATATTTTGCATAAAGTGAGCTATAATCGAAAAAGGCACTCCATTCCAAGGGAGCAGTCAGGAGAACTACAGACCTCCAGAGCATGCTGGAATCTGTTTTCTATTTTCCCACGTTTATTACATGCTAAACTCTTTGGGTCCCCCTTCCCCATTGAGATATTTGGCCCCAGAAAAACATGGGATTGTTACACTTATTTACTGATTTAAGAATAGTAGCCAATCCAATAATAATAAGATCATTCTTATATCAGCCTGAGGGGTCATACAAATTGTGTTTCTGTAAATTCTAAATGTTTTAATTTTTAACTTTTCCTTATTTTGTGTATTAAAAATCTGGTCACTTTTCATTAAAACATTCATATATTTACACAATGTTAAGACAATAATTCAGTCTTATAAAAGGATATGCAGGAAAAACCACATTTCATTTTCACCCCCCTTCCCCTGTATCCAGGTTGCAGTCCTCCCCAGAAGTAACTCTTGCTATTATGTAGTCTATGCGTACACAAATATAATACATAGTATATACAATTACAAAATCTGCTCCTGCCCCATATTTACCAACATAACTGGGAGCAGAGTGCACACTGCTCTTAACATTCTCTAGGCCATTATTTCTCTTCAGTCCTCATGGACTTACCCATTTTTTCCCTAATAGTTAAATATCTCATCACACTTTAGGACTTGACTTGATGGCACACTTGGCCAAATGCTGGAGGCATGGAGGAGGGTCTAGTTCAAAATCCCAAGATGCAGTAGAATATCCATTCTGGTAGTGCAGGCTATGCCGCATTAACAGACAATCCCCAGATGATGGACATTTATGTTGTTTTCAGTCTAAGTCTACTACAATGTCACGAAGATCTTGTTTTACCTTTGCATACATGTGCAAGGATATCTAAAGAATACAGTCAAGTGATAAAGTTGCAGACATAAAACATATGTACATTTTAAAAAACTTTAATAGACTTTATTTATATACACTCAAAAGTGTGAAATTTATACACAAATTTAAAGTGTGAAGTTTGTGTGCCTATGTTACCACCAACACAATTAAGAAACAGAATCTTCCTGTTTCAATAATCTTTATTGAGGAAAGGTGAGGCCAAGATCAGGAGGAAAGGGTGGCTTATTACACTCACAGTTCCTAAGACAGGGAATATATGTCATGCCACGGGGGAGCCACAAGGGGAATCACCAAGGGGGAGGTAGCAAAGTCAGTGAACAAGAGTGCAACTGTGTGTCCAAGCCTAAACTGTGTTTTTGCAGGAAGCACGGGGTGGGGGGTGGGGAACGACATTTACTGGTTATTACAGAGGACGGTATAGACCATGGATTGGTTGGTTTGTATTTGAGATGACTCAAATCAGTCCATCAGGAACAAGGTATGTCTGGCATCAGCCATAGGGGGTAGATGGTAAAGCATCAAGTTTACTGAATCTAGGAATACAGCTAATACAATTTCCATTACTGAAACAGCTCCCTCACCACTTTTTGCAGAAAATCCACCCCAACCTCTGGTTCCAGGTGACCACTTATCTGCTTCCTATCACCACGGTTTGTTTTGCTGGTTCTAGAATTTCACAGAAACGGGATCAAACAATGTGCATACCTTTGTGCCTGACTCCTCTTGCTCAGGATGATATTTCTGAAAATCATTCATGCTGTTTTGTATATCGCTGGTTCTTTATTTTTATTGATGAGCAGTATTCCATTATATGGATATATTACAATTTGTCCATTTATCTTTGATAGACGTTTGAGTTAATTTTAGTTTGGGGTTATTACAAATATTGCTTCTTTAAATATTCTTTCAAATGTTTTTCATGGGCACAGACGTACATTTCTCTTGGGAAAATGATCAGGGGTGGAGTTTCTAGGCGTATGTCCAACTTTATAAGAGGCTGCCAAATTTTGCCAAGTGGTTGTGCCATTTTTTACTCATGGCAGTATATGAGAGTTCCAGTTGCTTCACAAGTGTGCCGGTACTTTATATGGTCAGATGGCATGTACGAATACTGTTATCCAAATGTGTAGCAGACACTGCAAGGTGCCTGAACCAACAACTGCTCCCACCTTCTTTCTCTCTTACTTCCCGTCTGCAGGCTAAGACTTTCCCAGTTTCCACTGAGTTATGTGTGTTCAACATCTCACAGCTCCAGCCAGTAGGGTGTAAATGAAAGTCTGCTGGGACCTCTCTCGGTAAGCTTTTAGTTACTTAATGAAGGGACAGATGTGCCAGCTCTGATCCCACGCCTCATCCTCACTCCTTACTACTTGATTGCAGACATGGTTCCTGTTGCAGTGGTAGGCATCTTGCCACCCCACAACCCAGAGCCCCCAAACCAGCAGCCACCTACCTTCAAGCTTCAAATTATGTGAGAAAAGTAAACATGGACTTATTTAAGCCATTGTGCTCCATGTATTCTCTTATTTGCAAAATAGCAGACTAACATGTCTCACACTCTTTATGGTTCATTTAAGTGATACCAAACAGGATTGCCAGTCAACATGTCTAATTTGAGAATCCTTGTTTCCCTACATTTCTCCTAACACATGGTATAATTTAAATCTTTAATATTTTGTTGTTTTAATATATATTCATTTAAACATGGCTGAAGTGGGAACTTTGTTTGCTTACAAGCTATTCATTGTTTTTTTTTTCTGTGACTTGCCCATATATGTCTCTTTGATATTCATTTGTAAAAACTCTTTATATCTTAATAAAATCAGCTCCTCACCTGTTGTATTTGTCATGTGTTTCTCAACTTTGTGTATGGTAGGTTTTTTGCAGGTCAGAAGTTTTTAGTTTTCATATAATATATTTTGAAGGGAAGATGTCCTATATTCAAATGCTATTTTGCGGGGCGCCTGGGTGGCTCACTTGGGTAAGTGGCTGCCTTTGACTTGGGTCATGATCCCAGGGTCCTGGGATCGAGCCCCACGTGGAGGAGTCTGCTTCTCTCTCCCTCTGCCCCTCTCTGCTGCTCATGCACACACTCACTCTCTCCAATAGATAAATAAAATCTTTTTTAAAAATGCTATTTTGCTCCTTACTAGTTCTCTGATCCAGGGGCTATTCCACACTCAATTATCCGTCTTTAATATATTTTGTATATATCTAAGTTGTGCTGGATTTGAATCCAGGTGTACCTTACTCTGAAACTCAAGATCGTTTTACTATGTATCGAACTACTTCAAATCCTACAATTACAGGGTGTCTTGGCCCACTAGCATGCACAGTATTTAGGTCATCACTCTAAGGGAAGTCAAACCCAAAGTCACAGAGAATTCCTTAATTATGAGCACCTCCAATCTTTGTGAAAATGTACCCCTTTACCTTCATCTGTAGGTGAACAGATGTGCTCGCTTCGGCTGCACATATACATCTGTAGGTGAACAGATGAACAGATATGTAGGTCATCTTTCTAAGAGAAATCATACCTAAAGCACTGAAAAAAAAAAACCGGCTTTATTTTGTTTAAGAAAAGGTACTCATACCTCCAATCTTCTCTAAAAATGTGGCTCCTCTATGATTTCATATGTAGGATCCATATAGCTATGTTGTAGGTCCAAGTTGGTCTCCCAAGATCAAATCATATCACTTTTCTGATGATCTCTACTACAATAACTTGTTTCAGTTCATGAAATCTTCCAATGCCATTATCAATTGAGCCCAAATATGTTATCAAGAATTTAAATTATTATTAACATAAAAACTTAAGGACCATGGACAATCAGTTTAGTGTGGGCTTGTCTTTCCCTCTATGGCTCTATAAGGGTGGGCATTTCATTTTTTAAAAACCTACATGAAATTAGAATTTTACAGTGCATGCCAAACAAAATCAGCCTTTTCCTCAATCCCATTTCCATCTCAGACTGTGATTTTGCTTTGGCTTACATTTTAATAAAGTTGGCATTTTTACCTCTTCTGCATCTGGAAATTCCCGATTGGCTTTGTCACATTGTGAACTGAAATAGTAATTCAGTTGGACTGAATTTGCTTTGAGGAGTAAGCCACCACTTTTTAGTTTTTTTCTCCCTTATGATTTATTGATTTGCAAGATGTGCCATGAAATACATACATGTGTATGTATATACCTATCCATACATACATGTGTGTATGAATACTCATGTACCCACACAAACTAAAGTTAAAAAAGAGGAAGTTCATGCATGCTTTGGTTCACTGTTAATCTGATTTCTTCATTTAGGGCAGCTCTAAGGAGTTAGAAGCTGAGTAAAAGCAAATTCAAATTCAAGAGAGAAGACAATAATACTATATATGTAGATTGTTGAAAACGCAATTGTTTCCATCTCTTTATTGCTTTTGGAAAATAAGCAGTATTTTTTAACGTGTTTAGTATTTAATTTTATGAAGAACGTATTCTGATAAATCAATAACTATAAGTAAAGCCACTAGATATCCTACACTATTGTAACTCTTAAACATTTGAAACAATGTGATAGTAATCAAAGATGTCTATAGGGGTCCTGCTTTTTCACCACCTTGGAAAGTAAACAGGAAACTAATTTGTCAGCTAACAATGGCCACCCTGCTGAAACTTTCTTCTTTTGTTTGAGGATAATAGCAGGGTAGGGTGACCAACTGCCCCATTTACCTAGAAATGGGGAGGGTCCCAAGATGTGGGACTTTCAGTGCCCAGAAAAGTCCTGGGAACTCATGATGAGTTGGTTACCCTAGATCAGGGAAACCTGTCAAGGGTGTTGCAAATTGCACCCATCTGGGTTTGATATTGGAACACATGACCATCCTTCATGTGCCCAGAACTGAGATCATCCCTGGAAATGCTCGCGGTATCTAATGGAAGAAAAAATTCTGAAACCACAATAAAACCTTAAGTGTTTTAAAAGTTTAAAATGAGTGCTGTTTATAGTTTAATATCTCCAGAGTAATCAGGATATTGATATAAATACAGTATATTCTAAAACAAATTCAATTAAAGAAAACCAACCCTCCCTAAGATATATGTCAAATCCGAGATGTACAAGAACTTAGTGATTTGCTATGAGGGGAAGAGGGACATTTACAGTACGGGTGAAACTGTGATTTTAGGTCCAGAAAGGAATTTATAAAATAGCTACTTTTATCATTATGACCACTGAACTCTCCAAGATAATGGAATGCGCACTTAATATGAAAAAAGTCCCCAGTGGCTGATATTCTGGTAGCAGCTTTCAAAAAAGCCATACCTGAATCTGCCGCCATTGTCCACATTCAGCCCAGAATTAGGGAGCATGGCTAAATGCATCTCGTGGGAAGCAAGGACCTCTGAAAAGGAGATACAGTTGACCATGGAACAGCACGCGGGTTAGGGGTACCAAACCCCTGGTGCAGTCAGAAATCTGTATATAACTTTTGATTCCCCTAAACATTAACTACTGATAGATTACTATTGACCTGAAGCTTTACCAATAACAGTCGATTAACACATATTTTGTATGCTCTATGTATTACATACTGTATTCTTTTTTTTTTTGAAAGATTTTATTTATTTATTTGACAGAGAGAGAGATCACAAGTAGGCAGAGAGAGAGGAGGAAGTAGGCTCCTTGTGGAGCAGAGAGCCCGATGCGGGGCTCGATCCCAGGACCCTGAGATCATGACCTGAGCCGAAGGCAGCGGCTTAATCCACTGAGCCACCCAGGCGCCCCTACATACTGTATTCTTACAGTAAAGTAAGCTAGAGAAAAGAAACAATTATTAAGAGAATTATAATGGAAATATATCTACAATACTGTCCTGTATTTCTTGAAATAGAAATCTGTGTGTAAGTGGAGTACAAATGCAGTACAAACCCATGTTGTTCAATGGTCAACTCTACTTACACTCCAAAATTACGTGTTAAAAACTTGAAAAACAACTAGACACCTCTCTTACCTCTCCTTCACAACTGACCGTTACACAGGAAGTGTTTGGGTTGCGACCTTTTGCGACCTTTCCCATCTCCTTGTGGCACTGCTTCACAGAGTGCACAGACGAGGAATGAGAGGGAAACTGGCTGAACTTTTCCCATTCTGCTCTACGAGAAGAATCAGGGTACAACCCAGATGCCAGCCTGCCATGCTTTCCTTTTTGATTTTGATGAAACCGTTGGTATCTCTGTCCCAGCTGCTCTAGAGACCCTCCAAGGATGCCTAGGGGTTGGTGATGCTTGGAGTTCTTCTTTTTTCTGACTCCCAATTCCTGCTTTGGGTGAATTAGCTTGGTGTTTTTTGGACGGATCATTTCACCCTTCTGAGCTTATTCTTTTTGGTGGCCATGGGGTTGCGCCACTTGGATCTCTCTTCAAGAGAATTTCCAGCTAGGAATATGGTTATCAGGCAGTGGCCAGCTGCTGTATTTACAGATCTGCCTGGCGCTGATGCTGTGCTACACTGCCTCAAGGTTACTCCCAGCCAAGGACTGAGCATGGAAGGGGACTTGATCTAGGCCCCTGATTCGCTAATGGGCAAACTTTGTTCAGAGGCTCCCCATCAGCCAGGTCACAATGGTTCTAGAGCTGCACTGCAGTCTAGGAGGCGTCTGTCCCTATCTTCCCTCCTTTTATCCCCTCTTAGGTATTAGAGCTGAATAATGGATCAAGGGCTCTTCCTGCCTACTCCTGCTCTCTCTCCCCCTTATCTGTCATTAGTGTTTTCTCCATCTGTGCTTCTCAGAGATCCTGAATCGACATAGCTCTTACGGCCTTATGTTAGATGCCACTTAAGGTACCAATGACACTGGTTCTGTGGATAGCAGTGTTTTGTTGAAGACTGAAGGCAAAGGATGGCACTGACCTTGTAGCATACAAATGATGTACAACTGAATCTTTAGCATCCTTCTCCTTCAAACCTGCTGTTCATCCTCCCATCTTAGAATTTCCCATAAACTCTTTTTCCATAGGCTCCAACCTCTTGCCACATCTCCCACATTCCCAGTCTTGCCTCATTTCTTTGATCTCTACTCTGCATCCAGTATTTCCTATCCCAGCCTGATCTTTGTTAACATCCTCCTTTACAGACCATGTCATTGGGAGATCACCTGCTACAGCTTAACTGGTTTATTATCTCTCTTCCTGTCAGGCCAGGGCCAAAATAACATTTTTTCAACCCTTCCCCCACTATGTAAATATTCTCATACTTATGGATAAAAGAAGAGGTATCTCTACAACTCTACCCAACCAGAAAGAGTATTTCTTTACCCCATGAAGTCACAAGGAAAAAGAGGAAGGAAAAAAGAGCTAAAGTAGGTCAAACCAATGGTATAGTGGTAATGATTTTATACTTTTGGGATTTGCTATAGAACATTCTTATTTGCCATAAAACCACCTGTAAGCATCTACTAACATTGCCTTTTTTAACAATGCAAAATGTGGAAGAGATTAGCTAGCTGTTTATCAAGCCCACCTTCCTCTTTTGGTGGGTAGTTCTGTATGACCACAAGACTGAATTGTGGCCAGTGAAATGTGGGCAGGAGTGATGTGTACACTACACCCCTAGGCCTGGCTCATTAAATTCCCACTTTATGGATCCTTCATGTAATCCTACATGGTGGAAGGATCCTGCGTCTGTGAAGTTAGGCATAGAGAAGAGCATTGTATGTATCAAGAATTTTGCTAATTTCTTAATGGGTGGCTAGTTTTCTCATGATTAAGTTTAAAGAGTTGTTTACACATTCTGGATACAAGTCCTTTATCAGATATATGACTTGAAAGTATTTTATCCTAGTCTGTGCTTGTCTTTTGATTCCTTAACTGTGATTTTCAAAGAACAAATTTATTTTTAATTTGAGGAAGCCTGTATTATCTCCAAACAAAAAAGTCCAGCCTAGAAATGGGCAGAGAACACGAACATATATTTTTCCAAAGAAGACATACAAATCGCCAACAGACACATGAAAAAATGTTCAACATCACTTGGTAGCAGGGAAATGTAAATCAAAACCACAATGAGATACCACCTCACACAGGTCACAATGGTTAAAATTAACCACTCAGGAAACAAGAGATATTGGTGAGGATGCAGAAAAGGGGGAACCCTCTTACACTGTTGGAAGGAACACAAACTGGTACAGCCACTGTGGAAAACAGTATGGAGATTCCTCAAAAAAAAAGTTAAAAATAGAGCTACCCTATGTCCCAGCAATTGCACTAATAAGTATTTATCCAAAGGCTATAAACAGAGTGATTGGAAGGGGCACATGCACCCCAAAGTTTATAGCAGCAATGTCCACAATAGTCAAACTACAGAGAGAGCCCAGATGTCCTTTGACAGATGTATATATATACACATATATGTAGACATATATATATATATCACATCTTCTTTATCGAGATATATATATATATATATATATATATATATGAAAGAATATTACTCAGCCATCAAAAAGAATGAACTCTTGTCATTTGCAATGATATGGATGGAACTAGAGGGTATTATGCTAAGTGAAATAAGTCAGTCAGAGAAAGACAAATACCATATAATTTCACTCATATGTGGAACTTAAGAAACAAAACAGATGAACATAGGGGAAGGGAAGAAAAAATAACATAAGAGGAAAACTGAGAGGGAGGCAAACCGTAAGAGACACTGAACTCTAGGAAACAAGCTGAGGGTTGCTGGAGGGGTGGTAGGTGGGGGGAAGGGATGACTGGGTGATGGGCATTAAGGAGGGCACGTGATGGAATGAGCACTGGGTGTTTTACACAACCAATGAATCACTGAACTCCACCTCTGAAACTAATAAAAAAAAAAAGGTCCATATTATCAATGTGTTCTTTTATAGATCATATTTTGGTGTTCTACCTAAGCAGTCTGCCTAATTCAAGATGAAAAGTTTCTCTTTTGTTTTCTTACAGAAGTTTAATAGTTTTAGGCTTTACATTTTGATCACAGATCATATATATTGTATATGAGCTAGAGATCAAAGTTTCATTTTTCTTTTTTTTTGAATGTGTATGAACATCCAGTTGTTCCAGCATCATTTTTTTAGAAGACTATGATTTCTGTTTTATGTACCTATGTCAAAATTCAGTTGTCCATATATATGCAAGCCTATTGCTGCATTCTCTATTCTACTCCATTGATATATCTGTGTATCTTTAAAAAAAAAAGATTTATTTATTTATTTGAGAGAGAGGGAGAGCAGGGGGAGGGGCAGAGGGAGAGGGAGAGAGAGAATCCTCAAGCAGACTCCCCACTGAGTGTGGGGCCAAATATGGTGCTCAATCTCAGGACTGTGAGATCATGACCTGAGCTGAAATCAAGAGTTGGGTGCTTAACCTATTGAGCCACCCAGTTGCCCCTATTTGTCTATCTTTATGTTTACTATCACACTGGCTTGATTATAATCACTAGCAGCTTAATAATAATTTTTGAATTTAGGTAGTGTGAGCCTACCTTTGTTCTACTTTTTTTTTTAAAGATTTTATTTATTTATTTGACAGAGAGAGAGAGAGATCACAAGCAGGCAGAGAGGCAGGCAGAGAGAGAGATCACAAGCAGGTAGAGAGGCAGGCAGAGAGAGAGGAGGAAGCAGGTTCCCCGCTGAGCAGAGAGCCCGATGTGGGGCTCGATCCCAGGACCCTGAGATCATGACCTGAGCCGAAGGTAGAGGCTTTAACCTGCTGAGCCACCCAGGCGCCCCCCTTTGTTCTACTTTTTAAATGTTGTTTTGATTTCTCTAGGTTCTTTGAATTTCCATATGAATTTTAGAATCAGTTTGTCATCTATAAAAATGTCTGCTGAGATTGTGATTAAGAGTGCATTGAATTTATTAGCCAACCTGGGGGGAAAAGACATCTTAACAATATTGACTGAGTCTTCTGGTACTTGAATAAGGCATATTTGACTATTTATGTGGGTAATTATTTAATTTCTCTCAGGAATGTTTTATAGTTTTAACTGCATGTTTCTTTTGGATATTTTGTCCAATTTATCCCTAAAGCATTTCATTCTTTTATGCTATTGTAAATGATATTTTAATTTCAAGTTCCTATGGTTCCATGCCAGTATACAGAATTATAATTATCTTTGTATATTGATCTTGTGTCTTGCAACTTTGCTAAACTCATTTATTAGCTCCAGCAGATTTTTTTATCTGTAGATCCATCAGATTTTCTATGTGGGCTATGATGTCATCCGTGAATATAGACAGTTTTGCTTTTTTCTTTCCTACTTTTTCTAAATTTAATTTTATTTTTTCTGTGCTCTGAGATTCATTGTTTATGTACCACACCCAGTGCTCCATGCAATACATGCCCTCCTTAATACCCACCTTTCCAATCTTTATTTCTTTTCCTTAACTAACTTCTCTGGCTAGAATCTCCAGGACAAACTTAAATAGAGGTGATAAAACAGACGCCCTGATCCTGCTTCTGATTTTAGAGAGAAAGTTTTCAGTCTTTCACCAGAAGTATGATGTTACCTGTGGGTTCTTTGTAGATGCCCTTTACCAGCTTGAGGAAGTTCTCTCCTATTCCTATTTGCTGAGAGGTTTTGTCAGGAATGGATGTTGGATTTTGACAAATGCATTTTCTGGGAATTTTCAGATTATCATACAGCTTTTTCTTTTTCTAGTTTGCTAATTACATTGGTTGATATTCCTATTTTATGCCAACATGCATTCCTGGGATTAACCACACATGATCATGATGCGTTACCCTTTTTCTAAAAAATGATTTTATTTATTTATTTGACAGACAGAGATCACAAGTAGGCAGAGAGGCAGGGAGAGAGAGAAGGGGAAGCAGGCTCCCTGCTGAGCAGAGAGCCCGATGCGGGGCTCGATCCCAGGACCCTGAGATCATGACCCGAGCCGAAGGCAGAGGCTTTAACCCACTGAGCCACCCAGGTGCCCACGTTACCCTTTTTAATATATTGCTGGATTTGATTTGCTACAATCTTATTTAGAATTCATTTGAGAAGCACTGGTCTAGCGCACATTAAATACTGAAAAGGAAGTTAGTGACCCCCTCCCCTAAATATACATAGCTCTTCTACAATTGTTGTTTTTCTGGAGTGTGATGAACAGAATTACACAAAATATGCCCAGTGGTGCATTTAAGCACCTGGGCAAATTTATTAACCTGTTAAGAGTTGTCATAGGAATTTAGTTTAAATTACATTTAAACTGAAGTTGAACTTCTATTTCTTAGCTACATGAAAATAATGAGCACATGTCCCTTCTTGTTTGTAACAAAGGGGTTCTGGAGCTGAGGGTTTACCTGCAATCTCAAATTTCTTTCTGGCTTTCTATTTTCAGTTTCTACATAAGCAACAGAAAATACCACTTTTCAAAACCATGGCTAATAAGGTGCTTTTACACCCACACAGGACAGTAGGGTCAGGCTTCTGGTAGTGAGAACTGGGGAACCCATCCAAACACATTATGTTCTGTTAAACCTCACACTCGAGATCCACTCACCCTTGAGCGCACAATATGTCCAATTCACATGCTATGTAAACAAGGCCGTTATGCAAATTGACACAGTTCCAACAAATGTAATCTTCTACCCCATTCTTACATGTCAAGCAAAAAACCAGGGACAATCCGATGCAAGAGCAGACAAGTGGTCTTCAGTTTGAGTCCTTTGTGTCATCACCTTCCCAAATTTCCTGGGTGAGTGTCATGGGCCGCTTAACACAGCCATTCAAACTGCACAGGCCAAAAGGAAAAACAGTCCTTTCTGTTATCAACCATAGACTCTCTATGGAACAGGTAGACAGACTCCCCGACAGCAGTTGAGTATTAAGAGGCCGGGGGGGGGGCGCCTGGGGGGGCTCAGTGGATTAAGCCGCTGCCTTCGGCTCAGGTCATGATCTCGGGATCCTGGGATAGAGCCCCGCATCGGGCTCTCTGCTCGGCAGGGAGCCTGCTTCCTCCTCTCTCTCTGCCTGCCTCTCTGCCTACTTGTGATCTTCTCTCTGTCAAATAAATAAATAAAATCTTAAAAAAAAAAAAAAAGAGGCCAGGGGGAAGGGAGACAACAAAAGAATCAGCAAATGATTGTGGGTATAGAAGGAGCTGTCTGTTGTACTGTAATACATAATGTAATATAATCTAAAATCTTTGTATAGAAAACAATGTTTAAGCTTAGAACATTCATGTCTAAGAACCTTGAACGTTTACAGTTACATCTGATAGTCGGCTGAAGCGTTCAAGGGTGTGGTTAGAATCTAATCTCAGGGGTCCCAAGTATGTATAAGGCAGGCTTGGCTGGTATTCCAGTTTGTCTTCTGACTGTCTTCTGAGTGGTCCCATTTGGGGTTCAAAAGAGACTACCATTTAATCTAATAATTTATAATCAATTTTAGGCATGGTTAAAGGGAAACACATTTCTAAAATGAATCATGGCCTTCCTGTCTGCCCAATTCTTGTTTTCCTTCTCTCGGTCTCTATTTGCTCTTGGTATATTCTGGGCAAAGATAGGATGGTAAATCATTATAAGTTTTGCTGAGTGGGACATCTCACTAAGGAAGCCCTGAACTATTTTTTGTGAGCAAACATTTCTAAATTTATGTTGGTTTTGGCATTAAGTGAAAGTGAAGGTTTTTTCCCTCTACTTCTTATGACCAACATAATTTGAAGACATATTCTTTCATATAACTTTTTTTTTGAATGCCACCTGGGTGCCCAATGCACAGTTTCTGGTTTTAAAATTGTAAAGCATTACAAAGCAAAGATAATCTCTTGTATTTATTTTTTAGATACCAGTATATCTAAGACGGTGCAAGGCATATTATAAAACTTTCATAAATACTTATAAAGAACTCAAAAAATTGTGTATTTAGAGCAACACTTTTTGTCATTTGGACATTTGGTCCAATGGTTTCCTTAACTCCTTATTTTCCATGATTTTTATCATAGGGAAATCCTTTTTTCACTCTAGCAAGAAATAGGTTTTCTTTTAAGTAAACAAATCAATACATAAATAAATACAAATTTTTAATGAAGATTTTTATTTATTTATTTATTTGAAAGGGAGAGAGAGAGTGCAAGAGCAGGGGGAGGGGAGAGGCAGACTCCCCACTGAGCAGGTCCCCCCAAAGTGGGGCTCTATCCCCGGGCTCTGGGATCATGAACTGAGCTGAAGGCAGATGCTTTAACCAACCGAGCCACCCAGGCGTCCCAATAAATATAAATTTAATAAACTTATATATCTGATATTTGTATATTGCTGTATCTATTCATGTATCGATATATTTATTTCCTTCCAAAAACATATTTGGCCATAATCATGAAAGAAGGTCATTGCCGGAGACCACACTCTGTGTGTTGAACACTACTTTGGCAAGACTTTCTGAGCTATGCTCTCCCCAGAAGGAGGAAGCGCACGGTGGCAGAAATGCTGAGCTGACACTTCTCATGATGATCTCTCTTGCACTGGAAAGGCAGGTTGAACTGCAAAAACACACATCTTCAACCAGAACAGCGGAGGTTACCAGGAGCAGCAGAGAATGGGCTGTAATCCATCTTCAGCAAATGAGACTTGAAGGAAGGATTTCCGAAGTAACCTGGACAACTTGCCCTGTGCCCCAGTCCAGTGTTTAAGCAGCCCTGGTGTGTAAGGTGTGAATGTCTGGAACATCAAAAGGCTCACATTTAAATTTCATTGCAAAGAAAGCACCCTGAAGCCACGGGCAAATATCGTGTTCGGGTATCTGCAGTATCTGTGTCTCTGCTCCTCGCCATTCCACAGCTCATGAAGAACGAGCAGAAATATTTCTGCCCCTCTTCACCTAAACCCTGTCCCTCCCTTTGCATTATTTATTATCATTCAAAGGGGCGTGAGGCCACCAGTCTTAGGGCTCCATATAGCCTGACCGGCCCCCTGGGAAATACTGCTAGGGCGAAAGTCTGCCCCCACTAGGCTAGTCTTAATAATCTCCTATTGGCAAGTCGTTCATTGTAGATAGCAACCAAGACGAACAAGACAACAGAGACTGAAGCAGAAAGAGGCACTCTTGGTGGAAACCCAAAGTGGCAAGGAAAGAGGAGAGGCATGCTGGAGGGAAGCACCGAATATGCAAGAACGACACGCACCGGGCAGAGCAAGTCGCATTGAAAAGGAAGAAGGTCGGAGATTGCCAGAAGAAGCAGAGCTAGAGTCAGCAGTCAGGAGGAAAGCGAGAAGAACGCTTCGAGTCTTGAGAGAAAACACAGCTCAGTGATGACCTTGGACACCCCTTAGCGTGTCCACATTTCACCATCCTCCTTTCTACTCCCTCCCAGGGAACCACATTGCAACATCTGATGTCAAAGCTTCTAGAAACTGAAGTACATGCCTGCATATTTTTAATGCCATCCAAACTCTTTATCCAAACTCTAAATTTAACATAGCATCCTTTAAAGTCACCTCCCTTGTGTTTTATTTCACTCATTTCTTCACAAAAAATTCATTTGGAAACCGACCAGCAAGCATAAAATCAAATGAGTGCGGTGAAAGTTGCCAGTAGACCTCTATGCACGCGTCAATAGGTGGTGAAAGGGACTGTCTGATTTGTTAACACCTCATTTTGGGATCAGCCCCTCCGTAAATACTCTTCTCACACCTCAGAAAGAACAAGAGCAGAATATATTTAAATGGGGCTCACTAGATGAATCCAAAGCCTTGTCAGGAGATCTGAAGCCTTGCAACCGTACGTTCTCCGTATATGAATAAAGTGACACTTCAATTTATTCCAACCCTACGGTCTGTTATTTAAAGAAACCACATTCTTATCTCTTCTTGGTTTTACTAGTTTGTTTTGTTTTGTTTTATTCCAATTTACCGAATTTCCTTAACATCTGGCAGATGTCTGTATGGCAGAGGGGAGAGGGAAGGCAACGGAACAGGAAGAAGGAAATAAACTTGGGATGGGTAGGAGGGAGTTCCAGCAATATTTTCCACACAAGTTTCCATACCGAGGCAATGGTAATGAGAATTTGCTACATGCCAGGCACTGGGTGGGGCATACAGGGCACCATGCTAGATGGACATCAAAGAGAGAGCAAAGAAACCCAGCAGCTTGGCAGACACACTGACTTAAAAACCCATTTGCACAGGCTTGAGAGAGCCTGTTGTCTCCTGGGGCGGCTTTGGCATGGCCAGAAGAAAACATCAAAGACACTCCAGACTTCAAATCCCTTCCAAGGGTGTGATCAGCAGGACAGGAAATGGGCAAGTCATCCTGGAAGGAATTTGGAAGCGAAGGAGCTTATTCAAGGACACCCCTGGTCCCGCACGGGAGCGCTCACCATGTGTATGGTCAACACACGTGATATGGTGAACAGCTTGGCACCCCGTCAGTAGCAAGCCTTGCCCTAGCCCCCCACCAAGACACTGCAGGGAATAAGGCAACAGAAGAAAAGATAATTCAATAAGAGTGTTTTGTCATCTCCACGGTCGACTTCACATTTTGAAAGGATCCCACGGTACAAGAAAGCGTGCATTCTAAACCAACAGAAGCGTAAATAAATATTCAAAGCTAGAAGCCCACAGGGATGGGAGAAGAGCAAACTTAACCAAGAGAAAACCAACAAGTGGGATTTGCCTGAAGTCGTATCTAATATGCTAGACTAAAACTCCCAGTAACCCAGTAGGGTTGTTTCTTGCTCATAGTACCTCAGTAGGACCGAGGAACCAAAAGTTGCCAATGAACACAAGACAAGATCTTTAATACCATGTCGCTGGGAAGTAATGACAGACTACGAAATCCACCCGTGTACAGAGTCCAAACGAGACTGATATTTCACACGTGACCTGGCACTGCAGTCGGAGGGGAAAAACGACCTTGGCCAAGCTTTTTTTCTTTTTCCAAAACACAGAGTTCCTACAAAAGGATGGGGCGGGATCTTCCTTGAAGAGGTAGGAATGTAAGTTCAAGCAAACGTATGGCATACACGCATATATATTGATGGGAGGTATTTTGTGTATGTTACCTAAGCCAAATGATACGTGCTGCATACATACATACGTATTTATAAATCTTAAAATACATTAAAATATAAATATACATTTAAAAATATATTTTTAGTCAAACAAAGCTGAGATTTTAGTATGCCTTAGAAAAGTTCCTCATCCAGAAAACACGGGCATGATATCAGTACTTACCTTCCATGGCTTTGTAGGGACTCAGCAAGATGATAGATGGAAAGCGTTAGATTGGACTCTAGCACGTTAGGGACTCGATAAGCATTCGCTATCAATATCATGAATCTGTTATAATCCCCGCATCCCACACCCCTCAGAAGCGTCCAAGGCAACCAACAGAGCAAAGAATAAGTGGTAGTATTTAATGCATGCCTCTTGCTCAACTTAGAAATTAGAGTTCCGTCACTTGTTTGACTCCTTAAACCCCATGATATAAACAGACATACAAAACAGAAAATTTCTTTTCTTTGTTCTATGTGGTCATTTCCATCAGCTACTGAACAAATGCATTTTTTTCAGTGTACCTAATTTTCTCTTTAATTTCATCTTCTTAAGACAGAGTAAATGCCTATTCCTTGTCATCAGTACTAAGTCCCATAAATAATTCTAGATGTCAGTACCATATTAGTACCTTAAAACAATGTTCCTCCAGATTTCTCCAAGGAACAGATCCTCCAGTGTGAAGAGGTACTCCTGTTAAAAAAAAAAAAAAAGACTTCTATATTAATTTGAAAAATGTGGATTAAACAATGGTAACCAGGCATGTGGGATTTATCAGAGCTTTAAATATGCTAATATGTGCTATGGATCTCCAGATGACTCTAACAGGCTATGTTTTCCCAAATTGCTCATTTTTCATGGAATTACCTCCTTCACAGTATTATGACCCTCAGATAGAACTAACACTCTATGATAGGCACTTTGGGATATGCTATCTTAGAGGGATGACTTGAAATTTTAGGATTTTATCCTGGAAAGTGGGGTAAAGATCTCAGGAGAATACAACCACTTTTGTACAAGGATGGTCTGCATATAAAGCAATGGTGGTTATAAAATGTCAGTGCCCTGAGGGGCGCCTGGGTGGCTCAGTGGGTTAAAGCCTCTGCCTTCAGCTCGGGTCATGATTCTGGGGTCCTGGGATTGAGCCCCGCATCGGGCTCTCTGCTCAGCAGGGAGCCTGCTTCCCCCTCTCTCTCTCTGCCTACTTGTGATCTCTGTCTGTCAAATAAATGAGGAAAATCTTAAAAAAAAAAAAAGTCAGCGCCCTGAGCCCTAGGGCTGATCCTCTCTCCTCTCTCTTAGACCCTATACCCTATACCCTATACCCTTATACCCTATATAGGCTCCTCCCACCTCCGTAAGCTTAGAAAAGCCAAATTCTTCGAAAGATGAGTGTAGTAATATTTTTAGTCAAGACCATCACTTGTTTTAGAAATGTGTTATGCTAAACATGTCATTCGTGAAAACAAAGATAACAAAATCTACATGTGTGTCATACTTTCCATAGTTACTTAAGCCAGCTGTCCAGTTTTGTCTCTTGATCAGCATCTCTCAAAACTTTGGGATCGGTCAAGATGGCGGAGAAGTAGCAGCCTGAGACTACATCAGGTAGCAGGAGATCAGCTCGATAGCTTATCTAAACATTGCAAACACCTACAAATCCAACGGGAGAGCGAAGAGAAGAAGAACAGCAACTCTAGAAACAGAAAATCAACCACTTTCTGAAAGGTAGGACTGGCGGAGAAGTGAATCTAAAACGACGGGAAGATAGACCGCGGGGGGAGGGGCCGGCTCCCGGCAAGTGGCGGAGGAACGGAGCACAAAATCAGGACTTTCAAAAGTCTGTTCCACTGAGGGACATTGCTCCCAGACTAAACCAGGGTGAAGCCCACGCGGGGTCAGCATGGTCCCAGGTCCCGCAGGGTCACAGAAGGATCAGGGGTGTCAGAGTGTCGGAGAGCTCGCAGGTATTAGAATGGAGAAGCCGGCTGCAGAGACAGAGCCGAGGACTGAACTCTCAGCTTGGGGTTACCTTGAACTGGTCGCGGCCTGGGTGAGCTTGGAGCGCGGCTAGAGGCTGGGGATACGGGAGTGATTGGGTGCTGTCCTCTGGGGGCGCACTGAGGAGTGGGGCCCCAGGCTCTCGGTTCCTCCGGGCCGGAGACTGGGAGGCCGCCATTTTCATTCCCGTCCTCCGGAACTCTACGGAAAGCGTTCAGGGAACAGAAGCTCCCAAAAGAGAACCCGAGCCGATTACTTAGTCCGGCCGCCGGTAAGGGCGGTGCAATCCCGCCTCGGGCAAAGACACTTGAGAGTCACTACAACAGGCCCCTCCCCCAGAAGATCAACAAAATATCCAGCCAGGACGAAGTTCATCTATCAAGGAGAAAGCAGATTCAATTCCTAAGACAGCAGAGCAATTCCAGAGGAGGAGAAAGCAAAGCACGGAACTCATGGCTTTCTCCCCATGATTCTTTAGTCTTGCGGCTACTTCAATTTTTTTTTCTTTTTTCAATTTTTTTTTCTTTTTTTCAATTTTTTTTTCTTTTTTCTTTTTTCTTCTTCTGCTAAATTTTTTAAAACTTTTACCCTTTTCTTTTTTAACATTTTTTGACTAGTTCATCTAAATATATATATTTTTTCTTTCTTTTTTATATTTTTTTAATTTATTTTTTAAATTTTTTTCTTTCTTTTTTTTTTTTTCTTTTTTTTTTCAGAAGCTGTTTTTATCCCCTTTCTCCCCCCCACAATTTGGGGTCTCTTCTGATTTGGTTACAGCGCATTTTTCCGGGGTCTTTGCCACCCTTTTAGTAGGTTATTTGCTCCTTCATATCCTCTTATCTGGACAAAATGACAAGGCGGAAAAAATCACCACAAACAAAAGAACAAGAGACAGTACCGAAGGCTAGGGACCTAATCAACACAGACATGGGTAATATGTCAGATCAAGAGTTCAGAATGACGATTCTGAACGTTCTAGCCGGGCTCGAAAAAGGCATGGAAGATATAAGAGAAACCCTCTCTGGAGATATTAAAGCCCTTTCTGGAGAAATTAAAGAACTAAAATCTAACCAAGTTGAAATCAAAAAAGCTATTAATGAGGTGCAATCAAAAATGGAGGCTCTCACTGCTAGGATAAATGAGGCAGAAGGAAGAATTAGTGATATAGAAGACCAAATGACAGAGAATAAGGAAGCCGAGCAAAAGAGGGACAAACAGGTACTGGACCATGAGGGGAGAATTCGAGAGATAAGTGACACCATAAGACGAAACAGCATTAGAATAATTGGGATTCCAGAAGAAGAAGAAACAGAGAGGGGAGCAGAAGGTCTATTGGAGAGAATCATTGGAGAGAATTTCCCTAATATGGCAAAGGGAACAAGCATCAAAATCCAGGAGATGCAGAGAACCCCCCTCAAAGTCAACAAGAATAGGTCCTCACCCCGTCACCTAATAGTAAAATTTACAAGTCTTAGTGACAAAGAGAAAATCCTGAAAGCAGCCCGAGAAAAGAAGTCTGTAACATACAATGGTAAAAATATTAGATTGGTGGCAGACTTATCCACAGAGACCTGGCAGGCCAGAAAGAGCTGGCATGATATATTCAGAGCACTCAACGAGAAAAACATGCAGCCAATACTCTATCCAGCTAGGCTATCATTGAAAATAGAAGGAGAGATCAAAAGCTTCCAGGACAAACAAAAACTGAAAGAATTTGCAAACACCAAACCAGCTCTACAGGAAATATTGAAAGGGGTCCTCTAAGCAAAGAGAGAGCCTAAAAGTAGTAGATCAGAAAGGTACAGAGACAATATACAGTAACAGTCACCTTACAGGCTAATAATGGCACTAAATTCATATCTCTCAATAGTTACCCTGAATGTTAATGGGCTAAATGCCCCAATCAAAAGACACAGGGTATCAGAATGGATAAAAAAACAAAACCCATCAGTATGTTGCCTACAAGAAACTCATTTTAGACGCGAAGACACTTCCAGATTTAAAGTGAGGGGGTGGAAAACAATTTACCATGCTAATGGGCATCAGAAGAAAGCTGGGGTGGCAATCCTTATATCAGATCAATTAGATTTTAAGCCAAAGACTATAATAAGAGATGAGGAAGGACACTATCTCCTACTCAAAGGGTCTGTCCAACAAGAAGATCTAACAATTTTAAATATCTATGCCCCTAACGTGGGAGCAGCCAACTATATCAACCAATTAATAACAAAATTAAAGAAACACATCAATAAAAATACAATAATAGTAGGGGACTTGAACACTCCCCTCACTGAAATGGACAGATCATCCAAGCCAAAGATCAACAAGGAAATAAAGGCCTTAAATGACACACTGGACCAGATGGACATCACAGATATATTCAGAACATTTCATCCCAAAGCAACAGAATACACATTCTTCTCTAGTGCACATGGAACCTTCTCCAGAATAGATCACATCCTGGGTCACAAATCAGGTCTCAACTGGTATCAAAAGATTAGGATTATTCCCTGCATATTTTCAGACCACAATGCTCTGAAGCTAGAACTCAATCACAAGAAGAAAGCTGGAAAGAACCCAAATACATGGAGACTAAACAGCATCCTTCTAAAGAATGAATGGGTTAACCAGGAAATTAAAGAAGAATTGAAAAAATTCATGGAAACAAATGATGATGAAAACACAACAGTTCAAAATCTGTGGGACACAGCAAAGGCAGTCCTGAGAGGAAAATATATAGCAGTACAAGCCTTTCTCAAGAAACAAGAAAGGTCTCAAGTACACAACCTAACCCTATGCGTAAAGGAGCTGGAGAAAGAACAAGAAAGAAACCCTAAACCCAGCAGGAGAAGAGAAATCATAAAGATCAGAGCAGAAATCAACGAAATAGAAACCAAAAAACAATAGAAAAAATCAATGAAACTAGGAGCTGGTTCTTTGAAAGAATCAATAAGATTGATAAACCCCTGGCCAGACTCATCAAAAAGAAAAGAGAAAGGACCCAAATCAATAAAATCATGAATGAAAGAGGAGAGATCACAACTAACACCAAAGAAATACAGACAATTATAAGAACATACTATGAGCAACTCTACGCCAACAAATTGGACAATCTGGAAGAAATGGATGCATTCCTAGAGACATATAAACTACCACAACTGAACCAGGAAGAAATAGAAAACCTGAACAGGCCCATAACCAGTAAGGAGATTGAAACAGTCATCAAAAATCTCCAAACAAACAAAAGCCCAGGGCCAGACGGCTTCCCAGGGGAATTCTACCAAACATTTAAAGAAGAACTCATTCCTATTCTCCTGAAACTGTTCCAAAAAATAGAAATGGAAGGAAAACTTCCAAACTCATTTTATGAGGCCAGCATCACCTTGATCCCAAAACCAGACAAGGATCCCACCAAAAAAGAGAACTACAGACCAATATCCTTGATGAACACAGACGCAAAAATTCTCGCCAAATTACTAGCCAATAGGATTCAACAGTACATTAAAAGGATTATTCACCACGATCAAGTGGGATTTATTCCAGGGCTGCAGGGTTGGTTCAACATCCGCAAATCAATCAATGTGATAGAACACATTAATAAAAGAAAGAACAAGAACCATATGATACTCTCAATAGATGCTGAAAAAGCATTTGACAAAGTTCAGCATCCCTTCCTGATCAAAACTCTTCAAAGTGTAGGGATAGAGGGCACATACCTCAATATTATCAAAGCCATCTATGAAAAACCCACCGCAAATATCATTCTCAACGGAGAAAAACTGAAAGCTTTTCCGTTAAGGTCAGGAACACGGCAGGGATGTCCATTATCACCACTGCTATTCAACATAGTACTAGAAGTCCTAGCCTCAGCAATCAGACAACAAAAAGAAATTAAAGGCATCCAAATTGGTAAAGAAGAAGTCAAACTATCACTCTTCGCAGATGATATGATACTATATGTGGAAAACCCAAAAGACTCCACTCCAAAACTGCTAGAACTTGTACAGGAATTCAGTAAAGTGTCAGGATATAAAATCAATGCACAGAAATCAGTTGCATGTCTGTACACCAACAACAAGACTGAAGAAAGAGAAATTAAGGAGTCAATCCCATTTACAATTGTACCCAAAACTATAAGATACCTAGGAATAAACCTAACCAAAGAGACTAAGAATCTATACACAGAAAATTATAAAGTACTCATGAAAGAAATTGAGGAAGACACAAAAAAATGGAAAAATGTTCCATGCTCCTGGATTGGAAGAATAAATATTGTGAAAATGTCTATGCTACCTAAAGCAATCTACACATTTAATGCAATCCCTATCAAAATACCATCCATTTTTTTTCAAAGAAATGGAACAAATAATCCTAAAATTTATATGGAACCAGAAAAGACCTCGAATAGCCAAAGGAATATTGAAGACCAAAGCCAAAGTTGGTGGCATCAAAATTCCGGACTTCAAGCTCTATTACAAAGCTGTCATCATCAAGACAGCATGGTACTGGCACAAAAACAGACACATAGATCAGTGGAACAGAATAGAGAGCCCAGAAATCGACCCTCAACTCTATGGTCAACTAATCTTCGACAAAGCAGGAAAGAATGTCCAATGGAAAAAAGACAGCCTCTTCAATAAATGGTGCTGGGAAAATTGGACAGCCACATGCAGAAAAATGAAATTGGACCACTTCCTTACACCACACACGAAAATAGACTCCAAATGGATGAAGGACCTCAATGTGAGAAAGGAATCCATCCAAATCCTTGAGGAGAATGCAGGCAGCAACCTCTTCGACCTCAGCTGTAGCAACATCTTCCTAGGAACAACGGCAAAGGCAAGGGAAGCAAGGGCAAAAATGAACTATTGGGATTTCATCAAGATCAAAAGCTTTTGCACAGCAAAGGAAACAGTTCACAAAACCAAAAGACAACTGACAGAATGGGAGAAGATATTTGCAAACGACATATCAGATAAAGGGCTAGTATCCAAAATCTATAAGGAACTTAGCAAACTCAACACCCAAAGAACAAACAATCCAATCAAGAAATGGGCAGAGGACATGAACAGACATTTCTGCAAAGAAGACATCCAGATGGCCAACAGACACATGAAAAAGTGCTCCACGTCACTCGGCATCAGGGAATTACAAATCAAAACCACAATGAGCTATCACCTCACACCAGTCAGAATGGCTAAAATTAACAAGTCAGGAAATGACAGATGCTGGCGAGGATGTGGAGAAAGGGGAACCCTCCTCCACTGTTGGTGGGAATGCAAGCTGGTGCAACCACTCTGGAAAACAGCATGGAGGTTCCTCAAAATGTTGAAAATAGAACTACCCTATGACCCAGCAATTGCACTACTGGGTATTTACCCTAAAGATACAAACATAGTGATCCGAAGGGGCACGTGTACCCGAATGTTTATAGCAGCCATGTCTACAATAGCCAGACTATGGAAAGAACCTAGATGTCCATCAACAGATGAATGGATAAAGAAGATGTGGTATATATACACAATGGAATACTATGCAGCCATCAAAAGAAATGAAATCATGCCATTTGCGACGACGTGGATGGAACTAGAGCGTATCATGCTTAGTGAAATAAGTCAATCGGAGAAAGACAACTATCATATGATCTCCCTGATATGAGGACATGGAGAAGCAACATGGGGGGTTAGGGGGATAGGAGAAGAATAAATGAAACAAGATGGGATTGGGAGGGAGACAAACCATAAATGACTCTTAATCTCACAAATAAACTGGGGGTTGCTGGGGGGAGGTGGGATTGGGAGAGGGGGAGCGGGCTATGGACATTGGGGAGGGGGGGCGAACCATAAGAGACTATGGACTCTGAAAAACAACCTGAGGGTTTTGAAGGGTCAGGGGTGGGAGGTTGGGGCAACCTGAGGGTTTTGAAGGGGCAGGGGTGGGAGGTTGGGGCAACCTGAGGGTTTTGAAGGGTCAGGGGTGGGAGGTTGGGGGAACAGGTGGTGGGTAATGGGGAGGGCACGTTTTGCATGGAGCACTGGGTGTTGTGCAAAAAGAATGAATAATGTTACACTGAAAAAATAAATAAAATGAAAAAAAAAAAAACTTTGGGATCATAATAATCACCCGTGGAATTTGGGATAAATAGTGATTCTTCAGTTCTACCAGCCCATGCATTTTGAAATGCTTCCCTAGTAAGGTTTATGATCAAGCATCTTTGGGAAATTCAAACTTCGCTGCACATTACAAACCTTATTTTTTTTTTTTGAAAATCCCCAAATCCTAAACAAAACCTGTTGAATCAGAATCTGCAAATGTGGGCCGGGTATCCATATATATATTTTTTTAACATCTAAAACGTCTGGAGAGCTATTTCTCTGCGGAGAACCAAGTTCTTGTCTTAATTATTTCATTAGGTTGGAAAAAGGGAAACACTAACATTCTCTCCATCCTTTGATTCATCTCTGACCTGGTGTTTTGTTTAGTGTTCTTCTTAAACATTATACCTTTGAAATATAAGCTTTTAGAACATAATGATGTCTAAATAGAAGAGGATAAATTAAAGGGGAACTCCACATAATTTTGTTCCAGGAGAGTAAGAATATATAAAAAAGACATTTAATTAACCCTTTAAGGAGTAAGATATCAATTCTATCCTCCCTGAACCCTCTGGGCTTTTCTTGAATCTTTGAAATCCTTTCTCTATACCTGGCATCCCTGTGAAGATTATTTCTATATATTTATTCTCACGGAGCATGAAAACATCTCGGGATTCTTTGCTAATTTAATTTTACAATATTTTATAATTTTAACAGATTTGGAAGTTATATAGATGCAAACATAATGCAAGATAGGCAAAATATACAGCCACTCATCGCGGGGATGAATAAAAAGAGAAAAACCCCTTTCAATATTATCAGTCCATAACGTCTTATTAGTTCCCTGGAAATTTAATTTGAAGCTGTGTCACACTTTAAAGATTTGATTTGAAGTAAAAGAGTCAATTTCAGTAAAATACCAAAAAGACGTTTTTACGTTTTCAATTTCATAAGACTGAATATTGGTGTACGACATGCCTGGATCCATGTCTCGAGCTACTGTTCTGTAACACTGGAGTTTGAATATTAAGCAAATTGTATTTCAGGTGAGAAACTTGCCAGCAATTTGCTTTTACCTTGTGGGAAAAATAAAATAATAGTTTCATTCCCAAACACCGGTAAACAGACTATGGAATAATTTGAGTCTCAGGGTTATGAATATTCATGCATTCCTTTGGGCATAAAGTAAGTGGGCCACAGGGCAGTTGGAGGGTGACCACAGCCTGATAAACCTTATGGTTCAGCAGATGTGGTTGTAAGATAGGGCTTCACTGAAAAATATTCACCACTAAGCAATTTTAGGACTCGACTCTGAGGTTTTGATTTAAAGGCTTGGAATTGCCAATAGAAAAGAAATGGGTGGTACCATCATATGGGCCCCGGGACACAGAAATATTTAGTTGCCTCAAGTAAGCAATAATGTGAATCAAGAGCATTTCAAATTGCAATCTTTCAACAACTGTGCAAGTCATGAGCTGAGAACGTTTCTCAGTGCGTGCAATGACTTTATTCGGTTTCTTTTTGTTGAATTCCAGATTTCCTGGGGGCTTTTCTTGGTGTATATATTAGAAACCTTCATGTGGGTCATTCACTTTGAAAGATCAGCTCAGTATTTGAGTAAATTGTTTGAACAGCATATTCTTTGATTTGGAAACAATATGAATTCTCAACTAAATGTAAAATTATTGAAATGTTTCAAGATTTTAAAGGAAATATCACATCCACAGTCATTTCTTGGGCTGTGGAGCTGAATACCATCATTTATAATATACATCGAGAAATTCCATTTAAAATCATGAAATGCACAGGTATCAAGGAAGTACCTAGATGTGTGGGAAAACAGGGACCAAAGAGCTTCAGAAACAACCTAATGTCAACCTCATACTTCGAAGTCTTGGGTTAATAAAAATTGAGTAAGACCAGCAGTACTACTTTGATCTAGATCAAAACTTCCCACTCTAATTCCTTGGCTGTAAGAGGAAAGTGAATTTCCAGATTTCTCTCTGTAAAGAAAAGAAATGTGAAAGATGCTGACGTAATTCTTCAACGGTTCTAAAACCTGTGGTTAAATTTATGAAGCTCCTTGAGTTACAATCTAACATTTACATAAAGCAGAGTGAGCGGAGGGGTTGATGAAATTAACATGTCCAAAAGTTACAAAGGAAACCTTGAAGATAAGGTAGGATTGCAGTATCTTTACCTTCATGGGTTCTGGTTCCACACCTGGGGGACAATTCCTTCTCTGTGAAATACTTAGCTCACAAAACTCTTGATTCATTCCAGTTTTTTACTTACCTTCCCACTGAATATTCAGAGTATCACTTACTGGTTTTATTAGTCTGAACTCTTTGGTTGCCCAATCACAACAAATACTCATTTTTTAAAAGATTTTATTTATTTATTTGAGAGACACAAAGAGTGAGAGAGAGCATGAGAGGGTCAGAGGGAGAAGCAGACTCCCTGCTGAGCAGGGAGCCTGATGTGGGACTTGGACCCGGGTCTCCAGGATCATGACCGGAGCCAAAGACAGTTGCTTAACCAACTGAGCACAACAAATATTCATTTTAAAATATTCTTGTTTACTTGCTGCGCCCTTGAAAATGACCACATAGAACGCCACTGCACTCACTGACACAGACAAATGAAAACCAAGCAAAAGAAAAGTTGTGTTCTCATTGCCTAAGTTGGCAGTGCTCCCTCACTGGACTGTGAGCTCTGTGAAGGTAGGGATCCGAAGTGCTTGTTCTTCCGGATGTCATTACCACTAACACAGTGGTCTGCACATAATACAACTGCATAAATATTTGAGTTTGGTTCGTCCCATCTGATGCCGTCAGCACCTGTGGTTTGGGTTTTCCGCTACGTATCATCAATTACACTTCATAGCGAGTTTCCGTTCTTTTTTTTTTTTAAGATTTTATTTATTTATTCGACAGAGAGAGAGACCACAAGTAGGCAGAGAGGCAGGCAGACAGAGAGAGAGGGGGAAGCAGGCTCCCCGCTGAGCAGGCAGCCCGATGCGGGGCTCGATCCCAGGACCCTGGGATTATGACCTGAGCCGAAGGAAGAGGCCTAACCCACTGAGCCACCCAGGCATCCCATATAGTGAGTTTTCTAGTTAGGTAGTATTATCCTCATTTCATCAAGTCCAAGGTCACATATAGCAGGAAAGCAAAAGAACTGGGATTGGAGCCCAAGCTTTCGTAGTCCAAGTTTATCACTCCCACCCACATCAGATACCTGAAACAGTATTCAGCAGACAGAAGCAGCTTCAGAATCTTTTCTCATCCCAGCAAATAAAGGATAGTATTTCATTCCTCTCATTTTTATTTACAGAAACTTAGGATTTCCTGGACTACAGAAAAGGTAGGGAGTTGAGATCCACTACTTCTTTCAATTTTGAAGGAACAGAAAAGTCTTCAGTTAATTATTTAGAGAAAAAGCTTCCCAATTCCCATTTCAATATTTTCCTAATCACAGTTCTGTTTGGAACACAGGCACTGGATTTGGAACCTGAAGCCCATTTCCTGTCTAAAATGGTTTTCATTCATTGAATGTGAACACTTGTTTTTTATTGCAAAGTTGTTTACAAAGCTGAGCTGCTGGAATTCATTTCTTTTAATGAACAAAAGAGTGATGGAATATTTAGCTGGAAGGAATTCACAGAGAGTTGCGTGCAACTGGCAAAGAGTTTAGGAAAAATTTTCAGTTCTAATGGAGGTTCCTCAGCCCAAACTGGAGGAAAATTCAGGTAAAATTCTTCTAATGAAAGAACTGAATAAATGAGAAAAGGAAGTTTGATAACCTCTTCAAACTAAACAGAGATGGTTGTCATCCAAAAGAATCATGCATTCAGGAAATATTCATAAACATTGAATCCTTGCCACATGCCAGGCATGAGCATCCAAAGTTCACTAGGACTTTGTGATTTGTACCCATAAAATATAACCAATAATTTTGTTTTTGTGAAGAATGCCAAAAGACTACTGATCCTAAAATAAAATTCATCATTTTAAAGAGAATAATTCAGTGGTTTTTAGTATATTTACAGAGTTGTGCAATCATCACCACTATCTAATTTCAGAACATTTGTATCACCCCAGTAAGAAACTCTGTACCCACTAGCAGTCACTCGCCATACCCTCCTCCTCCCAGCTCTAGAAATCTCTATGGATTTGCCTCTTCTGGACATTTCATACAAATGGGACCATACAATATGTGGTCTTTTTTGATTAACTCCTTTCCGTTCGCATAACGTTTCTAAGGTCCATCCACTTCATTCCTCCTCAGCTGAATCACATTACATTGTGTGGATAAACCGTGGTTTGTCCATCTGTTCTTTAGTTGATGGACATTTGAGTCGTTTGCACCTTTTGGCTACTATGGAATAATATTGCAATGAATGATCGCGTACATGTTTTTGTGTAAACCTGTTCCCTCGATATGGTCAACTTAGAAGCAAAGGAAAGCAAGACTCAAGAAGGTGCCTACCATTGTGCCAAAGACAGCAAATGTAACAGCAGTTTGCTCCCTTTGTTCCTGAATAGTATTTTACTATAGGAAGATACCACTGTTTATTCATTTACCACTTGTAGGATATTTGGATTGTTTCTAGCTTTGGGTAATTATGAACAAAGCCACTACAAAGGTTCACATACGGATTTTAGAGTGAATATAAATTTTAATTTCTCTTGGGTAAACACCTTGGGATAGGACTGCAGCATCATATAACTCCATGTTTAACTTTACAAGAAACTGCTAAACTCTTTTTTTTTAAAAGATTTTATTTATTTATTTGACAGAGAGAGACAGTGAGAGAGGGAACACAAGCAGGGAAGCAGACTCTCTGCTGAGCAGAGAGCCTGATGTGGGACTCGATCCCAGGACCCCAGGATCATGACCTGACTCAAAGGCAGATGCTTAATGATTAAGCCACCCAGGCACCCCCCAACTGAGCCACCCAGGTGTCCCGAAACTGCTAAACTCTTTTCAAGGAGACCCGATCATTTTGCATTTCCACCAGCAATGTATCGGCTCCCATTGTCCCACATCTTTGCCAATGCTTGATATCGCTGCATATTATTTGTTTCTTTCATTTTTAACCATTCTCACACAGGTACGGTGATATCCCACTGTGATCCCTTTCGGTTTTGATGTTCTAAATTATCCTAGGTGGATTTTTTTACATTGTTTTTTATCCAGCAAGTAACCCGTTTTCTTTTTTTAATTTAGATTTTATTTATTTGAGAGAGAGAGACAGAAAGAGCACAAGTGAGCACGTGAGGGGTGGGGGTCAGGGAGGGGCAGAGGGAGAGGGAGAAGCAGACTCCCCACTGAGCAGAGAGCCCGATGATGTGGGGCTCGATCCCAGGACCTTGGGATCAGGACCTGAACCAAAGGCAGATGCTTAACCGACTGAGCCACCCAAGCACCCCCATTATTATTGTTTTCTAGCATTTTTAAAAACTTGCCCAGAAGTAGAGAGAATGGTATAATAAATCGGCATGAACCATTCACCCAGCTTCAGTGATGATCAACATTTTGCCAATTTGTTTCATCCAGCACCACCACCATTTTCCAGTTTGTTTTTTCTGGAGTTCTTTTAAGCAAATCTCATACTTTATCTCATGTCACCATTAAGTATTTCAATATGAATCCCTTGAATAACTAAAAATAAAACAAAATGTAATTGTAAGTAACAACATTAATGATAATTCCTTAATGTCCTTTAATATTTAGCCTATGCTCAAATATCCCCAGTTGCCTTGAAAGTGTCTTTTCAAAAGTTGCTTTGTTTAAATTTAATGTGCTTATAATGTGAGGAAGAAGCTAAAAAATTTAAGGTCCTACCGCCAGATGATTGAGGTTCCACTCAATTTTCAGAAATAGTTTAAGCTTAGTTCAGCTGTTACCCAAGTTATTGTTTAGCTATTTCAAATTACATTTTTATTACACAGCAGCAATTGGAGATTATAAGGCAGATATCAAGAGTACAGAATTGGCATATCTTTAACCCACAGATCAAAACACTTAAAAGAGGACTGCCACTATTAAACAGTGTAGCCGACTGATTCTGTTGGCAGTGAATACACAGGTGGGCACCACCAGTCCGGGGCAGAGTGGAGAGGACAAATACAGAGGTGGGGGGCACGGGAAGGGGTTCCTTATTTGGCCACTCACAGAAGGACATGCTTCTCTTAGGTGGCATTGTTGCAAACAAGGGGTGTTCATAGTAGGCCCTCAGCATGATTGAGAATTAATAAAAAGTCTAATCAAGGTGAGAAGGTGAGTGTGTGTGTGTGTGTGTGTGTGTGTGTGTGTGTGTGTGTGTGTTTTGCATTAGGGGCTTCAGCCAAATGAAATTTTGGTTTTGTTTTGGAATGAAACCCAAATAAGAAATTTTTTTGCCTTGCCAGTTTAACTTCTGCTTTATTCAGAAACAGATAAGACTTTATTTTAAATGAGTTCCATTTTAGTTCACGGTTGAGTCCTACAAACATCCAGAGATGACTATGTCAATTTAAAGATAAGCAACGTGGAGTGTTCTGTTCTAATCATTTAATTAATATCTCAGTTTAAATTCTTGGTTGTTACAAAACTTTTCTTTGGTCCGAACCATCGTGCTGTGTTCTACGGCTCCCTACAGCCCCTGATCTCTTCTGCAACATTTGCGCAAATGTCTTTGCTTGCTCTATTACCATTCAGCCCAGATAACAAGGCTCAAGAAAATGTAGCCTGCACAATAAGAATATAATCACTGTTTAAAATCAAACTTCAGAGAGGGTCAACATGGCATAATCTGCTGCCTAAGTGATCTGTAATTCGCCTCTCCAGATAGTCATCTTGGCCCTGGAGTAGTTTAAAAGGTAGTAGCTGCCAAAAATCGTTAACCATTAAACAAAGGTTTACTTTTCTTTTGTGTGGCAAGAACAAAGGTGCACTTTTAAGTCTGTGTCTAAAAAATGCGTACGTTTGGAAGAGTTCAATCCCCTCCACGACTCTTGCTTTTAGTATCCCGAACAGAGCTTTTAAAAGTGCTTGGGGGTTTTCGTTTGTTTTTTGGTTTTTTATTTTGCCTTGATTGGGTAAGCTCAGCCAAGGTATGTGAGTTTTATTTCTGGGGGTATAAGTTGACGCAAAGAAAACTTGGAAAACAGTCCTAAAAGGAGGGCATATTACACGGAAACGTATTCCATCAATTGCCAGAATATGTAAGAACACTGAGTCATCATCATGGGTAATGACTCCTTCATGAGGGCAAAAAGGAGTTTTCATCATGAAGAATATTCATCTCTCTTATGGAACGAAGGTACAGTTTAGCAGTCTACATATGCACCTTTCATGGTAGCTAAAAAGTAAACATTAGCATTTTTGCTCACTTTTCAGTTTCATGAAGTTAGCCCACTGCCATACTTCCAGCTTCAAAGAATTCTACAGTTTCATTTTCAAGCCAACTCTAGAAGACATGGCATTTTAAGCACCAGGAGACTCGAGACTCCTACCCACACAGCCGGTCATGGATTCAATTAGTCGCCATTAGAACCTGAAGATCTAAGTTTCTACGTAGCTGACTGTGCTTACAGCAGGTTTCTCCCAGGGCATTGTGTCTTTTGACAATTATATTTGGTTTCTGCCAAGTTCTCCTTTTGGAACTTAGAATGTCTTTTTAGACCTTTACCAGTGGAACGACGATGCCAGGTTTTTCATTAGTGTAATGAGCCCATTCGCCAGAGCCAATGGGGTATCTTGTTACTTTTCAAATTCCTTAGAGTAAAAATGTTGGCAAAGTCATTGCGTTCCTCTACCTATTAGAAATTTTTTTCTTTACTTCCAGATAAAAGACACAAAGATACTTGAAGTTTTGCTTTATAAGTATGGTTCTTCAACCTCCCTGGCACCGTGAGCATTTGTGGTCAGATGGTTCTTTGTAGAGGTTGCTGCCCTATGCATTGTAGGATGCTTACCAGCATCCCAGGCCTCCACCCACTGGATGCTAGTAGCTATCCCACCCTGGTCATGACAACCACAAATGTCTCCAGGGATCACCAAATGTCCCCTAGCAGACAAAATCACCCTCTGTTGAGAACCATGGTTTTATAACTAGTGAGACAGGCATTCATTTTCTGCCTTTTTAATTATTTAGGGGCACCTGGGTGGCTCAGTTAGTTGAGTGACCAACCCTTGATTTCACCTTAGGTCATGATCATGGGTCCTGGGATCAAGCCCCACATCAGGTTTCATGCTCAGTGGGGAGTCTGCTTGAGAATTCTCTCTCTCTGCCCCTCACTCCAGTCAGGTTCTCTTTCTCTCTCTCTCTTCTCTCTCTCTCTCAATAGACAAAATCATGTAAAAAATAAAAATACTTTTCTTTCCACTTCATTTTTTTTTGAAACAGCTTCATAAACTTGAAATGGATAAAAGACCTCAACATGAGGCAGGAATCCACAGAATCCTAGAGGAGAACATAGGCAATAACCTCTTCGACATCGGCCACAGCAACTTCTTTCAAGATATGTCTCCAAAGGTAAAGGAAACAAAAGCAAAAGTGGACTTTTGAGACTTCATCAAGGTCAAAAGCTTCTGCACAGCAAAGGAAACAGTCAACAAAACAAAGAGGCAACCCACGGAATGGGAGAAGATATTCACAAATGACAGTACAAAGGGCTGATATCCAAGATCTACAAGGAACTCCTTGAACTCAACACACACAAAACAGATAATCATGTCAAAAAATGGGCAGAAGACATGAAGAGACACTTCTCCAAAGAAGACATACAAATGGCTAACAGACACATGAAAAAATGTTCATCATCACTAGCCATCAGGGAGATTCAAATCAAAACCACAGTGAGATACCACCTTACACCAGTTAGAATGGCCAAAATGAACAAGACAGAAAACAACATGTGTTGGAGAGGATGTGGAGAAAGGGGAGCCCTCTTACACTGTTGGTGGGAATGCAAGTTGGTGCAGCCACTCTGGAAAACAGTGTGGAGATTCCTTAAGAAATTAAAAATAGAACTACCCTATGACCCTGCAATTGCACTACTGGGTATTTACCCCAAAGATACAGATGTAGTGAAAAGAGGGGCCCTCTGTACTCCAATGTGCATAGCAGCAATGTCCATAGTCATCAAACTGTGGAAAGAATCAAGATGCCCTTCAATAGACGAACAGATAAAGAAGATATGGTTCATATCTATGGGGTATTATTCTTCCATCAGAAACGATGAATACCCAACTTTTGTATCAACATAGAAGGGACTAGAAGAGATTGTGCTGAGTGAAAGAAGTCAAGCAGAGACAGTCACTTATCATATGGTTTCACTAACTTGTGGAGCATAAGGAATAACATGGAGGACATGGGGAGATGGAGAGGAGAAGTGAGTTGGGGGAAATCGGAGGGGGAGACAAACCATGAGAGACTGTGGACTTTGAGAAACAAACTGAGGGTTTTGGAAGGGAGGAGAGGTGGGAGGTTGGGTGAGCCTGGTGGTGGGTATTTTGGAGGGCACATATTGCAAGGACCACTGGGTGTGGTGCATAAACAATGAATTCTGGAACACTGAAAAGAAATAAAAGAAAATAAATAAAATCAAATTTAAAAAATTAAAAGAAATAATTTATTTATTAATACATTCCACAGTCAGCTACCATGTAAAGGAGTGTTGCTGAAGACAAGGTGGTACTAGACAAGATTCTTGCATGATTCTTGTCCTCACTGAGTTTATGGATTACCCTAAGAAGCCCACAGTCTAACTTTATTCCTGACATCTCCATAGCAAGAGTCCTGAACCATGGTCAGTATAGGCTAGGTCCCATTCTGTGAACTCACATCTTACCTTGGCTCATAAGTCACAAATCCCCAAACCAGAGCATCTGTGTGACCTCAGTTGTCACTCCAGAGGATGATCCTGCTTTCTTTTGAGCTCTTCCATGGTACTGAGTTGGTGTTATTCATTATCTACTTCCTGGTTTATGGGTGCCATCTATGTGCAGCTCATAATTTTCTTATTCCTAGTGACCTGCACTCCCCTAAGATACATGCCTCGCTGGTTGCCTGGCATTAGCCAGGTTGGGTCAATGGTTGACCCAGTCTGGTTGGGTCAATTACTGTGGAGTACTTGACATCCAAACTGGAGCTTGGAGACAATGTTGTTTTTTTTTTTAAGTATGAGAATGACATGACCAAAATAATTACTTAGAAATATCATTCAAGTGACATTGTGCTGGAAGGATTGGAGAAAGGAAAACCTGAAGCTAGTAATGAAATTATTTTATATTCTTCATATAGATCAATAAAGTACATAAGTAGAATAACAACAATGTAAATGAGGAATGAATGAACAAAAACTAGAATGATTTCAAGGAAAAAATAAATAGAAGTCTGGAAGAGAGGGGCACCCGGGTGGCTCAGTAGGTTAAGCGTCTGCCTTCAGCTCAGGTCATGATCCCAGAGTCCTGGGATTGAGCCCTGTATTGGTCTCCCTGCTCCATGGAGAGTCTACTTCTCCCTCCCCCTCTACCCCTCCCTCTTGGCTCATGCTCTGTCTCTCGCTTTCCTCTCTCAAATAAATAAGTAAGTAAACCTTTAAAAAAAAGTTTGGAAGAGGAAGTGATCACTTCAAAGAAAATGAAAGTCAAAGGATTCTGAAGTTCAGAGTGTGGGGATCTGAAAATATGGTTTCTCCATTAAATACAAATAGAAGTTCTGAGATAAGTCAAAGATGTTAGGACATACTGAGATCATCATTCTTCATGTAACTCTCCTCTTTTGCAAGGAATGTTCTTACGAATTTTTTATTCTTACATTAAATTCAGCAGTAATTTAAGAGCAACCAAATTAGAGAGTTAGATGACTGACTTTGTGAACAATGTCACATGGAAATCAATGATGAGAAAAGCAACACAATACAGATAAAAGGGGACTTACAGGATCCCTTTACCATTGTGAGAACAGACTGTGATAGGGCTAGGGTACAAGCAGGGATATCATTTAGGAATCTGTTAAAGTAAACCCCAGTGTCAGGGGTGGGAACTATAAGAGGTGGTCAGATTAGGGATACATTTCAAATACTAAGCCAATAAAATTTGCAGAGGAAATATGCACTCTTATGTCTATTACAGAATTACTTAAAATAGCCGAGAAATGGAAGCAACCTAAGTTGTCCATTGAATGATGAATAGATAAAGAAGGTGTAGCGTACGGCATCAGGGAAATACAAATCAAAACCACAATGAGATACCACCTCACACCAGTCAGAATGGCTAAAATTAACAAGTCAGCAAATGACAGATGCTGGAGAGGATGTGGAGAAAGGGGAACCCTCCTACACTGTTGGTAGGAATGCAAGCTGGTGCAACAGCTCTAGAAAACAGCATGGAGGTTCCTCAAAAAGTTGAAAATAGAGCTACCTTATGACCCAGCAATTGCACTACTGGGTATTTACCCTAAAGATACAAACATAGTGATCCGAAGGGACACATGCACCCAAATGTTTATAGGAGCAATGTCTACAATAGCCAAACTATGGAAAGAACCTAGATGTCCATCAACAGATGAATGGATAAAGAAAATGTGGTATATATATTCAATGGAATACTATGCAGCCATCAAAAGAAATGAAATCTTGCCATTTGCGACAACATGGATGGAACTAGAGGGTATTATGCTTAGCAAAATAAGTCGATCGGAGAAAGACAACTATCATATGATCTCCTTGATATGAGAAAATGGAGATGCAATGTGGGGGGTTTGGGGGGTAGGAAGGGAGGGAGACAAACCATAAGAGACTCTTAATCTCACAGAACAAACTGAGGGTTGCTGGGGGGAGGGAGGGAGAGGGTGGTGGGGTTATGGACATTGGGAGGGGTACGTGCTATGGTGAGTGCTGTGAAGTGTGTAAACCTGGTGATTCACAGACCTGTACTCCTAGGGTTAATAATACATTATATGTTTATTAAAAAATTAAAAAATTTAAAATAAAAAAAAAGGTGTAGTGTATATATACAATGGAATATTACTCAGCCATAAAAAGGATGAGATTTTGCTGTTTGTAACAACACGGGTGGGCTTAGAGGGTATTATGCTAAGTGAAATAAGTCAGACCAAGAGAGACAAATACCATATGATTACACTCCTGGGTGGAATCTCAAAAACAAACAAACAAACAAAATGTAAGAATAAGTAAAGAAACAAGCAGAATCAGAACTATAAATAGAATGAACTGACGGTTGCAAAAGGGGAGAGGGGTGGAGGGATGGGCAAAATGGGTGAAGGGGAGTGGGAGTTACAAGCTTCCAGTTACAGAATGAGTAAGTCATGGGAATAAAAGGTATAGCATAGCATTGTCTGATGACAGATGGTAGCTACACTTGCAGTAAGCATAGTATAATGTATAGAGATGTTGAATCACTGTGCTGTACACCTGAAACTAATGTAACATTGTGTGTCAACTCCACTCAAAAAAGAAAAAAAAATAAAAACCATAGCAATTAAAATAAAAAGTAACAACTGGAATTGCAACATAAGAGGAGTAAAAGTTGGTTCTGAGTAGATGTTTCATACTAAAAATGTACAACTGTAATAATCCTTAATCAGTAAATGTGGGGAAAAAACAGTTGTAATGTTCCTACTTTTATTCTGTATTTATGCATTTAGGCTAAGTCAAAGTATAAAAATGTGCTGAATAAGGGGGCTCCTGACTGGCTCAATCAGTAGAGCACGTGACTCTTGACCTCAAGGTTGTTAAGTTCGAGCCTCATGTTGGATATAGAGATTATTTTAAAAAATAAAATAAATGTGCTAAATGAAGAATTATTAATTTATGTAGAATTGTATAGGCTGATCAAATAAAGAAAATTCAATAAAATGAGAAAAAAGAAAAGGGAGTATTACATGGTTCCAAGAATAGACAGAACAAGACGTGGACATTACATGGCCAAACATGATACAGCCAGAGCAAACACCCAGCAACACCATGGGAAATTTCCAATAGAAACACCATTGTTTGTACTACCCACTGCAACCTTAGGGACTGGACATTGGAAATCTTATCTGACTTCCTTCAGACAAAGCAGATGTGCCTTAGTCATGAAAGGTGACCCTATCTCTCCTAGTCATGTGCACCCAGATTTGCACTGGTGCGTATAAGTTGAAGAAATTCAGCCACATGTCTCCATGCCAACTATAAGAAAGATATGCCACGGAGGAGTCAAGATGGCGGAGAAGTAGCAGCCTGAGACTACATCAGGTAGCAGGAGATCAGCTCGATAGCTTATCTAAACATTGCAAACACCTACAAATCCAACGGGAGAGCGAAGAGAAGAAGAACAGCAACTCTAGAAACAGAAAATCAACCACTTTCTGAAAGGTAGGACTGGCGGAGAAGTGAATCTAAAACGACGGGAAGATAGACCGCGGGGGGAGGGGCCGGCTCCCGGCAAGTGGCGGAGGAACGGAGCACAAAATCAGGACTTTTAAAAGTCTGCTCCACTGAGGGACATTGCTCCAGGGGCTAAACCGGGGTGAAGCCCACGTGGGGCCAGCGTGACCCCAGGCCCCGCAGGGTCACAGAAGGATCGGGGGTGTCGGAGTGTCGGAAAGCTCGCAGGTATTAGAACGGAGAAGCCGGCTGCAGAGACAGAGCCGAGGACTGAACTCTCAGCTCGGGGTTACCTTGAACTGGTCGCGGGCTGGGTGAGCTCGGAGCGCGGCTAGAGGCTGGGGATACGGGAGTGATTGGGTGCTGTCCTCTGGGGGCGCACTGAGGAGTGGGGCCCCAGGCTCTTGGCTCCTCCGGGCCGGAGACTGGGAGGCCGCCATTTTCATTCCCGTCCTCCGGAACTCTACGGAAAGCGTTCAGGGAACAGAAGCTCCCAAAAGAGAACCCGAGCCGATTACTTAGTCCGGCCGCCGGTAAGGGCGGTGCAATCCCGCCTCGGGCAAAGACACTTGAGAGTCACTACAACAGGCCCCTCCCCCAGAAGATCAACAAAATATCCAGCCAGGACGAAGTTCATCTATCAAGGAGAAAGCAGATTCAATTCCTAAGACAGCAGAGCAATTCCAGAGGAGGAGAAAGCAAAGCACGGAACTCATGGCTTTCTCCCCATGATTCTTTAGTCTTGCGGCTACTTCAATTTTTTTTTCTTTTTTCAATTTTTTTTTCTTTTTTCAATTTTTTTTTCTTTTTTCTTTTTTCTTCTTCTGCTAAATTTTTTAAAACTTTTACCCTTTTCTTTTTTAACATTTTTTGACTAGTTCATCTAAATATATATATTTTTTCTTTCTTTTTTATATTTTTTTATTTGTTTTATTTTTAAAATTTTTTTTTTCTTTTTTTTTTCAGAACCTGTTTTTATCCCCTTTCTCCCCCCCACAATTTGGGGTCTCTTCTGATTTGGTTACAGCGCATTTTTCCGGGGTCTTTGCCACCCTTTTAGTAGGTTATTTGCTCCTTCATATCCTCTTATCTGGACAAAATGACAAGGCGGAAAAAATCACCACAAACAAAAGAACAAGAGACAGTACCGAAGGCTAGGGACCTAATCAACACAGACATGGGTAATATGTCAGATCAAGAGTTCAGAATGACGATTCTGAACGTTCTAGCCGGGCTCGAAAAAGGCATGGAAGATATTAGAGAAACCCTCTCTGGAGATATTAAAGCCCTTTCTGGAGAAATTAAAGAACTAAAATCTAACCAAGTTGAAATCAAAAAAGCTATTAATGAGGTGCAATCAAAAATGGAGGCTCTCACTGCTAGGATAAATGAGGCAGAAGGAAGAATTAGTGATATAGAAGACCAAATGACAGAGAATAAGGAAGCCGAGCAAAAGAGGGACAAACAGGTACTGGACCATGAGGGGAGAATTCGAGAGATAAGTGACACCATAAGACGAAACAACATTAGAATAATTGGGATTCCAGAAGAAGAAGAAACAGAGAGGGGAGCAGAAGGTCTATTGGAGAGAATCATTGGAGAGAATTTCCCTAATATGGCAAAGGGAACAAGCATTAAAATCCAGGAGATGCAGAGAACCCCCCTCAAAGTCAACAAGAATAGGTCCACACCCCGTCACCTAATAGTAAAATTTACAAGTCTTAGTGACAAAGAGAAAATCCTGAAAGCAGCCCGAGAAAAGAAGTCTGTAACATACAATGGTAAAAATATTAGATTGGCGGCAGACTTATCCACAGAGACCTGGCAGGCCAGAAAGAGCTGGCATGATATATTCAGAGCACTCAACGAGAAAAACATGCAGCCAAGAATACTCTATCCAGCTAGGCTATCATTGAAAATAGAAGGAGAGATCAAAAGCTTCCAGGACAAACAAAAACTGAAAGAATTTGCAAACACCAAACCAGCTCTACAGGAAATATTGAAAGGGGTCCTCTAAGCAAAGAGAGAGCCTAAAAGTAGTAGATCAGAAAGGTACAGAGACAATATACAGTAACAGTCACCTTACAGGCTAATAATGGCACTAAATTCATATCTCTCAATAGTTACCCTGAATGTTAATGGGCTAAATGCCCCAATCAAAAGACACAGGGTATCAGAATGGATAAAAAAACAAAACCCATCAGTATGTTGCCTACAAGAAACTCATTTTAGACGCGAAGACACTTCCAGATTTAAAGTGAGGGGGTGGAAAACAATTTACCATGCTAATGGGCATCAGAAGAAAGCTGGGGTGGCAATCCTTATATCAGATCAATTAGATTTTAAGCCAAAGACTATAATAAGAGATGAGGAAGGACACTATCTCCTACTCAAAGGGTCTGTCCAACAAGAAGATCTAACAATTTTAAATATCTATGCCCCTAACGTGGGAGCAGCCAACTATATCAACCAATTAATAACAAAATTAAAGAAACACATCAATAAAAATACAATAATAGTAGGGGACTTGAACACTCCCCTCACTGAAATGGACAGATCATCCAAGCCAAAGATCAACAAGGAAATAAAGGCCTTAAATGACACACTGGACCAGATGGACATCACAGATATATTCAGAACATTTCATCCCAAAGCAACAGAATACACATTCTTCTCTAGTGCACATGGAACCTTCTCCAGAATAGATCACATCCTGGGTCACAAATCAGGTCTCAACCAGTATCAAAAGATTAGGATTATTCCCTGCATATTTTCAGACCACAATGCTCTGAAGCTAGAACTCAATCACAAGAAGAAAGCTGGAAAGAACCCAAATACATGGAGACTAAACAGCATCCTTCTAAAGAATGAATGGGTTAACCAGGAAATTAAAGAATTGAAAAAATTCATGGAAACAAATGATAATGAAAACACAACAGTTCAAAATCTGTGGGACACAGCAAAGGCAGTCCTGAGAGGAAAATATATAGTGGTACAAGCCTTTCTCAAGAAACAAGAAAGGTCTCAAGTACACAACCTAACCCTATGCGTAAAGGAGCTGGAGAAAGAACAAGAAAGAAACCCTAAACCCAGCAGGAGAAGAGAAATCATAAAGATCAGAGCAGAAATCAACGAAATAGAAACCAAAAAAACAATAGAAAAAATCAATGAAACTAGGAGCTGGTTCTTTGAAAGAATCAATAAGATTGATAAACCCCTGGCCAGACTCATCAAAAAGAAAAGAGAAAGGACCCAAATCAATAAAATCATGAATGAAAGAGGAGAGATCACAACTAACACCAAAGAAATACAGACAATTATAAGAACATACTATGAGCAACTCTACGCCAACAAATTGGACAATCTGGAAGAAATGGATGCATTCCTAGAGACATATAAACTACCATAACTGAACCAGGAAGAAATAGAAAACCTGAACAGGCCCATAACCAGTAAGGAGATTGAAACAGTCATCAAAAATCTCCAAACAAACAAAAGCCCAGGGCCAGACGGCTTCCCAGGGGAATTCTACCAAACATTTAAAGAAGAACTCATTCCTATTCTCCTGAAACTGTTCCAAAAAATAGAAATGGAAGGAAAACTTCCAAACTCATTCTATGAGGCCAGCATCACCTTGATCCCAAAACCAGACAAGGATCCCACCAAAAAAGAGAACTACAGACCAATATCCTTGATGAACACAGACGCAAAAATTCTCGCCAAAATACTAGCCAATAGGATTCAACAGTACATTAAAAGGATTATTCACCACGATCAAGTGGGATTTATTCCAGGGCTGCAGGGTTGGTTCAACATCCGCAAATCAATCAATGTGATAGAACACATTAATAAAAGAAAGAACAAGAACCATATGATACTCTCAATAGATGCTGAAAAAGCATTTGACAAAGTACAGCATCCCTTCCTGATCAAAACTCTTCAAAGTGTGGGGATAGAGGGCACATACCTCAATATTATCAAAGCCATCTATGAAAAACCCACCGCAAATATCATTCTCAATGGAGAAAAACTGAAAGCTTTTCCGTTAAGGTCAGGAACACGGCAGGGATGTCCATTATCACCACTGCTATTCAACATAGTATTAGAAGTCCTAGCCTCAGCAATCAGACAACAGAAAGAAATTAAAGGCATCCAAACTGGTAAAGAAGAAGTCAAACTATCACTCTTCGCAGATGATATGATACTATATGTGGAAAACCCAAGACTCCACTCCAAAACTGCTAGAACTTGTACAGGAATTCAGTAAAGTGTCAGGATATAAAATCAATGCACAGAAATCAGTTGCATTTCTGTACACCAACAACAAGACTGAAGAAAGAGAAATTAAGGAGTCAATCCCATTTACAATTGTACCCAAAACTATAAGATACCTAGGAATAAACCTAACCAAAGAGACTAAGAATCTATACACAGAAAATTATAAAGTACTCATGAAAGAAATTGAGGAAGACTCAAAGAAATGGAAAAATGTTCCATGCTCCTGGATTGGAAGAATAAATATTGTGAAAATGTCTATGCTACCTAAAGCAATCTACACATTTAATGCAATCCCTATCAAAATACCATCCATTTTTTTCAAAGAAATGGAACAAATAATCCTAAAATTTATATGGAACCAGAAAAGACCTCGAATAGCCAAAGGAATATTGAAGAACAAAGCCAAAGTTGGTGGCATCACAATTCCGGACTTCAAGCTCTATTACAAAGCTGTCATCATCAAGACAGCATGGTACTGGCACAAAAACAGACACATAGATCAGTGGAACAGAATAGAGAGCCCAGAAATCGACCCTCAACTCTATGGTCAACTAATCTTCGACAAAGCAGGAAAGAATGTCCAATGGAAAAAAGACAGCCTCTTCAATAAATGGTGCTGGGAAAATTGGACAGCCACATGCAGAAAAATGAAATTGGACCACTTCCTTACACCACACACGAAAATAGACTCCAAATGGATGAAGGACCTCAATGTGAGAAAGGAATCCATCCAAATCCTTGAGGAGAATGCAGGCAGCAACCTCTTCGACCTCAGCCGTAGCAACATCTTCCTAGGAACAACGGCAAAGGCAAGGGAAGCAAGGGCAAAAATGAACTATTGGGATTTCATCAAGATCAAAAGCTTTTGCACAGCAAAGGAAACAGTTCACAAAACCAAAAGACAACTGACAGAATGGGAGAAGATATTTGCAAACGACATATCAGATAAAGGGCTAGTATCCAAAATCTATAAGGAACTTAGCAAACTCAACACCCAAAGAACAAACAATCCAATCAAGAAATGGGCAGAGGACATGAACAGACATTTCTGCAAAGAAGACATCCAGATGGCCAACAGACACATGAAAAAGTGCTCCACGTCACTCGGCATCAGGGAATTACAAATCAAAACCACAATGAGATATCACCTCACACCAGTCAGAATGGCTAAAATTAACAAGTCAGGAAATGACAGATGCTGGCGAGGATGTGGAGAAAGGGGAACCCTCCTCCACTGTTGGTGGGAATGCAAGCTGGTGCAACCACTCTGGAAAACAGCATGGAGGTTCCTCAAAATGTTGAAAATAGAACTACCCTATGACCCAGCAATTGCACTACTGGGTATTTACCCTAAAGATACAAACATAGTGATCCGAAGGGGCACGTGTACCCAAATGTTTATAGCAGCAATGTCTACAATAGCCAGACTATGGAAAGAACCTAGATGTCCATCAACAGATGAATGGATAAAGAAGATGTGGTATATATACACAATGGAATACTATGCAGCCATCAAAAGAAATGAAATCTTGCCATTTGCGACGACGTGGATGGAACTAGAGCGTATCATGCTTAGTGAAATAAGTCAATCGGAGAAAGACAACTATCATATGATCTCCCTGATATGAGGACATGGAGAAGCAACATGGGGGGTTAGGGGGATAGGAGAAGAATAAATGAAACAAGATGGGATTGGGAGGGAGACAAACCATAAATGACTCTTAATCTCACAAAACAAACTGGGGGTTGCTGGGGGGAGGTGGGATTGGGAGAGGGGGAGCGGGCTATGGACATTGGGGAGGGGAAGCAAACCATAAGAGACTATGGACTCTGAAAAACAACCTGAGGGTTTTGAAGGGTCAGGGGTGGGAGGTTGGGGCAACCTGAGGGTTTTGAAGGGTCAGAGGTGGGAGGTTGGGGGAACAGGTGGTGGGTAATAGGGAGGGCACGTTTTGCATGGAGCACTGGGTGTTGTGCAAAAAGAATGAATACTGTTACGCTGAAAAAATAAATAAAATGGGGGAAAAAAAAGAAAGATATGCCATTTTAGTTTTACAACCTCTCGAGTGTTAGAAGGAAAGCTAGAGGAGTTTGGAATGAGTGTTGAAAAAGTAAACTTGGTACTGGGTGAGGCCAGCTGGAGAGAGAAGAGGGACAGTGGCTGGGCTGAGTCCTTAAGCACTCCAATACTTAGATATCCAGGAAGGAAGCTGAGAACAATCAGGTAGTGAGAAGAAGAAAAACCAGAAAAGTGTGGTGTCCTAAAAGTTCGAGAAGTAAGTGATCAGCTGTACTGAATGGTGCTTTGAGATGGATTAAGAACAAAGAACTGACCACTGGATTTGGAAACATGTAGATTATTCATGACTTTGGCAAGAGGTATTTCAATGAAGTGATTAGAATGGGTATGTAAGAGATTTGGAGAGCGTGAAATGGAGATGGTGTGTATAAAGGGGCAAAGATATGGTGATGGAAGTTGGACCAAGGGGAGGTCTTCTTTCAAATGGGAGATATTTAAAAATTAAAGGTGAAAAGGGCATAACATAGCCACATATCTAAACAATCCAACCAAGTTGTATATTTTGAATTTTCTTTCACAAAAGCTGGTTTATTGCCTAATCTGTGCAAATATCATGTTTTTAAACATTTTTTTCTAACCTGTTGGAATGTCCCTGTGGCAGGATGTCAAGGGCTTTCTGTTTATCATCTCACTGTGCTCTGAATCTTGACACAGTCATCCTTTCACAACTGGAGAATAAGCTCTCTGATCTTGTTCACACTTTCCATGAAGCACTCCTCATTTAAGCTTTCTCTACCTTTAACAAACAAATTCATCAGAAAATATTACCCTTGTGTTATCCAGAAGAGGAAGGCATTTAACTTTAGAAGGTGCTAGATATGAATTTCAAATCATATAGTGTGTAGCCATTTGAGACTGTCTTCTTTTACTCAGTATAATGCTTTTGAGATTCAACTGTATTGTATTACTAGTCTCTTCCCTATTGCTTAGTAGTATTCTGTTTTATGGGTATACCACCACTTCTTTATCCTTTCACCAACTGGTGAACATGGGAGTTGTTTCCAAAATTAGGAGCAAAACTGCAATGTGGTATATATAGATATACAATGGAATATTACTCAGCCATAGAAATAATGAAATCTTGCCATTTGCAATGATGTGGATGGAGCTAGAGAGTATTAGGCTGAGCAAAATAAGGCAGAAAAAGATAAATACCATATGATTTCTCATGTGGAATTTAAGAAACAAAACAGATCATGGGGGAAAAGAAAAAGAGAAACAAAGCAGAAAATACACTCTTAACTATAGAGAACAAACTGAAGGGTTACTGGAGGGGAGATGGGCAGGGGGACAAGGTAAATGGGTGATGGGGATGAAGGAGGGCACTTGTGATGAGCACTGGGTGTTATATGTAAGTGAGGAATCACTGAATTCTACACCTGAAACAAATATTACACTCTATGTTAACCAACTGGAATTTAAATAAAATCTTGAAGAAAAAAAAGAATAAAACTGCTAAATACATTCACATTCAGTTTTTTGGTGTGGACAAATGAAGAGGAATGTCTTCAATGTCTTCATTTCTCTTGGGTAAGTATAGAGTGAAACTGCTAAATCATAATATAGGTGTATGGTTAACTTTAATCTACACTGGAGGCAGTAACCATTTTATATTTCAACCAACAATTCATCCGGCATCCTAAAAACTTGCTAAACTCACTTATTAGCTCTAATCGTTGTTTTTTTGTTGTTTTTTTGGTAAAATCTTTGGGATTTTCCACATAGTCAATCGCATTGCTAAAGAAAAAGACAAGTTTTATTTACTCCTTTCCAATCTGTGCCTTTAAAAAAAATTGCCATATTTCACTGGCTAGAATCTCCCAGCATGATGTTCACTGGAGTGGTGAAAATAAAAATCCTTGCCTTATTCTTAATCTTGGGAAGAAAATATTTGATTTTGAATAGGAAAGTATGAGGTTGGCTATAGCTCTTTTTGTTGATACCCTTTATCAGAATGAAGATCGTTTGCCTGATGAATACATGTTGAACTTTGTCAAATGATTCTTCTGCATCTATCGAGATGATCATGATAAATTTAATTGAAGTTTTACTGTTGAACCAACCTTGCATTACTAGGGTAAGTCCCACTTGGTCATAATATAATTTAATTCTTATAGTTTATTTGCTAACATTTTGTTAAGAAATTTTGTGTTTATGCTCCTGAGGGATACTGGTCTGTAATTCTCTCTCCTTTAAATGTCTTTGGTCTTAGTATCAGGGTAATGCTGGCCTCATAATTTGAGCAGGAATGTGTTTCATGTTCCTCTATTTTCAGGAAAAGTTTATATAAAATTGTCTTACTTCTTCCTTTGTTGTCTGGGAAAATTTGCCAGTGAAGTTATCAGAGCCCATGGTTTTCTTTGTTGGAAGATGTTTAACTACAAATTTAATTTCATTATTTGGTGTAGGATTATTCAGTTTACCTGTTTCTTCTTGAGTGAGCTTCAGTGGTAGATTTATTTCATTTGAGCAATTTTTTTCCATTGCATCTAAGTTTTCAAATCTATTAGCATAAAATTGTTCAAAATAGTGCCTTATTTCCTTTTTGATGTCCTTAGAATCTTTAGTGATGTTTCCTTTTTCATCACGGATACTATTAATTTGTGAGTTCTCTCTTTTTTTTTTAGCAGTTCAGCTAAAATTTTTTTTATCAACTTTATTGTTTTTTTCCAAAGAAATCGATTTTGCTTTTATTGATTTTCTCTTTTCTCTGTTTTCAATTCCATTGATTTGTTGCCTTATCTTTTTATTTTATTTTTTAATTAATTTTTTATTACTTTTTAAAATTTTTAATTAACATATAATGTATTATTAGCCCCAGGGGTAAGGTCTGTGAATTGCCAGGTTTACACACCTCACAGCACTCACCATAGCACATACCTTCTCCAATGTCCATAACCCCACCACCCTCTCCCCACCCCCTCTCCCCCCAGCAACCCTCAGTTTGTTTTGTGAGATTAAGAGTCACTTATGGTTTGTCTCCCTCCCAATCCCATCTTGTTTCATTTATTCTTTTCCTTCCCCCCAAACCCCCCGCCCTGCATCTCAACTTCCTCATATTAGGGACATCATATGATAATTGTCTTTCTCTGACTGACTTATTTCACTAAGCATAATACCCTCTAGTTCCGTCCACGTCATCACAATTGGCAAGATTTCATTTCTCTTGGTGGCTGCATAGTATTCTATATATATATATATATATATATATATATATATATATATATACCACATCTTCTTTATCCATTCATCTGTTGATGGACATTCAGGTTCTTTCCAAAGTTTGGCTACTGTGAACATTGCTGCTATAAACATTTGGGTGCATGTGCCCCTTTGGATCACTACATTTTTATCTTTAGGGTAAATACCCAGTAGTGCAATTGCTGGGTCGTAGGGTAGTTCTATTTTCAACTTTTTGAGGAACCTCCATGCTGTTTTCCAAAGTGGTTGCACCAGCTTGCATTCCTACCAACAGTGTAGGAGGGTTCCCCTTTCTCCGCATCCTCGCCAGCATCTGTCATTTCCTGACTTGTTAATTTTAGCCATTCTGACTGGTGTGAGGTGGTATCTCATTGTGGTTTTGATTTGTATTTCCCTGATGCTGAGTGATGTGGAGCACTTTTTCATGTGTCTGTTGGATTTCTGGCCTTATCTTTATTGCTTAATCTTTTATTTCTTGCTTCCAGTTAAATTTGCTTTTTTCCCAATTTACTTAAGTAGAAACTTAAGACATTGGTTTGAGACCTTTGTTTTGAAACATTTAAAGCTATACATTTTCCCCTTAATGTTGCTTTAGCTGCATTCCACACAATTTATATTTTGTCTAATTTAATTCATTAAAATATGTTCTAACCTCCTTGTGATTTTCTCTTTGTCTAATGGGTTATTTAGAAATGTGTTATTTCATTTCTAAATATTTGAGTGTTTTCCAGATAACTTATTGATTTCTAGTCTAATTACTTTTTAGTCAGACACATAATTTTAATATTTTCAATTACTTTAAATCTGTCCAGGTTTATTTTATGGCTCAGAATAGGGTCTATTCATATTCTATGTTTGTCATACTTAGTTTCACTACAGATATATTTACATGCTTCACTACAGAAATATTCACACGATTGATTTCCTGGGGTTTCTTTAGCCTCCACTATAGGTGTTATATAATACTCAGTATATGCACCATGAACTCTTCCTAAAACCTGAAAAACTGTGAATTCTAAAACACATCTGGTTTCAGGGATTTGGTATAATTGTAGACTGACTTCTTGGTTATATTATCATACATGTGATCCAGAAGATGTTTATATCGTTGTTAGATTATCATTGACACAAAACACATAAATTTAAAAATTCATAGGAGAACTTTAAGACCCTAAAGAATATTTCCCTAGACCATGGAGGCCATGGTTCCCAGCCAAAAAAACTTAGCAATGATGAATTTATGACATAATAGTGCTGAGTTTTCTTTGGCTCTAGCTGCTTTTCTTAGAAGAGAACTTCTTTGAAATGCTAAACTATCTGACAGGCAAATTTGGGTGGCACTTTTTGCTTTGGATTTTCTTGGACATGATCAGAATTGTCAAAGGCAATTTTACTGCTTTTCTGTGATGACTACTAAAAATTCCAAGGACATCCCTGAGAAGATAGAGTGGATAAACAGTTCATGACAAACATCAACCTCATTCTAGATCAGAACTATCTTACTTATTGAAATCCTATAATTATCTGTTGAAACCAAGAAAACTGCTTATTGAAACCAAGAAAGCTGGTAGTTTTAGAATAAATTCTTACCAATATTATTCCCAAATCTGTACAATGAACGAGAGGAAAAGAGTACGTTTAAGTGCACTCACAATTGCAAATCTCAGCCAAGATTTAAATAATGCCAGTCTTTATTAAAAAAATATTGCTGAATGGAAATGATAAGTCAAGGGGGGCTCAATTTTGTAGGATTAGGGGAAAAGCCTAAAGATCAGCAAGGAGGAGTTAAATTAGTAAATTCAATAGACAACGTGTAGGTCAGCCAAACCCACGAGCAGGAGGCAGACAATGCAGGAAGAGAAAGCAGCAAAGCTCTGACACAGTTGGCATTCTTTTAACCACAGGAATTTGAGGAATCAAGAGAATTGTGGGAAAATGACTAGAGATCCTGAAGGTTGATGCCACAACTTCTCCACACATTTTCCATTCCTGGTCGCCCAGGAATTAAGAACCCACCTTATTTCAATGATATTATAAAAAGAAATTCACATGATAATGAGGAAAACAGTAATTGGGGCTGGAGCAGAAGATCATCTGGTTAGTTTTACTTTGATCACAAGGCTAGGTTTGATGTCATTAAGGGAAAGAATATCAAAAATTACCTTCCCCTGGGTACTACTGATATAGACTTCTCATGGAGTCTGGGTGGACTCCGTGTTAAATAATAAAAGTGATGTGGTTATGGACTCAAGTGAAATGACATTCTGTACTCTTAGATCCCTGCTTAGAAGAAAAAGTCTAGGAAGTTAAGATTCAGGACTAGAAGCAGATGGATGCTCCATTTCCTGGGCTCTATGCAAGGCAGGGGATGGGTGTCAGTGACTCTTATTGCTGGAATAGCCCTATGTCTTTATGCTTAGGCTGGGAAGACAGGTGGCACACAGAAAGTAGAGTCTAAACAGCATTCTTGACTGGGTACTCACTTTCACTTATATTTTGCTTAGATTTTTTTAAAAACTAGCTCAGGACTTATGAAAAACTAGTTACTAAAGTCAACCTTTAGCAGGGACACGACTTAGAAAATCCTGCTCTGATTCCACTTCCACTTCAAATTTAGGAAACACGCACACTCGTTTGTCTCAGTCTCCTGGGTATATGAATTAAACTTCTGGGGCAGAATGGGGGTTTGCTTAAGGAAAAAGTAGGAGTGCATAAAATGCTTTGAAGAGAGAAAAAAGCCAAGTCAGTGCTACAGGCAGTCATGACCAGAGTTCTTAAGCCCTGTGAGAAGTCACAGAATTGAGCACAATTCTGTTCTAGCAAGGGCTACTCTTAGTTGCATTAAGTGACCACTTCAAGTGAAGGCAAAGTTCAGCTTTCTGAGCTGAGCTACACACCTGAATGCTTTGGGAACTTGTCTTCATTTTATTTTCCTTCAAAACCTTACAGCCTGCTGACCAGGTAAAATAATAGAACATATGGTCTTTATTTAATTCCTTCGTGCTTACCGCCAAGACAAGAGGAGGTTGAAGGGTGAAGATGTCTTGGCTGTCTCCAATGCTTTCCTTTAATCTTACTTTATTTACTAAGAGCTAATAAAAAATCCGAAGTGCTTAACTCTCAAGTGTTGTTTTTTCTTCTGGGCATTGGTATTTGATTTGTTCCTTGGCCTGAATCCCCCTGCTCTTTTTCTGCTGAATGTGCCATTGTGAACCCCCTTTTTAACGCTGCCTTCATTCTCTTTTCTTTGATATATTTTCAGCTTCCAAAAGTTTGTCTTTTTCCACTCTTATTCAAATTACTTTTAATTATTTAAAAATATAATCACATTAGGTTTATATAAAGTAAAATAATTGCATTATAAAATAATATTTGTATGAAAAATTTTGGAGAAGAGGAGAAAACCACTTATCTTGCCGCCCAACTGCAATAGCTCTTCATTATTCTCTTTTTTAAAAAAAGATTTTATTTTTTTTTTAAAGATTATGTATTTATTTGACAGCGAGCGAGAGAGGGAACACAAGCAGGGGAAGTAGGAGAGGGAGAAGCAGGCTTCCTGCTGAGCTGGGAGCCCAATGCGGGACTCGATCCCAGGACCCTGGGATCATGATCTGAGCTGAAGGCAGACACTTAACGACTGAACCACCCAGGCATCCCTATTATTCTCTTTTAATATAAGCATTGTATTTTACACACTGACAGAGGGCATAGAATTCTGCCCAAATGTCTTTCACTCCATATTATCCTATCACTGCGGTTCTGTGTTTGCTGGTTCTGTGATTAGATATTAGATATATAATATATAGTTAGAGATATACAGATATTAGATATTCTAGTTGACATTGCCTCAATTGACGTAGCCATCCTGCTATCATTAGGACAATTAGATTGATAGTATCTGTTTCTAAGGCTGTGCTCACAAGGACAGGAGCTTTGTAAAGCGATCAAACCTGCAACAAATTAACATGTAAGGGCTAATAATGTGTAAGGCTTTGGATATGAAAATGACAAGTTATAAAAACTCTGTGACACATAATGCAACAAGAATGGCTCTCTTTGGTTATTTTCAGGACATACAACCGTAGACTGGGGAAATGAGCACAGATATGACCGGAGTATCAGCATTCTTAAAAAAATACTAATGTAATTATCCATCCCTATAGAGTCAATTTCCTGCCATATCTTTTCTGAAATTTATCCCTGAAAATGTGCTTCTTGACATATCCAACTCCCAGGTGAAACTGATTATATCTATATCAAAACCTTTAATATTTGTACAAGATAAATATTTCCTTATCAATTACATAGTGAATAGCCTTTTTAATATATTCCCACATTCTAATATTCACACATTCTGGTATTTTATTTGGAGCTTTAAAAAACGGAATTGCTTTTGTAAGTGGTTTGTATTTCTCTACAGATAATAAAAATTGAGAATAAGAACTTAATACATCTAAATGCGTCATTACTGTGAAGCCTGATCACCTTGTTTTTGATAACCAGGAAATTGTAAAATAGATTAAAACATGCTCTTAGCCCTTTGTAAATTACTCACTGCACTACCTCTTTTTCAATATTGTGATTCTTAAACTGGATATCAATTTTCTTTCTCTTAGAAATTCTTCTAATTTGTTAATAAAATACTTATCACAAATAGAAATCCTCAAGATTCTTGATATCATCAACTCCTAGTCAAACACATTTCACCAATAACAAAACCCTTTAATAATGTTACTAATTAATTACTTCTTCCTTACTCATTCCATTTTAATATCTTTTTTCTCTTTTAACACATTTTTCTTAAATTCTATTTAATAATACATTAATATGCCTGCTTTGTTTTTGTAAATTGGTGTTTCTTCTATTTTTTCTAAAGATTTTATTTATTTATTTGACAGAGAGAGAGAGAGAGAGAGAGAGCACAAGCAGAGGGAGCAGCAGAGGGAGAAAGAGAAGCAGGCTCTCCGCTAAGTAGGGAGCCTGACATGGGTCTCAATCCCAGGACCCCGGGATCATGACTTGAGCTGAAGGCAGATTTTTTTTTTTTAGATTTATTTATTTATTTATTTATTTATTTGACAGATAGAGATCACAAGTAGGCAGAGAGGCAGGCAGAGAGAGAGAGAGAGGAGGAAGCAGGCTCCCTGCCAAGCAGAGAGCCCGATGTGGGGCTCGATCACAGGACCCTGGGATCATGACCTGAGCTGAAGGCAGAGGCTTTAACCCACTGAGCCACCCAGGCGCCCCCTGAAGGCAGATTTTTAACCAACTGAGCCACATGCGCCCTTTTTTAAAAAGTCTTTGTCAGGCTTCTCTAGAAATTAATTTTAAGTGGAGAAGAACTTAAATATTGATTTAATTATTATTTTGGTCACGTTCCTTGCTTTGGATTTTTTTCTCTTGTTTTTACATTTTGATTTGCAAGCTTATTTGGAGATGGAGATTTTTTATTTTTTATTTTTTTTATTTTTATTTTTTTATTTTTTTTCCATTTTATTTATTTTTTCAGCGTAACAGTATTCATTCTTTTTGCACAACACCCAGTGCTCCATGCAAAACGTGCCCTCCCCATTACCCACCACTTGTTCCCCCAACCTCCCACCCCTGACCCTTCAAAACCCTCAGGTTGTTTTTCAGAGTGACCCAGCAATTGCACTACTGGGTATTTACCCTAAAGATACAAACATAGTGATCCGAAGGGGCACGTGTACCCGAATGTTTATAGCAGCAATGTCTACAATAGCCAAACTATGGAAAGAACCTAGATGTCCATCAACAGATGAATGGATAAAGAAGATGTGGTATATATACACAATGGAATACTATGCAGCCACCAAGAGAAATGAAATCATGCCATTTGCGACGACGTGGATGGAACTAGAGCGTATCATGCTTAGTGAAATAAGTCAATCGGAGAAAGACAACTATCATATGATCTCCCTGATATGAGGACATGGAGAAGCAACCTGGGGGGTTAGGGGGATAGGAGAAGAATAAATGAAACAAGATGGGATTGGGAGGGAGACAAACCATAAATGACTCTTAATCTCACAAAACAAACTGGGGGTTGCTGGGGGGAGGTGGGATTGGGAGAGGGGGAGGGGGCTATGGACATTGGGGAGGGTAAGTGCTATCGTGAGTGCTGTGAAGTGTGTAAACCTGGCGATTCAGAGTCCATACTCTCTTATGGTTCGCCTCCCCTTCCAAATTTTTTTTTTTTTAATAAACATATAATGTGAGATTTTGTTTTATGTCTCTGCTCTCTCCCTGTCTCTCTCAATGATCACCTATCTCTTTCTAGACCTGGGCCCCAAGCTATTTGGAAATCTGGTTAAGCTCCTAGTTAGCCAGCTATGCCTGAGTTCTTCCCCTGGCTTGGCCCCCAGGTAACTATGAGTTATGGCCCTAGGCAGTGAGTGACAGAAAAGTTTTAATTCTCCTTTCATTAGTCAGGGGAGAGGAAGTCCCATATCAGCCCTAGCTATAAGCAATGAGCCTAACCTAGTACATCTCAAGGGAAAACGGAGAACCAGAAAGTACTTCAAGTCTCCCTTACTTTGCAGAAGTTTAACGCTCTACTATCAAACCCAGATTCCAAGATGTCTCTTGCTTTACCTTTGCCTGCCATTTCACTTTCCTGTTGTATTTCTGGACTATGGAAATGTTACTCTTTTTACGTGTGCTTTTAAAAAATTCTTTTTGGACCACATCTTCTTTATCCATATCTCATTGCCATGTGCTGAGAACAGAAATTGTGCACCAAAGCATGAATTTACTAGACTATCTAGATGGAAAATATAAACCTTCCTTAAACATGTTTTGGAAACACTTGGGGGAAATAGTTTATATAAGATAGCAAGCTCCGAAATCCAAAATTAGCTCTGATGAAGCTAGTTTCATAATGGAGCCAGTTCTTTTTAAGTGACATCATCTACTTATTAGGCATTTTGATATATAATTATGTAGTTCTCTTACATCCCCATTTCCCTCAACCCATCATCCAAATATGGGTAGATGATAACTTTCTGCTAAATTGTTCTTCAGTATCATTGGGTAAATATAAGCCAAATGTTTACTATGATTAAACTAACTTTCTCATCAACTTTTTTTCCTGGTGCTAATAACTGTCTTATTTTCCTTTGCTTAGTTGTCCTTTTGCCGACAGTTAATTCTTCCAATACCATACTACTGCAACACGGATTTCCATGCAATCAAATCTCTCAGTTCATATATCAGTTGCTTTTTTCTCCTTTATGACTTCCTGTCTCGAACCCTCCATCTTTGTGTTCCATTAGGACCAGTTACTTTCTTGGACTTCTGACAGTTGTTTTCTTTGAAATTTCTCGTTACCATCAGCCTTCTCCTCTTTCTTGTGTTGTATCTCCTGCTTCCAAGACTTCACTTTTTTCTTGGTTTGAAGCAGTACAAACCATGCTCCAGGAACTTCCTAAGAGAAGGTACACTGGAGATACCTTTTAAAAAACCTTTGTCTTGCTTTCATTTTAAACAAATAGTTTGGCTGGTGTAACATTCTCGATTGGAAATTATCCTCCCCCAGAATTTTTGGAAGTTATTGCTCCATTTCCTTCTAGGTATTGAAGTTTCTAAGTCCAAAATAGTTTTCATTCCTGATCTTTCCTTTAGGATATTTTCTCCCTGGAATATTCTAAGAATTTTTTAATACCCTTTATGTGTATAATTTCACAATGATATACTGTGATGGGGGTCTTTTGTGTTTTGAATTATACTCTTAGTGGGTCTTTTCGATCTGGAGATTCATGTACTTGAGTTCTAGAATTTTTTCTTGAATTCTGTGGCAGAGACAGGTAAACTCCCATTAGAATTTTATCGCTCCTCTTTGCTATGGTCTGAATGCCAGTGTTCCTTCACTTTTCATACGTTGAAATCCTAACCCCCAAGGTGATGATATTAGGAGGTGGTACATTGGGGAGGTGATTAGGTCATGAGAGAAGAGTCTGCTTGAATGGGATTAGTGCCTTTACTAAACAGGCTCCAGGGTGCTACGGAGCACCTTCCACCATGTGAGGACATAGCAAGAAGTTGGTAGTCTGCAGCTTGGAAAAGGGTCTTCCCTAGAACATGACCATGCTGGTATTCAGGTCTTGGACTTCTAGTCTTCAGAACTGTGAGCAATACATTTCTGCTGTTTAGAAATCACCTAGTCTATGGTATTTTTGTTATAGCATACCAAATGGACAAAGAGAGAAAATGGAATTTTATTTTTCCCCTTCCAAAGGGAAGTGGAGCAGGTTTGGCCAGTTGGGGTGGTCCACACTCTCAGAGTTTTATAACTCAAGTGACGTGTTAGTAATTCCCTTGGCCAAAATGTGAGGAACAAAAGAGAGATCGTAAGTGAGTTGTGGTTTGGGGTCTAGTTGGTCTTTCTACAGAGTAGAAGGATCCTAGCAAAAGATAACCTGGATTACCAGGGTATCTCACCTTTGGGTCTTCCTGGAAACAGAGCCTGAGCTAATGACGTGAGTGGAGTTAACTTGGGAGGTGATATTCAAAGCAGAAATGAGGGAATGGGGAGAGTGGAACAGGGAAGGGAGAAAAAGCCACAAAAGAATGAGTTACTGAGTTGGTAAAGAGTGTAGGCAACTGGGCACAAGCCCAGTTAAGACCATCTGTGGAATTAGTAGAACAGATCTCAGAAATGTCACAGCAAGTGAAATGGAAATAAAGCCAAAAAAAAAAAAGGGGGGGGGAAATAAAACAATTTATCTATTGACTCTCACTGCCCTTCTGTAATAAGGGTCACCTCATTAACATTCCCCTTACACTTCAGGGCAGTGGCTGTTCAAGGCCTAAAGGGTTTCTCTCTGCTTTGGAAGATCCCCTAGAAGCCAAACAAGGCAATGGTGAGACTGAGATGAGGCATGCTGGTAGAATGCATGGAATGTTTATCCCAGCTTCAGGGAGATCATTTAGACTAAGAGCATATAGTGAAAGATACCATGAGGATCTGATACACAGGGCTGGTAGAAGGAGATGACAGGAGTGACTAAACAGAAGAGAGAAGCACCGGCCTAACTCAAGGGCATCAGGGTCAGAGGGTTCAAGCAGAGATCCCCCAAGAAGCCCTCAAAAAGGCCCACATGACAAACAAAACAGAACAAAACAAAAAACCCAGTTTTAAACATCTGCCAGGCATAGAGAAAGCAAAGCCAGCATTCCTTTCCCCTTCCTTTTGCTATTCGTCCTCATGCCCAGATCCTTGAGCCATCTGGCCAACATGCTGGGGAACTAGGGAAGGGCAAAAATCCAAGTCTGTGCCCCCTCTCTCCACAGGAGGCTTCAAGCCTGGGAAAGTGATGAAGTGCTGCCTTTAAATCAAAGTTCAGAGTTTTCATTAATATCCTGGATTGGATACTGATTTGCAGACCAAGACCGTATGTAACTCTCTATAACCATAAAAGCTACATGTTACAATAACGAGCAGAAAAGTTTTTATCTTGGGGCAGGAGACATTCAAATTTCCCAAGTAAAGTGTGGGAGATAAAGTTGTACTTTAAAAAAAAGATTTTATTTATTCATTTGATAGACAGAGATCACAAGTAGGCGGAGAGGCAGGCAGAGAGAGGGAGAAGCAGGCTCCTTGCCGAGCAGAGAGCCCAGTGTGGGGCTCAATCCCAGGACCCTGGGATCACGACCTGAGCCGAAGGCCGAGGCCTTAACCCACTGAGCCACCCAGGGGCCCCTAAAGTTGCATTTTGATTGCAGCATCTGTTGTGCTTATTTGATCTACATGCATCAGGCCGTTTTAATGAAATAAACTTCATTTTTGCTTCTTTCTCCCACAGGTGGCCATATTTTCCAAAGTGAAAAAGGTGATGAAGGATATAGCAGATAGGAAGTTTGGCTTGAGGCTATGAGAAAGAACCCGAAGTGCTAACCACTGCTCCTAAGGCCTGGTGTGGTCCTGAGCCTGCTTATCCCTCGAAGGCATGTAATACCCTCCTCTGCAAACTCTATGCTCCAGCCACACTGAGATGCTTCCACTGTCTGCAGGGAACTATAACGTAGCTCGTCCCCAGTCCCTCATATTGCTGTTCTGGCTCCTCTCCTCCCACCTCCCACCATCTCTTTGACACCACCTAATTACTTATTACTCACGAGATCTCAACTTAAATGTTGCCTCCTCCAGGAAGACCCCCCTGCCATCCTGCCCACGCATCCAAGTTTACATCATGCGTAAACACCTTTGGGTGCTAACAAAGCTCCTGATGCTCTCTCCTTCCTAGCACCTGTCACTACCATATTTCCTGATTTACTTTGCAGTGCAGTCTGTGCCCTCACTCACTACCACAGTCTCTGTAAGAGGCAGTCAGTCTGGTTCACACCTGTAGCTCCAGAAGCTAGCATAGGGTTAGGCACATAGTGGGAACGCCTGTCAAATGAAATAATTTATATGTATACATTCATAAAAGATCTGACAAATGCATACAAATTAAGAGATCAACTTCTTAAAAATTAGCTTTGCAGAAAAGAGTAAAATGATAAGACATTGGAACCATCCTGGAAAATTCAGCACTTATGGTGGTTCTATATTCCTTATGACAGCATTTCTCAAAGTTTGGTCCTTGGAGCAGAAGCATCACTGGGAAGCTTGTCAGAAATGCAAATTCTGAGGACCTCCCCACTGTCAGAAACTCTGAGAGGGGAGCCCAACATCTGTATTTAACAAGCCCTCCAGGACACACTAGAGTTTGAGAACCACTGCTCTAATATTTGAAATGCCCCTCCCTGCAAAGTGCTGAAGTCATATTTGGAAGGAGGAGATGATGTCTATTAAACATCCCTGAAAACCAAGACCTATATGATCTCCTTCTTGATGCCATTGAAGTTAACCATCCAAGCTAAAGACCGTCCAGCACAATCCATTACCAGAGGATTCAGCTGGAAAGGATTACAGCAGAGCAGCCCTGTCGACATCTACAAACGGGGTCCAGGTGCATGCATCTGGTACTCCTGGCTAGGAAATCACTGGATTACTTGCTTCATTTAGTTCTACATTTTAACGATCTGACATTTTAAACTGCATGGCTGGGTTTTTAATCAGATGGGCCCATCTCTGTACCTATCTTGGCATGACAACTTACTTTGTGAGAGAGCTGAATTAGCAAGGGTGTTAAGCCTCAGGTTTGGCCAAAGGGAGAGGAAGTGATACTTGAAATGTCTGGCCAACCCATGTGTGACCTCATGATGGGAGATCAAAGCCTCCAGGTGGACAACAACAGTGACAAGCCACATAGAAACCATCCAGAACCTTCAGGGACTATTTGCTGATCCCCTCGCTCAAGTAGGTTTTGTATTCTTAAAACTCTATCAAGTTCAGGGAGATGAAAGTCTTGTATCTTAGATTCTATTTCATCCATGAGGGTTACCAACAGGACCAAAGGGACAGAACACGACACATGAAGGAAAATGTCTTTAAATGGAGTATGCATATGGTGAGTGCTGTGAAGTGTGTAAAAAAAATAAAAATAAAAAAATGGGTATGTATGTGTGTATGTATGTATAAATAAACTGAAACACAAACAAGAAACAAAACAAGAAGAGCCAAAGAAAGGAAGGAAAAAGAGTGAAATTTTTCAGTTCAGGTAACAAAAAACAAATAATAAATAAACAAGTAATGTACCAGACACTATGATGAAGAGGAAGAAAAGAGAGAAGGGTGGTGCCTGGGTGGCTCAGTTGGTTAGGTGACTGCCTTTGGCTCAGATCCTTGGAGTCCCAGGATCAAGTCCCACATCCGGCTCCCTGCTTGGTAGGGAGTCTGCTTCTCCCTCTGACCCTCCCCCTTCTCATGCTCTTTCTCTATCTCTCTCAAATAAGTAAATAAAATCTTCTTTTAAAAAAAGGGAGAGAGAGAGAGAGAAGGGTAAAAATGCTCACTATCTTAGTGCTAAAGGCTATCTACCGGCAGTCTAGGGTGGTTCTGTCCAATAGCAAAGTTGGTAGGTACATGAGGCTGTTTAAATTAAAAGCAACTGAAACTAAATAAAATTTAAAAATTAGTGCCTCACTCATACAAGCCACATTTCAGCTGCTTGGTAGGCACATGTGGCTACCATATTGAACAACATAGATTAGAACACTCCCATCATCCTAGAAAGTTTTCTTGGACAGTGCTGCTCTACAGATGGCCCTAAGATCAAACTTGTACTTTTTCCTCTCCTTCCAGGAGTACCTAAATTCATAGAATATGGAAAAACCAAAAGGTAAATGGCCAAGGACAGAGGAAATTTTGCTTTGTTGACGAAATAGAATTCTCCCTGAAATTCCACACAAACATGGCCTGATTTGTTTGTCTCCATGTCACTCAAGCATATATTCTACCTGATTCAACGAGACAAACGCTGACCTGAATGCCTTCTCTGGGCAAGACATTGCCCTCGGCACCACTTGAAGAGCAAAGATGCATAGAATGTAGTCCCTGTTCTCCAAGGGACATATCTGACAGAAAACGCAAGACCAGGATATAACCACGAGATAAGAAAAGTAGGTATGTTGGAAGAGGTTCAAACTATCTCTTGGGTTCCCCAGTGTTGCTGTGCATATAATAGACAGATGCTACGTATTTATAGGTCCGATTCTGCTTTTTGTTTGTTTGCTTATTCCTTTGTTTTGTTTTTTAGATTCCACATATGAGTGAAATCATATGGTATGTGTCTTTCTCAGTCTGGCTTATTTCATTTAGCATAACATCCTCTAAGTCCAAACTGATGGTTGCCAGAAGGAGACGGGGGTGGGGGAAGGGAGGGATGGGAAGAATGGGTGAAGGGGAGTGGAGGATACAAGCTTCCAGTATGGAATAAGTAAGTCAGGGAAATAAAAGGTACATAGGGAATACTGTCAATGATACTATAATAGCACTGTACGGGTGTCAGATGGTAGCTACATTTGTGGTGAGCACAGCACAGTGAATAGACATGCTGAATCACTAGGTTGTGCACCTGAAACTAATACAACATTGCGTACCAACTATAGTTAAACTTGAAAAATCAAAAAAAAAAAAATACAGATGCTCCAGCCCCATCTGAAGAGAGGACTATTCTTTGGCTCTGGGAGTGGCTTGTCACCACAGACGTGTACCTCCTTCATGGAGGCAGACACCTGCAAGATGGATTTTGGGTACAAAGAGATGAGACAGTATAGGAGAAAGAGAATTTATAAACTAGCTTTGGTGCAAATGTTTGTGTGTTGTTGATAAACCACTTCAGCGATTTAACTAGTGACTATTGTCAAAATGTCTCCATCATAATTTGTCTTTGAACCTCCAAAAGCCAAAGGAATAGTTTAAAGTCTTGAGTTGGAAAATGTCCTCAGGAGTCATTGAGACCTGAATGGAATTAATAGGGAAACAAAGTCTTGAAGTCATAAGAATTATTCAAAGGCCTTAAACCAAGCTAGAAGACAATATAACCAATCCTTTGGTGACAGATGAGTCATCTATGATATTTATCAAGCTATTAATTAATACAGGAGCATCAGCAATCTTCAAGGTAAGAGCATACTTTTTATAGATGGAACAACTTTGGAATACAGGAAAGCATTCTTGGGGATTGAAATATGTAAAGCTGCGAGAAGGTGGCAAATATTATACTCTAAGTTGCTGCACTTAATCAGAGGGCAAAATGCTGAGATTCTTAGCCAGTCAGTAACTTTCCGAGCCCACATTGTCAATAGATATCTCTTGGCTCATCCCTTGGCAATGATCGCTTTAACATCAATGGCTGACTGACTTGGGACAGGGAGATGGAGACCGCTCCTGTGTTTGAGCAAAACCAGAGAAATGAGCATTAAGTTTATAGTTGATTTTGATAATATCATAGCCTAAAAAGCACATCAGTATTATAACTTTAACTTTTCCATTCCCGCCCTAGGATGCTTTTTGTCCATCTATTCTGGGATATTGCAAACTCATCCCTTTCTTCTTTTTTCCTTTCACTCCCTCCCTCCCTTCCTTCCTACTTCCTTCCCATCTTTCTTTCTTCCTTTTTTCTTTTTTTTTAAAAAATTGGAGATGAAAGGGATTGCTTTTTCTTAACAGGACAAGGCAGGTAAAGAACAAGAATGGTGATTCACTCAAGGCTGTCTTAATTTCCTTTGTTTGAACATATCCGGTCACCACCACCAGAAAGCCTTCTTTAATGACAAACAATTTCCTGCTATACCAGATTCCAAGACTTTAATCCTTGTGAAGGGCCATGCAAATGTTAGATTTGTAAGTCATATGCAATTGTTCCAAGGAATTTTTATTGAGTTTCATTGGACATGCAGGCTAAAATGTAATTTCTGGCTTTTATTAGATTCTAAAAGTCTATGTTTCAACTAACTCAACAAAGGAAAATTTGGGTGCAATATATAGCAGATGGGAGGCAAGACCGTCATGTAAGACTGTACTGGTTGGACACTGCTCAACTCCAGGGAGAGTCATTCACAAAGTCTTCAAAGAGAACAGTGTCCCTGGGAGTTGTACCTGCCCAGCTGTTCATAACGTCCTTAGCTGAAAGCTTTCTATAGAATTATCATAGGTTATTTGTTCACTCAATTAAGTACTTATTAACTACAGAACCACATACAGGTTCTTTACTAGACCTGGGTGAGCAAGACTGACTCAGTCTCTGTCTTCATGGAGCCAATACTATATTAGGAGAGTCGAATAATTAAGCAAGCACTTGTAAGCACTGTAATACGAGAAATAAAGGATGCCATGGAGCAAAGAGGAAGGAGTCCCTTTGGAAAGGGGTTGTGGGAGATTCCTAGAGGAACTGGTGGCTAGTTTGCAATATTAGCAATGAATAGGAATTAGGCCAAGTGAGTGGATATAGTTGGGATGGGGTAGAGGCAGGGTACACTGAGGAGAGAACATTCCGGGAAGAACATTATGCGTGCAAAGGACCGAATAATGGGTGGTACACCGAGTCATCAGCTACTTGCTGATGCCAGTTTTGCTGGAACTGAGTGTACTTGTCCAAGTGACCAAGACAGAGCCAAGCCATGAATCCTGCTTGGGAAAGATGTCATTTCTATGCAGCCACCTGGACAGTCATGCTTCACCTCTGTCTGCTGACCTTTGTCTCTGATCTTACACTTTGTTTGAAAGTAATCAGGGTTCTTTGCTCCCTACTTGACTGTGACGGCCCACTGAGAACAGAGACGATCTTAGCTCCCAATGTCTTGTTATTCTGTCTCTGCATGTGGTAGGTGTCCAATAAATATCAGGAGAAAATAATTAAACCGTCATCTAACTTAAAGTAAGTCAATTTGAGATAAGGATTTGGGAATTTTATTTTTCCTTTTTCCAACCTTTCAATCACGTTAAACCAACACAGACATTTAACCCAGGGAGACAATGAGCCTGGTTTTTCTGATTTCAGTTGTGCTATTTGTGAACATATAAAGAGTAGTTTCCTGATATTGTAATATGACAGAGAAGAACATTTAAACAAATAATGATATTTGTAGCAAAAGACTCATGATCTCACGTTTTGACTCCAATCTTACAAACACTTGAAAGTAGCTTTATAGGTGTCCTGGGCTAATTCTGAGAGAGCATATAGTTCTTGTGCAGTCACTGGAAAGAAAACACAGTATCCTGTTCCAATAAAATTTCAGACACGGCAGTAAATCAGGCTCGCCTTTCAGAATGCAACATTAGGCCATCAGTTTGGGCATAACATTTGGTAATATCATTGAGACACTGAAGGCAATCGTCATAACCCACATGTATCCAATGTTCCAAGGGCAGCTTTATGGTGAAGCCAGAACATGACAATGGTATGTGGGTTTTTTTCTTTTAGCCTGGTACAGAGAAGACCATACAGACAGATAGACTGAAACCCATTAACAAGATTAGCCTTTGTCTTGCACTAGGGGAGTAGCTTTTCTGAAAGCTCATAAAATATTTTCCTATCTCCACTGATAAGTTTGCAATGACAGGGGTGGGGGAAGTTCTCAATTTATTTTATTCAGCTTAAACATTTTAAAATATGTTAGACTGTAAATATATGCATTGACCCGACTCAACTGCACCATTCCTTTCTCTGATTAGTGACCATGTGGCCAGCCACAGGTCACTTTTTTAGTGACCTAAAAAGTGGGCTTTTATAATTTGGCTTATATTTTCAGCTTGCATTTAAATTAGGAGATTTTACTTCTAATTTTCTCCTGGTTTTTAGACCACTTTAATTTCTCACAAGATCTGGTTCCAGAATAGCTATGCTAAATTTGGTCATCCATTACAAGAGTGGTATAAGTCAGAGAAATATTGGCCTCCAGATTTCTTTGGAGAACACATTCAGATTTAATGTTGCCAAGACCCCATATTTCTTGGGGGAAATATGCTAGAATCTTTGATTTCATCTATTGGGATACTCAATAAAAATGAATAAAGTTACCCATTACCCTCTCGTTACTGGTGTATTCTCATTATTTTAAATTCTGTTGGTCTTGGATTACATTGGGCTATTTCCACACTTAATTTTTCATGGTTTCTCGAGACTTTCAACAAAGCAAATACACTTTTCAGGTGCAAATAATTGACGTGTTGCAGCAGAGATACAAATATCTTTACAATAGAGCATCTTTCCATATTTGCTTTGCACGGAGTTGTCCAATGAATATTTTTTAAGAAGAATGAATAGTTCCATAAGTATTTCTCCATATCAATCAGCCAAAATATGTTAAGGCCAGACTGTGACTTGGACAACTTTCAAACACATACTTCCAATTTCAAAATGTACTTCAAATCACCCAGCATTTTCAGTCCACCGTTGCGCCAGTCCCTAGGCCGACGTTCTCTCACATGGACCAGCCCAGCTCTGAGGAATAGTCACTAAAGTGACCGTGCCAGAGTCACCTCAGTGGGTGGCCCCATTCTTCAGGCCACATGAATGTTTACCATGCTCTTCAAGACCCTCAGCAGCTCTACTCTCTCCTATAGCTGAGCCCTCAGGCTTCCTACAAAAAACCTTCTCCATACTTGAAGATTCAATCCTATGTTACTTTCTAGGACCAACCTTTATCTTTGTTGGGAGGCTTTCAGGAATTCTGGTTTAATATCTAGGACATCCTTTTATACTTTCTTGGCCACCATTTTGCTTCTGATCTTACCCCCAGTTCTTATAACTGGATTTCTTCTTTGTTCTCAGGATGGTCGCTTCACCTGTGGCCTCCTGGCTCACCTCTTGGGCCCAGTTTGTATCTCAGTCATTGGAATGAGCTCAGCCTCCTCGGGAGAGAACTGTCTTCATCGCTTCTGGGTACCTTACAGTGGTGGGAGGCTGTATTCTCTTGCTCTCCATCAGTTCAGGGAAGAACATACCTGAAATCTCCTGCCTGGCTGCCGCTGAGATTGCCGAACATCCCCACTGGCTCTTGAATTTCCTGCCAGTGCACTTCTCCCATTTGTCAGACAGTCCACTGGATCTCCTAAGCCCTAATTTCTACAGCCATGATGGCTGGGTACTGTGATCTACCTGTGTGCTAGTCCATCTCCTCTGAGAAACAACAGCTAACACAGGATAAAGTGCACAAGGATTTCATTAGGGGACACACCTGAGTGAAAGGAGCTAGGATGGCCAATGGAGAAGGTGGAGAGATCATTCAGATCACGATGTACAGGGACTTAGAGTGAAGGACAGAAGGGAGAAGGTGGAAGCTCCCAGTCTGCCCTTCAGTCTTAGAAAGTTTCGGGAAGCTGTCATGAGAGTCGGTCAACCATGGTGACCCATCAAAGGGGTACTATGTGTCTCAGGAAGAGGTCTGCCTTAGTCCCTCGTCATCATTTAGTCAGTGGAATGGAGCAACCTGTGGGAGGGAGCTTCTGTATAAACCCCGTGGTGGATTTCAGCCTGTAGCCACTGGGCCCCTGGGTCTGGTTATGCCCCCCGCAGTCACAGATCTGCCAGGTGCATGCTCATGGCCTTCACAACCTGTCCGTCGGCCCTTTCTTCCAGCCCCTACAGCTGGGCCGGTAGCCCAGGCGCTGGCCCCAACCTGCGCACACGCGCATGCTGTTTTACTTCCGTCCCCTGTGTCCCAGTCTGCTCCCACCCACTGGAGCCAGCAGCCAGCCAGGCCAGGCCTTATCATGACTAGTACTTCCACGTATGAATTCCTTCCTGGCATTTCTCAGGGAACTTCTGTGTGTCTCTTAAACCCAAACCCACGAAAAAAATTTCTGAACACATTAAAGTAATGAGAAAAGGTGTTCTAATTCTCCTCCAAGAATGAAAATTGAACAATCAACATGGAGACGTAACTGGTTTGAGGAAAGCTGCTGACACAAAGTCAAAAGTAAGAGGGGAAACTCTGATGCGTGCATGGAGCCAAAGAACAAGGTCGGCATCTCCAGAAGTGGGACAGGAGCACAGAAAGGGGGTCGTGAGCTCACCGGTCAGCCTTGCCCGCAGCTGTTGCCATGTGATACATGTGTGTTCATTGTAAATAGGAGAAACGTAAATCAGTTGACATACAATATCTTATACAAAGCATATGATGGGTGTTCAAGAAATTACGTGTTTGAAGCAAAGTAAGTCCTTCACTTGGCCACTTCCCCAGGTGACTCGAGTGATGTTGTTTGTCTTATAAGGAGATCTGAATGTACGGTTGTTTCTGATACTACCCAATAACACTCATCAGCATTTTCCAGTGTTTGAGTATTCGTCATAGGCCACAACTCTTTTTAAATAATGTTAATCTGAGAATTCCTCATTTACTAAACAATTTATAATATCTATAATAGCTAATAACACACTTGAAAAATGCTGATGTATTTTAACAATACTGCATAATAGAGAATAACATATGGGATTCCCCAGAATTCTCATTTCTCATTCCAAGTCCTGAAGATTGGCAACACTGAGAGATAAAGCTTGGGAACTCTCCAGGACTGAGGAGAGAAATGCCGATGATTAACTTGAGCTTGTTGCCTTCTCCTTATCCACTCAGAATTCAACTGCCTTAGCCAAGCAGGACTTTAATCTTACTGCTCTGTGAACCTAATTTAACTGCTTGCTCTTTCTCAATAAGAAAAATAATCATATCATACAGGCATCGGTTGGGAATCTTCCCATTTTTGAAAAAGAAAATACAGTTTTCTTTTAAATTATTTGTCTTCTATAGGCTTTGGCAAGCATGTGGCTAAAATGGAAAGATATACCACATGTACAAAAAAGGAAATCATGTCATTTTACCTACGCTATTGCTGCAGAAGTATTCATACACTTGACCTTTGATGAGGGTGTCTTCTCTCCAAAGAGCTATTCTTGATTTTACTCCATGCCTTGTTTTGCTTGGACGGTCATAACAACATACCATAGATTGGGGGGCTTCAACAACAGACATGTATTACTCATAGTTCTGGAGGCTGAGAAGTCCAATATCAAGGTGCCAGCCAGTTTGGCTCTTGGGGAAGGCTCTCTTGCTGGCAAGCATTTTGCTGTGTCCTCACATGGCAGAGACAGAGAGAGCAAGCTCCCTGCTGTCTCTTGTAAAAGCGCTTTTTCCATCATGTGTACCCCGCCCTCATGACCTCATCCAGGCCTAATTTCCTCCCATGTCAAATACCGGCAAACTGGGTCTTAGAGCTTGAACATAAAAATTTCGGGGGTAGTGAGGGATACAAACATTTAGTCTACAACACCCAGCATGGCTTTCCCCAGATTAGCACCAGGTCATAAAAAAGGAGGCCGGTTGTGGGAGGGTGACCGGGTAGTTCTCAGTCTTTTCCTTGGTGCTCCTTATTCCCCTTTGGGCACCAGTCCCTTAGCATCCTCATGGGGCCCCGTCTGGAATTTGGGCAGGGAGGGGAGGCGGCCGTGCCATCCCATGTGTTGAGGGCAGGCCATGGGCAGGGGCTCCAAAAACATCATTAACTTTCATCCTTCCAACATCCCTGGAAGGAGCCCTCCTCTGTTTTATAGAAGAGAGACATTGTGGTTCAGAGACTTTCAAAAATTCATATGCCCATGTCACACAAATGGCAAGGAATAGATCTAGTTTTTCAAAGACACAATTCATACACCACAAAGTTCACCCTTTTAAAGTGTATAGTTCAGTGCTTTTTTGTACGTTCACCAAGTTGTGCAATCATCATTAGAAAATTCTGGAACATTTCATCACCCCTTCCCACCAAAAAGCCCCATACCTAATAGTCATCACTCCTCATTCTCTCCTACTGCAAGCCCCTGGAAATTGCTGCTCTGCTTTCTGGCTCTAGGGAATTGCCTATTTTGGGCATTTCATGTAAATGGAGTCATACAATAAGTGGTCTTTTGTGCCTGGCATCTTTCACTTAGGGTAATATTGTCAAGGTTCATCCATGTCATAGCATGAACCACCATCTCATTCTTCCTTAAGGCTGAATAGTATTCCATTGTATGGCTGGACCACATTTTAACTATCCACTCATCAACTGATGGACATTTGGGTGGCTTCCACTTTTTGAATTTTATGAACAGTACCATTAATAATATTCATGTACAAGTTTTGATGTTGATGTAAGTTTTCACTTTTATTGGGCATGTACCCCAGAGCTGAACTGCTGGGTCTTAGGGAAATTTTATCTTTAACTTTTTGAAGAACCACCAACAGATCTAGTTTTGAACTGCCAAGTTTTGGTCCTTTTAGTTTCTTCCTACCACATCAAGCAATTATCAAAATTTCTCTCAACCTCTGCAACGCATTTAGGTACCTGGGGTCCTCTTAAAATGTACTGAAGTCCAGGTGTCTTCCTGTAAGAGATTCTGACTTAATTGCTCTAGGGTGGGGTTTGGACACTGGTGTTTATTTAAAACAGAGTGGATTCTCCTTGGAAGTCAAGAGTGAGAACGATCACATTACACTTTACGTACTCTAGGTCTGTGGACCTTTCAGCTGGGGGTCAGCCTCCCTACTATTAATAAAGAGAAATGTGTTGCTAAACCAGCCTGGAAAGTGTCGCCGCTCTCCTGACCACATCACGCTGTAAGAGAGTAAAGACGCATAGGTCCCCAAGAGAGGATCAGACGTGGCTCAGAAGCATGGTGAGACCACAGCAGGCCCGCAAGCCCCTTGGGGCCCAGTGTCCATCCATGGATATCTGCGCACACCCCCTTTCTTGAGCTCTGGGATGACGCTGTTGCCTGTTAACCTCACACAGTAGCCCTCTGACAGAGTGATGGCCATGATGCCCATTTTACAGATGAAATTTCTGAAGCTTGAAAAGTCAGAGCACCTCATCCAAGGCTCTCAAGTGGTGGAGCTGGGATTTGAACGGAGGGCATCTGGCCCTGGAGTCCTTACTCTTAACCTCTTTGTGAAGATACTGACTCTGTTCTAATAAACAACTTTTAACAAGGATAAGAAATATCTCTTCGCCTTAATCATTGCAAAAAATATCACCAAACACAGTACTCTATGTGACCCAAACCTCAACACTGGTGAGAAATGAATGAAAGAGTTTGAAATTTGGCCAAAGGTACTAAGAAAATAAATCCTGATATCAGAAAATTACAGACATTCTAGATTCCAAACTTGTGTACCTGACCCTAGGGCACACGGTGTTTTTTCTCTGTACCCGTGATGGACATATTTAATGCTTCTTTCCTGCTCTGAGGTTGGGATTCTGATAATGCACCATACAAGATAACATCACCCTGAGTCTGGGGGTGGGGGTGGGGGGTGAGTTCTGAAGGTTGAAAAGTTTGCTAAAAAAGTGAACTGGCACAGTGCAGCCTGGCTGCTGCCTCTTTCCACCAACTGAACCATATCAGTTTCAAAACTGTCTCTCGCAGTAGCCTCTGGTTTTATTTAATTTACTGCACTTGGAATTTGATAAGTTCCTGGCTAGCTTTCGCATTCTTTCGCATCCTTGTAATTCACATATTATCTTTCAGCTTTCAGTTCTTTGAATCTTCTAGGCACTCCTGGAGAAAAGCTGCTTTAGCGTTTTATCCAGTTAATGCCTCAAAAACATAGTCAGAGTCAAACACACGGATATATTCTTACTCAGAAATGTCACTGTGGTCCAGACACTCCTCAATGTCTGACATTTTGGGAGGTCCAATTTTGCTCATGGGCCCCATCAGGGATCTGCACATGAAAGCGTGTCCCAACCCTACCGGAGCTCATATTTTTGCGGGAAGGACAGACAAGAGCCAGTTACAAAAAATATAAGCATTCCAGTAGAGGTCTGTACGTGGTGATGCCCATGCCCGTGACTGAGGCAGCTGGCACCGACTGTGGGAGCCCAAGAAGTTTTTTAACTGGAGGTTGGGGGACATGATAAGTAAAGAAGAGGGACAACCATCTTCCAGGAGACAGGACAGCATCCACAAAGCATCAGGTATGAGAGTACATGTGACCTGAGCAAAGATTTGGGGGTATGGCGAAGAGATTAAAAAAATATCGTTGATCTTTACATAGTGTTAGTAATATACCCTGCGTAGCTCTTCCTGCTTACTTACTCCTAGTAAGCCTTTCAGGGCTTGGGAGGTAGGTATTACTACTTATCCATTTTAGAGATGAGGAAACTAAGGCAGAGTGAGGTCACAGTGTCCAATAAGGGATGAAGCTAGGATAACCTGGAGCCAGAGTCCACGGTTTAATTCTAGAAGGCTGGCGTGCAGACTATGTATCAGGTCCTGAACGACTGCCACTTCATCCCATCCAGTCATTCATTCAACACATATTCACGAAATGCTACTGCATGCCATGCATGATGGCAGGCTTGAAGACAAAAGAGGGAGGGACCTTGAAGTCTATCCTTAGGGCAACGGGGTGAGCAGGGCAGCAGGCGGGTTGCCATTTCATTAAGATGCAAGGAAATAATGAGACACTCCCTGATGTATGCTAGAGTACAACAGGAGGAAATGCTATAAAAACAGTAAACACTCCAGCAAATAATTCAGGCAAAATCATGAAAAGAAACGTAGGCTCAGCCTTGGACCTTATACAGGTAAATCTCACAACATGCAAGGAGGTCAAGATTGGTAAACAACACACTGTTGCGTACAAAAGGGGAAGAACACAGGCCAGAAAGAGTTGATGCCAATGTAATGGGATGACGACTATATAAAGGGTTAAATTGAGCCAAGGGCAAGGCAGGCTCGTTGGGCCAGGAAGTGGCACCAGAGGCACCATGAACATTCCCTGCATCTCCATCCAAATCCATCATGGCTTTTCCCGGAACATTCGAAGATGTTCTAGCACACAGAAGTGCCTGGGGGCCAGCCTTAAAAACCTCTCTGGCTGACCGAAAGGAGCACCGACCAAAAGGAATATGGTTCTGAATTCTTCTGGGAACACACACAATCAGAATGCCCTGGTCTCGAGTGATAATGACTTCAGCAGACTGGGCATCTCATCAACTCCCAACCGGCTGACTTGCACCACAGTGAACCCCCCTTACCTCCCCTGCCCTCTCCAGAACTTGCCACTAAAGGAGAAGGGAAACTACGGAGCTTAGAAGGTCATCCTCTAAAACTCCTTCTCGAACCAAAGCAGGGACAACACTTTGGGACACTCTTTCCAAAGCAGATTTTGCTGTGTGACTAGAGGTACGAGTTTTTCTCCAGGATGTTAAGCACCTCGTGCTGGTGTAATCGAGTTTCCTTGGGAAGAAGCCGCTGCCCCCTGGGTGGTCACTGCTGCTGACAAATTGAATGCAGATGTTTGGCGGGTCAATTCCCCACGCATCCCGCTCTTTGTGTTTTTCCTCTTAGAGAGATGGGAGTAGGTTCAGCTCGTCCCTAATGCTGGGCCTGTGTACTCGTCAATATGTCCGTGTGGTTTGCTCCTCTACAAACCTCTGTAATTAGCTGATCATCCAGTGAACCCACCAGTCACCCCCCCCCATATTGTTTCCCTGTCCTCCCGGCCACTGTCCCAGCCAGTGGACGCACCAGTTAAATCCCTTCAACTCAACTAAGAGGAAGGATCACGGGAAAGCTCATGAACTTGTGAAATGCAGATTTTTAAAGCTGTGTTCTTATTTATTATTTTGAGAAACAAATGTCGGGGATCTTAACCTTTCAAAGGGAGGGGAAAAGAAATGGCCGTGGTTGTTTTCCTAATGTGCTATCGGGTGACGGTGATGGATATTGATTTGCTGGTGCATTCCCATGTTAAGAGTAATTTTTGAGAAATTATGAGTGAAGAAAGGAATAAATTAAGCTTTTACAGCTTACCTTTACAGACATCCTACTGTTTGTTCTATTTAAATAAAAGCGTATTTATTCCAATCCCCTCTAGCTATTCCGTCTCTTATTTCCTGTCATTTATAAAACAATTCCTCTAAAGAATTGTCTGTACTCCGAGCCCAATATCTCTTTTCCTGTGTGTTTTATGCTACTTCAATTTCTTTATCTCACTATAAAATCCATTCACACAGAAGCCTCCCAAACACGAAACAATTCATCTCTACTTCTAGGCTGAATCTCATTTTCTTTCCAATTCTCCACTCTTGTTTCAGAATAATGTTCTTTTTTTTGAAGACTTACTTATTTATTTGAGAGAGAGAGAGTGAGCGAACATGCACGTGAGCACGAGTCAGGGACGGGCAGAGGGAGAGAGAGAATCCTTAAGTTGACTTCCCACTGAGCATGGAGCCAGACTCGGGGCTCGATCCCGGGACGCTGAGATCATGACCTGAGCCGAAATTGACAGTCGGCTGCTTAACCAACGGAGCCACCCAGGTGCCCCAGGACTATGTTCTAATTAGACTTGTGCATCAGTTCAAGACTGGCTTCTTGTACTAGCTCATGGCTATGCTCTTTCACGGCGGGTTCTTAGGTCAATAAAATTAAAGCGAAAATGCTGTCTACAACTTCATCCTGCAGCACAAATATTAACCTATTGTCAACTATTATTTGCAAGCAGCCATATTTTCTAGAATCAACAAGCCCGTCCCAATCTGGTACAACGCCAAAAAAAGCATCATGATACACAGTTAAAATATTGTGTTTCCGCTCCCTTTAGTCAGGGCCAGTAAATAGAGTGTGCGGCCTCGTGTGTGCTGTGTACCCTTTAAGTACACAAATGTCACTCAGTCATCTTGCACTTCTATAATTGTGCTCACTGGATGTGTTTCTTCCCTTAAGTGATAATAGGAGGCTAGGGTGATGGCTTGGTTGGCAAGTGCATCCACTGTCTGACGGTAATCCCTGCCAGCCACTCTTGAATAATTACGGGGTAGAGAGAGGAATAAGTCAAGGTTCTAAAATCACTTTCAAAACACGCAGTTATTTCCCCTGTCACCCAATCCTTCTCCAGACACTGCTCCGTTTCTTGACTTCCTTTTACAACTAGAGTCCTTCAGAGTTTTGTCTCTATTTCCTGTTTCTAATTCCCTGCTTCCCGATCTTAGGAATTTCCGCTGATCACGCTTTTTCAGGCACCATACAGCAAGGCTGCTTCGCTGAAGTTTGACTGGTTCCTTCCGCTTTACTAAATCCAGCCTTGAATCTCAGTCCTCTTCTGGCCCGGCTCCTCGGCTCCATGTTACAGAGCTCACCGCTCTGTCCTTGAAACACCTGATGCCTGGCGGCCAGGACACCGCACTCTTCTAGTTTTCCTTCTGCCCCTCTGACTGCTTCTTCTCCGCCTCCTCTGTCGGTCTCCTCTCTCCCTGACTTCTTTGAAAAATTGGAGTGAAATTCACATAACTTAAAGTGAACCATTTTAAAATGAACAATTCAATGGCCTTTAGTCCAGTCCCCATGTTGGGCATCGACCTTCTCTATCTAGTTCCAAAACATTTCCATCTGCAAAAGAAAAACCCACAGCCCCTGAGCAGTCACTCTCATTCCGCCTCCCCCTGGTCCCTGCTAACCATTCATCTGCTTTCTGTCTCTGTGGATTTAACTATTCAGTGGATGACCTTTTGGTTTTGCCTTCTTGGACTCAGCATAATGTTTTGAAGCATGTCAGTACTTAATTTCTTTTTATGGCTTACTAATACTCCATTGTATGGATAGGTCACAACTTATTGCGTGTGGTGATGGACATCTGGGTTGTTTATACCTTGGGTTATTGTGCACCTGATCGTTTTTTGTTATCCGAGTGCCCTGGGGCTGAGTCCTCCTGACTCTTCTCTTTTTTCTCCTTCCCATCTCACTCTTTAGTGGGTTTCTTCTAGTCATGCGGCCTCAGGTACTGTGCAGACGCAGTACCTCTCCAACCCAGACTTCTCTCCCTAACTTGGTACTCTTATCCCTGAACTGCCTGCTCAACATCTGTTGGTGGGTGTCTAACAGGCAAGTCAAATGTCCCCTGGCCAACGTGGAGCTTTTACTATTCCCCAACCTGCCATTTGCTGCCAATTCTGCTCCTCCTGGTCTTTCCATCTCAGTTACTGCCAACCCCACCCATCTCTGTTTTCCAGCCAAAGAGCTTGGGGACATCCTCGACTCCTCCCATATCACATCAGCTTCAGCAGCACATCCGATCACCGGCTCTCATCAACTCCACTTTGACCATGGAGGTGCAAATTACCCGGTCTGGTCTCTCCTAGGTTATTACAGTGGTCCCCTGGCTGCTCTCTCAGCTTCTGACAAAACTGGGTTATAACACACACAAACACACACACACACACACACACACACACACACACACACACAATTATACATATAAACATCAACTCCTCAGGACTCTCCCTTTTTGAATGTTTTCACAAAATGCTAGCCTGCATCTGATTATAATAAGTTTCTTGGGCAAAAGCATAAGAGAAGTTTAAGTCCATCCATTATCATCTGGTGAGAACATTCTTAACTGAAGTAAGTATGGGAGAAATGACTGATTTACTCACTTTTCAATGTTCTTGTGTTTTGGCTTTATTTTCTTTGTTGCTAACTCTTAAGGAGAAAAACATCAACATAAATTAAGTTTCTTAGGTCCACTCCAAGGGAAAGAAACAAGTTCTTCTTTGTGCAATTTTGAGGGTAATCTCCCTCCACCCATTTTAATATATGGACTAACTCCCGATTCCCTGCCCAGCTTCAATTCCACATAAGTGAATTAATTCCATGTTGCCTAACAATTTAAAAGGGCAGTAAATTAACTCTATCGACCCCATTCAAAAGTCGAGGACAGCATAGCAGCACTGATAACTTAAAGCAGGGTTCAATTCGCATCAAATTATTTTTACTCGTCAAGTGCATAATAACTCTAGTGTTATTTTTAAGAAGACAAAGCTTGTGGTATAATAGCACTGTCAACGTATCTTAAAAGCTGTCGCTTTCAACTGGGGGCACTTTTGCCCCCCAGGGGACATCTGGCCATGTGTAGAAATGTTTTTGGTTGTCACAATGGGGAAGGGCATGCTACAGGCATCTAGCGTGTAGAGGCTGGGGATACTGCTCAACGTGCTACAGTGCACTGGATATCCCCTCGTGACAAAGAATTACCTGACCCCAAATGTCAAGAGTGCCAAGTTTGAGCCACTCTGATTTAGACTTAAAATATTTGTCATTTCATGGGACCAGAGGAATATAAATCCAATTTTAAAAAGATGCAAATCTTATCAGCAGATTTTGGGTTTTCAGACTTTGGTGCCTTTCATTGAAGGCACACCTTTTATATATTCATGTCTACGTAAAGTAGCAAAATGTCACCTGTATGGTCACCCATGTGGCACTAAACCAACTTCTGGAAATACTGAGAAAAACTCAGTAGCAACTAATTCCCCGAAACACTTCTGGCACCGAACTGCTACCCCAGAGATGAATACAAAAGTATGAAGCAAAGTGCTGTGCACGTAGTAGGTGTTGACAATTATCTAGTGATTTACTGACTCCAATTCAGAATGTGTTTGCAGATCAACTTTCTGGGTAGTTTGTTAGTGTCTCCATTTATCAACCTGGTGTCGTATTCAAATCCTTTTGGACCTTGGAGGGTCCCACAATTTCTATAAAGGAAGGTGGTGTGAGATGACTTAGATTTTATTCCAAAGCATTCGAATCGATCTCTTTGTATTGCCAGTGTAGGCATATGAACAGGAATAGCTATAACTCCGTAAGCACCGGGGACATCTTAAATTGGAAATCCCACGTGTATTGTGTTCTCTGCTTTCAGAGGCAAACTAAAAGATCATTGGCTTCCGGAACATAAATACTTGAAGGACTAATAATATCTAGTACAGCCACACCTCCTTTATTACAAATGAGGAAATAGAAGCTCCCGGATGTTAAAAGACTTTTCCAAGGCCACAGAGCTGGTTAGTGGCCAATCCGGAACAAAAGTTCTGCTTGGGATCTTCCCAACAGACTAATCTTTCTTTGCTTGACTTTTTTGGAATTGAATGTTCCAGAATAGCTGTGTAAAGTTGCGTTTTTTAATTTATTATAAACTTGATATAAGTCCCCGAGCAAGTTATTTATTCCCATCCTTTTATCTCAAATTAAAATCCTTCCACTAAGCATGTAGCACAATTCTTCTTTAAAGTGAGCTGAAAATTACCATAATACAGACTTAATAAATATAACATATAATGCTTAATATGCAATAAATGTGCAGTTACAGTTTTTTTTTTTTTTGCCATAACAGCTTTTGAAAAGTTATATCACTTTGAGGACACTTCTTTATTTCCCCTTGGAAAACCAATTTTTTCACCCCAAAACACACTAAATAAAAAACTTGAAGAAGTGATATGTCAACATTACTAATTTAGGCAATGACACACTCACCAATTTACTTGACACAACAATTTTTAGTCAGAGAATGTAATAATATGGAACAGATTTCATGTATACCCGTGTGAATAAACCTAAAGAATTTTGCTTGGTCCTTACACCAACCAAGAGGAATGGCCAGCTCAACGGCTATCGGCCATACGTGCCATTTCCACATTTGAAACACAGTCATAGTGAACCTTAATGTTTCCCCGAAAGTATATTTCTGCACTACGACTTTACTTGTATGTCTGTCATGAGTATAATGTAGCCATCAGTCCCTAAGCATTGAAAAACTGGTCAGGAAAATGGGTCAGAAAAAAATAAAATAACAACAAACCTCCCCAACATTATACTTTAGGTAAAAGGTCTGCTTACGTATTTGTCTCCTTAGCATCTATTTCAGCTAATTAATGGAAGCTTTTTCATTTAATGATTTTCAGAAACAAATTAAACCAGTTCAAGCAAAGAACAGAGTTGAGAGTGATTTGGGCTTTTTATCATAAAGCCGAGTAGTCAAGCACTCTCCATACCTCTAATTCTACAAGTCACCTTTCCCTGTTTCCCAGTAGAATTAATTATGAGAACAGCTGATTCCAGATTTTCTCTTCACCTATCTTCTCTTTATATCTTTTCCTGCCAGATAAATACTGAAGTGTTGTAACAGACACTTCAGAAACGCCTGGGGCCAGGCATGTGACTTTAATAGGGGCTCCGGCTGGAGATTTTTGCAATGAAAACCAAATAATTCTGTGTTCAAATGGAAATGGAAATATTTCATCCTGAATTATCTTTACAAGATGATTCCAGCTTTTACATATGAAAATAACAGTTGAGATTTTTATCTGTGAATTTCTCAGGAGCTCCATTTTCAGACTATGTGGTCTATTTTAAACACACCATATGGATTATGTACTCTAAGAACTACTCTGGACTGAAAAAAAAAACTGTGCAAACACAAACCACCCAGTTCTAAAGTCCCAGCTGGCACTTCTGTTACCCATAAGTGCTCTTTTCTGTTTATGTTTCTTACACCCACACGTATACATGTTTGCAGTTGGAATCTTCACCCTTGTCTCTTAAAAATTCCTTGAGCAACAAGCAGCTGAGAATGGGACTTTGCTACATTTCTGCAGGTCAGCATTCAGCCCGGCAGTGTGGGATGGCCAACACGGCAGGCAGAAGGTCGCCAGGAGAATGCATGGGCCAGAATCTTCGGCCCCGCTTCCCTTCAGACGTGCTCATATGCCGTTCTATTCCCTCAAGGCCCAACTTGCTGCTTCTGCAGACGCCACCCAATCTAATGAAGCAGCATTTCCCAAAGCCATATGCCTTACAGGCTGTTAACAAGAGTCCCATGAAAAGAAGAGTTACATGGCGGAGATGTGGGGAGTCAAAACTTTTCAAAACCTTTGATTTCCAGAGCTTTCCATGTTAATGCTCACTGTAAATATCGTAGGTGTGTCAGAGCAGTACAGATAGTTTTTGCAATGTGTTTAACTATGGAACTCTTCCTTTTCTCTGCAGTGTCCACAGAACTCATTTGGGGAACTATTACTAATATTAACAGCTTAAAGGAACTTCTGAAAGTCTAATACTATGTTCCAAGTAGGGTAGGCAAGCCTCCCACGTGGCTGCTGGGGAGGCTATTTTTAAATAAGTGGAACTATGGGTACATGTCAGGACCCACTACACAAGTGGTTGCCTATTTGAGCCCTGATAATGTACTCCCCTGTGACATGGTCACATTGTCACACATCTAGGAGTGACAGCAATGATTTCAGGGATGATGAGACATGACAGGCAATGCAGAAAGTAGAAAGTTTAAACTGTGTCATTTGGGATTTATGAATTACAAATAGCAGCAACCTGGCAATCCCTTTGGCCTTTTTGTCCCCCACGATGTGATGATTACTTGAGAGTGGGGCTGGGCTGTGCCCAGTTGTTGCCCTGGGTGCTGCTGATATGAGGTCGGGCACATCTGTGCCCTCAGAGTGACCCAGCGACTCAGAGATGACTAAATTCAGACATTCTGCTCACTTTTCGTATTTCTCCTTCCCCTTCTGCAATTCCAATCCCCATTTTTACAGACGATCATGGGACTCTACAGATACAGGAACCATAGAGGACATCCAGTCGTTGTTCGTCCCCAGTCTGAAAGCTAGCTACGTTAGGTACATGATCAGCTCTCTGGTATTGAAAAACTCTAGTAAAACTGGCTTTGAGGCATCCTTACCACTCTGTTCCAGAGCTGTGTGACGCTCATGGCTAAAGAAATCCTCTGCAATCACATATTCCGTCTTGTGCAACCGTCTAGAAGGTACTGGAGGGATGGTGGCCATTTCCCTGGCAGTGTCAAGTTCAACCCTACTTTGCCCTAAACACTTTGGCAAAACCACCAAAGAACAAGACTTTTCTTGCTGCATAAATAGATGAAAGACATTCTCTAGAATCTTATTTCCAGTCTCATCTTAAAAAAATACACACACGGGGCGCCTGGGTGGCTCAGTGCGTTAAAGCCTCTGCCTTCGGCTCAGGTCATGATCCCAGGGTCCTGGGATCGAGCCCCGCATCGGGCTCTCTGCTCAGCGGGGAGCGTGCTTCCTCCTCTCTCTCTGCCTGCCTCTCTGCCTAGTTGTGATTTCTCTCTGTCAAATAAATAAAATATTTAAAAAAATACACACACACACAAATATATTTGTATGCATGTTGTGTATTTATATGTGTATTTAAGCATACTGATATCTGCCTAGTTATATAGGTTCAGGACTTTAGTCATTTTCATGTCTTTCTCCTATGAACTTTGTCCATTTAATTAGCCACTGAATTTGATCCTTGCTGTTCCTGAAATGACACGTCGTTGGATCCTCTCCAAATTTCTACCATTAGTTCCTGTCTTCCTTCTCTTTCATTTAGACTGTACGGGAGGCTCCAAACTAGTAGAGAGATATTTCCAAACTCCCCACCCAAGTACTGCATTTGTGTGGCCCATTATAACTGCTAACTGTCTTCCAATACATTTTTTAATACTTGTAACAATTTGTGGGCCAGGCACAGTGACTTGTGTGTGCAGACAAGGTCATGGTGAATGGTAAACAATTGGCTCAGTATCCCACAGCGAGTAATTTATTTGTCAACAAGTCATGCTTCCCCTCACCCTCATTTTTCCCCCATGGACCTTAGATATTTTTATAAAACACAATTAAAAAAATAAAATTTAAAAGACTGCTTAATGGGAACTTACTAAATGGGGAAAACAAATTTGTCTTTATATACCATTAATAAAGTTAATAACCATGAAAACCTTAAAACAAGTATTTACTGATCAAAATTAAATACATTCTACTTAAAACTAGTTCATTTTCACTATGAAAAAATGATGAGATGCTTTTTGGTTAATTCGTAAGGGCAGGGGAAAAGAGATGTATTGCCACACAAGGGTTTTGGTATTCCCTAATTGTTGGGATTTGTGGATCTTGCCAAGGAGAACTATTTGTTCAGTGTGTCCGGTGTATTTGTCTACGCTTCTCTCCCGGCACAGATGACTTTCCAGTATCCCCCATCTGCGCACCTGCCCAGACTCCACGCCCCATTCATATGCCCTTCTATCCCCAAGCTTTCTCTGCTACCCTGGTTGCTGTCTGTAACTCTCCCTGGGGTGTTCATCGGATTCTAGCCTACATCATGGTTATCTAGGTACGCGTCCTCCACCCTTAGAGAATCGTTCATTCATTCATTCATTCATTCATTCACTGACTCAACAAATAGCCTTTCAGTGTAGCTACCACACCAAGCACTATTCTGGGCTTTGAAAACAGAGAGAGTAATAAGAAATAAATTCTGCTCCCAGAGTGCAATCTTGTGTGAGCACATGTATCAGGGAACAGCGCTGCTGTGACTGGTCCAGTGCGTCCGAGCGCACACTCCAGTGGATAGAGTGCTGTGTACACTTCCACCTCTGGTGGATCCGAGCTGTGACGCCATCGTAGGGAAATCGTGCATTTCAGCCTTGCATTTAGCCTCTAAGAGCTGCCTGCATGTCAAGCACAACGGTGCTTCTACTGAGAAACAGGTATCCCTTACATGAGCCCAGGATTCCATGAACGAATGAAAGTGTTGCTTAGACATGCCATTTCTCCCTGAATTCTTCTCTTAATGATGTAGCTCAGAGTAGTACCAGTCATGGAGAAATCTGTCACAGCCAGAGTTCTTTCCCACTAATGAACTAATTAGAACTTTTTTAATGTTTGTATTTATATACAAGAGCGAGTTCACTCAGCAGTGATGAGAAGGGTCCACGGTATCCTTGAACAATTAGGAAATCATTGTTTCAGTGCTTTGGTGCTAATCATAATTGTCAGGTCATCACTTATATGTTAAACTCTTCTGAGGGCCTCTTTCCACAGCCAGTGTAACACAGTACGCTAAGAAAAACAAAGAGAAACTAAGGGAACAAAGGGAAAACAAATTCCAGAACTTTCAGTAGATCTTAGAAATTACAGACGCCATTGTTACGTTATGTCTTGGTCAATTTTTTCAAAGCAGGATTTGAGATGGATTTCAAGTATGTACACAAATTCCAAATAAAAATCCAAAATTGGGTCATAGAAGTAAGTAGAAAGAAAATGTGACTCATATCTGATAGAACTAAACAAGTATACTTCTGAGCTTCCTGTTGGCCAAGGCTAAAAGGGAATAATGACCAGTAACCGAGTTCTTCATAGCAGAATGGACCGCATATACCTGTCTTCTCCTGGGCTGAACTCCTCAACTAGGGATTGGATGGTGGTGTCCTCATCTTTGCCTCCCAGTTTGTTCAACTGGATCTGCCTTTCCAAGTGGAGGTATGGGACCCATCACATTTTACTAGATTTCCTATATAACTGAAGATAGTATTATGTTAATAGCTTACAACTGGGATGCCTGCCTTCCTTCCTGACCCCCTGCCATCAATTCTTCAGAGAACAGTTAGAGTGAGCCCTCCAAACGTATCAAGACCTGTGTCTTGTGTGCTCGCCATTGTCCCAAAGCTTTCAGCCACATTTAAGCATAGTCTGGACTCCTGTACTCTGACGCTCACGGCAGTCAAGACGCTGCCTCAGCTCCCACCTTCCTTCCCCTCCTTCAATTCTGCTTGGAGTGGAATGGTTATCTCTCTACTTCTGGAACACATCCTCCTCCGGGTCTTAGCTCTTGCTATGCCCCCTGCCTGGAAAGTTTTTTCCCTTGATTTTCACATACTTGCCTTCACATTTCAAGCCAATGTTAAAATCTCAGGAAGTACTTCCCTGACCGTCACAGAACCAGTCTGCACATCACTTTTTAACACGTCACTAGGTCTTACTTTCTTCACCACGCCTACCATCTGAAGACATCGTGGTGCTAGCCTTTCTTTGCTTTTTCATCTGTATCATCACATGAGCACAGAAGTCCACAAAAGAAGCCTGTGTATCTTACTTCCCTCTCCATACTCAAAGCTCAGGGCCACGCATGGCACGTGGTGTGATGAATGAATCAATACACGAGAGCTAGTATACTATAAACTGGCTTTACTATAAAAATGTATAGGGGTGCCTGGGTGGCTCAATGGGTTAAGCCTCTACCTTCGGCTCAGGTCATGGTCTCAGGGTCCTGGGATCGGGCCCTGCATTGGGCTCTCTGCTTGGCGGGGAGCCTGCTTCCTCCTCTCCCTCTGCCTGCCTCTCTGCCTACTTGTGTTCTCTGTCAAATAAATAAATAAAATCTTAAAAAAAATAAAATTTATAAAATGGGGACACCTGGGTGGCTCAGTGGGTTAAGACTTTGCCTTCGGCTCAGGTCCTGATTGCAGGGTCCTGGGACTGAGTCCTGAAATGAGTTACTTGCTCAGCAGGGAGTCTGCTTCTCTCTCTGCCTCTGCCTTCCACTCTGCCTGCTTGTGCTCTCACTCTCTTTTGCTCTCTCTCTCTCTGGCAAATAAATAAACAAAATCTTTTTAAAAATGTATAAAATGGAAGAGAAATATAAAAATATCATAGCTAATTCCCTTCTCAAACTATCTAGTTAAAGTCCAAATCAGTGTATTCATCTAATGCAGAGGTCAGCAAACTTTACTGTAAAGAGCAGAGAGTAAATATTTTAGGTTTTGTGGGACCTACAGTCTCTGTCTCGACTAGGCAACTCTGTCCTTATAGCATAAACCCACCACACATCGCACATAAACAAATGGGTGTGGCTGTGCTCCTTTTAAACTTTTTACATTTGCAAATATCTTCTCCCATTCCATGGGTTGCTTCTTTGTTTTGTTGACTATTTCCTTTGCTGTGCAGAGCTTTTTTTTTTTTAAGATTTTATTAATTTACTTGACAGAGAGAGATACAGCAAGAGAGGGAACACAGCAGGGGGATTGGGAGAGGAAGAAGCAGGCATCCTGCTGAGCAGAGAGCCCAATGCAGGGCTCGATTCCAGGACCCTGCGATCAGGACCTGAGCCGAAGGCAGACGCTTAACAACCGAACCACGCAGGCGTTCTGATGAAGTCCTAAAAGTTCACTTTCTCTGTTATTTCCCTTGACTTTGGAGACATGTCTTGAAGGAAGTTGCTGTGGCCAATGTCAAAGAGGTTACTGCCTATGTTCTCCTCCAGGATTTTGGTGGATTCCTGTCTCACAGTGAGGTCTTTCATCCATTTAGAGTTTATCTTGCAAATGACAGTACAGATAAAGGGGCTGTTTTCCAAGATCTATAAAGAACTTCTCAAACTCAACACCCAAAAAACAAATAATCAAAAAATGGGAAGAAGACATGAACAGATACTTCTCCAAGGAAGACATACAAATGGCTAACAGACACATAAAAAATGTTTATCATCATTAGGCATTTGAAATTCAAATCAAAACCACATTGAGATACCACCTTACACCAGTTAGAACAGCAAAAATTAACAAGGCAGGAAACAACAAATGTTGGAGAGGATGTGGAGAAAGGAGAACCTTCCTACACTGCTGGTGGGAATGCAAGCTGGGGCAGCCACTTTGGAATAGTGTGAAGATTCCTCAAAAAGTTAGAAATAGAGCTACCCTATGACCCAGCAATTGCACTACTGGGTATTTACCCCAAAGATAGAGATGTAGTGAAAAGAAGGGCCATCTGTACCCCAATGTTCATAGCAGCAATGTCCTGTGGAAGGAGACAAGACACCCTTCAACAGCTGAATGGATAAAGAAGATGTGGTCCATATATACAATGGAATATTACTCAGCCATCAGAAAGGATCAATACCCAACATTTGCATTGACACAGATGGGACAGGAAGGGATTATGCTAAGCGAAATACATCAAGCAGAGAAAGCCAATTATCATATAGTTACACTTATATGTGAAACATAAGGAATAGCATGAAGGACATTAAGAGAAGGAAGGGAGGGGTGCCTGGGTGGCTCAGTGGGTTGAAGCCTCTGCCGTCGGCTCAGGTTATGATCCCAGGGTCCAGGGATCGAGTGCCGCATCGGGCTCTCTGCTCATTGGGGAGCCTGCTTTCCCCTTTCTCTGCCTACTTGTGATCTCTTTCTCTCTGTCAAATAAATAAATAAAATCTTTTTAAAAAAAAGAGAGAGAAGGAAGGGAAAAATGAAGGGGGAAATCACAGGGGGAGATGAACTATGAGAGACTGTGGACTCCAGGAAACAGAATTTCAGAGGGGAGGGGAGTGGGGGGATGGATTAACCTGGTGGTGGGTATTAAAGTGGGCACAGATTGCATGGACCACTGGGTATTATATGCAAACAGTGAATCATGGAACATGACATCAGAAACTAGTGATGCACTGTAAGGTGACTAACGTAACACAATAAAAATAAAAATAAATAAATAAAACTTTGTTTACAGAAATAGGCAGCTGTTAACATACTCAACGGTGAAAACTGAGAGCTTTTGCTCCAAGATCAGGAACAAGATAAAGATGTCCACTCTTACCACTGTACTCAACACAATACTGGAAACCTTAGCCACAGCAATCAAACAACAAAAAGAAATAAGAGGCATCTCTATTGGTAAAGAAGTTAAACCACCACGATTCACAGATTACATGATTCTATGCAAAGAAAATCCTAGAGACGTCACCAAAAAATTACTAGAAGCAATCAAAGAATTCAGTAAAGTGGCAGGATACAAAATTAATACCTAGAAATTGGTAGTATTTCTACACGCTAATAACAGAGCAACAGGAAGAGTAATTAAGAAAACAATACCATTTATAATTGCACCAAAAGAATAAAATACCTAGGAATAAAATAGCCAAAGAGGTGAAAGAACTGTACTCCCAAAATTGTAAGACATTGTGTGAGAAATTGAAGATGATGCACAAAAAAAAATGGAAAGATATTCATGCTCATGGATTGGAAGAATTAATATTGTTAAAATGCTCACATTGCCCAAAGCAACCTACAGATTAAAAGCAACCTCTATAAAAATACCAACAGCATTTTTCACAATAGTGGAACAAATAATACTAAAATTTGTACGAAACCACAGAAGACCCCAAATAGCCAAAGCGACCTTGAGAAAGAAGAACAAAGATGTAAGTATGACAATTCCAGACTGCAAGATATACTACAAGGCTGTACAAATCAAAACAGTAAGGTATTATGCAAAAAGAGATGCATAAAACAATGGAAAAGGATAGAGAGCAGAAATAAAGTTATGTTTATATGGTCAATTAATCTATGAGAAAGGAGGCAAGAATGTGCAATGGGGAAAAGACAATCTCTTCAACAAGTGGTGCTGGAAAAACTGGACAGCCATTCACAAAAGAAGGAAATCAGACTACTTTCTAAAACCACACACAAAAAGAATCTCAATTAAAGACTTAAATTTGAGACCAGAAATCATAAAATTCCTAGAAGAGAGTACAGGCAGTAATTTTTCTGACATCAGCCATAGCAACATTTTTCTAGATAATGTCTTCTAAGGTAAGAAAAACAAAAGCAAAAATAAACTATTGGGATTACATCAAAATAAAAAAAAAAACTTTTGCACAGTAACGAAAACCATCAACAAAAGAGAACCTACTGAATGGTAGAAGATACTTACAAATGACATTTCTGATCAGGGGTTAATATCCAAAATCTATAAAGAACTTATGTAACTCAACACCAAAAAAACAAAGGACTTGATTTAAAAAATGGGCAGAGAAACTCAATAGACACTTTCCCAAAGAAGACATACAGATGGCCAACAGACACATGAAAAGATGTTCATCACTAATCATCAGGGAAATGCAAATCAAAACCACAATGAGATATCACCTTACACCTGTCAGAATGGTTAAAATAAAAATGACAAGAAACACCAAGTGTTGGTGAGGATGTGGAGAAAAAGGAACCCTTGTACACCATTCATGGGAATGTTGGTGCAGCCATTGTGGAAAACAGTATGGATGTTCCTCAAAAAATTAAAAATAGAAATACCATATGATCCAATATTTCCACTACTGGGTATTTACCCAAAGAAAAAAACCCACTAACTCAAAAAGATATAGGCACCCCTGTTTATTGCAGGCTTATTTACAATGGCCAAGATATGGAAGCAACCTAAGTGTCCATTGATAGATAGATGCATAAAGGAAATGTAGTAGATACACACATTGGAATACTATACAGCCAGGGAAAGGACGAGATTGTGCATTGAGACACCATGGATGGACCTAGAGGGTATTATGCCAAGTGAAATAAGTCAGACTGAAAAAGACAAATATCATATAATTTCACTCATAAGTGGAATCTAAAAACACCCTAATGAATAAAAAATGAATAAACAATCAAAAAGTAGAATCAGACCTATAAATACACAGAACAAACTGGTGGTTGCCAGAGGGGAAGGAGGTGAGGGTGATGGGAAAATGGGCAAAAGGGAGAGGGAGCTCCAGGCTTCCAGTTATAGAATAAATAAGCCATGGCAATAAAAGGCACAGCATGAGGAATATAGTCAATGATATTGTAATAGTGAGGTAATAGGACAGATGGTAGCTATACTTGTGGTGGACATAGCATGATGTATAAACTTGTCAAGTCACTAAGCTGTACCCTTGAAATTAATGTAACACTGTGTGTCCACTACACTCAAATTAAAAAAAAAAATTAGATGGTTGTTAGATTTGGCCCAGAGGCCATAGTTTGCCAACTGCAGATACAATATGTAGATCACAATTAGTATTAGGAAAATTATAGTTACTGTTAAGAGTGAAAACAAACACAAATTCAATGTTAAAAAAATCCACTAACACTGCAGTGAGAATATTTATGTGTAGGAAAAAAATGAAACCAAGAGATAAGTAAATTCATGATTAAGGATAAGGAAGAAAGATCAAATCATAGCAATGCCAATGGCCACATTATGGTTTAGGTCATACTCATCATGGTTGTGAAGAGATGACCCTCTCTCCAGAAGATGCCAATGAGATCATGCTTGGAAAAACATAGACAGGTCCAGGTACTTCATGAAAGAGAAAATGGGAAGAAATGTCCAAATCATTGGAAAGCTTTCATAGTCACTGGTGTGTGTCCTAAGGCACAGAGCTGGAAAGAAGGCTTGGGAAGCTAATGGTTAGAGAATGAATGATTAGAAAGACCCCATGAAAGGTAACAAGGCAGGATAAATGAAGACTACCAAGGCCATGCAAAGTATTCATGTAGGAATACTACAAGTACTCTAGAAAGAAGGGGAATAGTCTGTTCATCCATTTGGAGATTTGAAAACATGAAATAGAATAAAACTTGGGGGCCACCTGGGTGGCTCAGTGGGTTAGGCCTCTGCCTTTGGCTCAGATCATGGTCTCGGGGTCCTGGGATCGAGCCCCGCACCGGGCTCTCTGCTCAGCGGGGAGCCTGCTTCACCCTCTCTCTCTGACAGCCTTTCTGCCTACTTGTGATCTCTCTGTCAAATAAATAAAATCTTTTTTAAAAAAAAAGAATAAAACTTGGAAAATACATATTTAAGCCATACTTTTCCTACCAGAGTTTAGAACAAAAATATTAAAGTCCATACTTTTTAAAATCTCTCCTAGTGATTCTAAAAATTGTTTCCCCAAATTTAGGTATTTAGATTTATTTAACACTTGACAGTTTTCAAGGTACATTTGGACACTCCATTCTAATTTGATTGTTGAGGCAGGCAGGAAAAATTCTATTATCCCTATTTTGTAGATGAAGAGACAGAGGTTCACAGAAGTTAGTAACTAGCTAGTAAGTGGTGGTAAAAAGCCCATGCGCTGGAGATCTGACTTCAAATTATTCAAATTATAATTTGGCTATTTACTAGTTTAAGAAAGAATGTTCTCTGAACATCTACATCTTCATGGACTCAGAATGTTCCACCTGGGGAATTTCTGGCTATACATTAGATTTACCTGGGGGGAACTCCCCCCTCCTCCCCTTCAAAGCCCTCTGTTTGTTTCTCAGAGTCCACAGTCTCTCATGGTTCTTCTCCCCCTCCGGTTTCCCCCAATCTCATTTCTCTCCATCTCCCTATGTCTTCTGTGTTATTCCTTATGCTCCACAAGTAAGTGAAACCATATGATAATTGATTCTCTCTGCTTGACTTTTTCACTCAGCCTAATCTCTTCCAGTTCCATCCATGTTGATATAAAAGTTGGGTATTCATCCTTTCTGATGGAGGCATAATATTCCATTGTATATATGGACCATATCTTCTTTATCCACTCATCCACTGACGGGCATCTTGGTTCTTTCCATAGTTTGGCAACTGTCCATATGTTTGGCCATAGTTTGGCCATTGCTGCTACGAACACTGGGGTGCATATGGCCCTTCTTTTCACTACATCTGTATCTTCGGGGTAAATACCCAGTAGTGTAATCGCAGGGTCATACGGTAGCTCTATTTTTAATTTTTTGAGGAATCTCCACACTGTTTTTCAAAGTGGCTGCACCAACTTGCATTCCCACCAAGAGTGTAAGAGGACACAGCAATTCAGTAATGTGGCAGGATACAAAATCAATGCACAAATCAGTTGCTTTCTTATACACTAACGATGAACATATAAAAAGGGAAATTAGAGAATTGATTCCATTTATTATAGCACCAAGAACCGTAAGATACCTGGGAATAAACCTTACCAAAGAGGTAAAGGATCTGTACTTGAGGAACTACAGAACACTCATGAAAGAAATTGAAGAAGACACAAAAAGATGGAAGACATTCCATGCTCTTGGATCGGAAGAATAAACATTGTTAAAATGTCTACACTGCCTGGAGCAATCTATACTTTCAATGCCATCCTGATCAAAATTCCACCAGCATTTTTCAAAGAGCTGGAACAAACAATCCTAAAATTTGTACGGAACCAGAAGAGACCCCAAGTTGCTAAGGAAATGGTGAAAAAGAAAAACAAAACTGGGGGCATCAAGTTGCCTGATTTCAACTTTTACTACAAAGCTGTGATCACCAAGACAGACAGCATGGTACTGGCACAAAAACAGACAAAAAGACCAGTGGAACAGAGTAGAGAGCCCAGATATGGACCCTCAACTCTATGATCACATAATCTTTGACAAAGCAGGAAAAAATATACAGTGGAAAAAAATTCTCTTCAAAAATTGTGCTGAGAAAATTGGACAGCTATGTGTAGAAGAATGAAACTCAACCATTCTCTTACACCGTACACAAAGATAAACTTGAAATGGGTAAAAGACCTAAATGTGAGGCAGGAATCTATCGAAATCCTAGAGGAGAACATAGGCAGTAACCTCTTCAACATCAGCCATAGCAATTTGTTTCAAGATATGTCTCCAAAGGCAAAGGAAACAAAAGTGAAGATAAATGTTCCACCAAAATTTACTTTCATCATCAGAGAGAAGAGCAGGGACATAGTGAAAAGGAGTGGGAAGAAAGGTAAGGGAGGTATGTAAAGAAGTTCCCCAAAGAGATTTTGATCGCCATGGTCCTGTCCAACCATACCAGCAACTGAGAATCACTAGCCTAAATTCTGAATAATTTCCACAATTCCAGAAGTTGAGTCGAGAAGAAGAGAGTGTGATTGTATTTTTTAAATTGGAGATACAAGAAATGGGGTGTGGGTTTGTTCATGCCATCTTCCTAAATCTTCCTAAACGTGGTTGCTTGAATATGAACCTAAATCTCATAACTCATTACTTTCCATTGAATATAAGAGATAATAATATAATTAATATAATAATATAATAATAATATATTAGCCAAATTATGAATTCAGGATTTAGTTGGCATGATAAGATTGATTTCTACTGACACTATTAGTGAATGGACTGACTTTCCACAAGATTCTGGGGTGCCCATCAGTGGAGTATTTTTCCACTGACGTATAAGGGGTCCTATGTCATATATTCTAAAATACAGGGGTGATCTACTAGTAGAAATTATTTGTTAACCTCTTCAACATGTTTTCCTTGCTTGCTTGCTAAGGGAGCAGCATCTCATTCAAATATCCCTTACTCTCGGGCCGCCATGTGTCTCGTGGGAGGGAGGCTGAATCTCTTTTTTAGCTCCGCCCACAGACCTGATTGATCCTGGGTAATACATTAGTCCTCTCAGTAACTGGCTAGAGAATGGGTATATGACCTTATTATAGCTAATGAGAGATGAGAGGAAATCAGGTAGATGCTTCTGGGAAAGGTTTCCTAATTTTTCTGGAAGAGCAACAGATGAAACTGTCTCTCTGTTTTCTTTAGAAAGCTCTGTGTCTGTAGGTGATGCCTAGAACCGCTGTTGCCATCTTGCTTGAAGTACAACCAGTCATTAGGATGACCCAGGCGAGTAGTGCTGAGAACCTGGACCCTTGCTGACATCACGAAGTCACGGAATCAAACACCCTGAACAGCTACATGTATGGAAGTTTCCTTATGTGAGCTAATATTTCTCTCTGTGGTTTAAGTCGGCCCAGCTGAGATGTCCTGCTTCTGAATGCATGCCATTAAAACCTCTTATCTGATGCTACTTCCTGGATGCATTTATTTCCCATTTCTTCCAAGATCCGTTTTCAAAGTATTCCCTCCAAAAAAAAAAAAAATCATAGGGTAACTGTACTGCTACATTTGGTAACCTGATGCACCAAAAGGAAAGCAAACAGGCTTATATTCTGAAGATCTGAGAAGAGAGATGTCCTTTATTATTTCTGCAGGCAAACCTCACAGCTGGATGGCAATATAACCAAAGATGATATCCATTAATCCTTGGGGAAAGCAATGCCTTTGCAGCTCAGGCCACTTGAATGCACCCATATTTGCCAATCTTGCACACAATTCAGGAAATTTTGTCTTTAATCCATCATTTCTAATTACAATCAGATGTTCACCAGAGCACCCTAACAAATGACAGAAACTTGAAAATACAGCTTCAAAATAATAACAGATTATAATTACTTTCTCTCATCTCAGTGTTCGAATTTCCTGTACTTATTCATCTCACAAATATTTATTGAGCTCCTGATATGTACTAGGTATAGGGAATATAGAAACAAAAAGGGCAAAATCAATCCCTTCATGGGATCAGAAGCTATCACCGTGTCCAACAACTTTCTGTAATGATGAGAATGTTCTATATCTATACTGTCCAATACAGTAGCTACTAGCTGCTTGTGGATAATGAGTACTTGAAATGTGGCTATTGCAACTTGGGGACAGAATTCTGAATTTGATTTTAATTAATTTAAATTGACATAGCCTCATGGACCTAGTGGCTACCATATTGTATGGTGCAAGTCTAGAAGGTAAAGCAGCCAAGAAAATAAAAAGTGATAAAAGACTGTGATCAGTAGCACAAAAAGATGTACATAGTCCTATAAAGGTAGGTCTCCAGGAGAACTCTCAAGTAATTCAGCCTGGGGCTAGAAAGCAGGAGAAGAAGATATATCCAAGGTAATTTAACCCTTGAATGGAGTCCTACAGGACAAAGAGAAGTTAATGACAGTCCACTTTCTGTTTCTCTGATGTTAAAATTTTTATTAGGATAATCTACTTTGTCATGAAATTAACACTCCATTTCAGCAATCTAACCATTCCTGGTTCACCAGTTCACATCACACATTTATTTCCTTGTATCAATCATATTCACTGTACATACAGAGCTTTCCTGAATCACTCCACATTTGATCCAGAGGGATTTAGACTCAACATTTTTATGTGAAATCTGTGATACAAAAACATCCACGTGCTGGTTTGAATTGGATATCTGCTAACTTACCGCTGAGTGAAAACTACCAAAATAATTTTAGGTGACCCCGCTCTATGTGTGTTCTGCTCTTCCAGCTTTTCTAAAGATTGATTTTCAATTTATTATTCCAAATACATATTTGGCAAAATTATATCTCCAGTTATATAAACAGTAAGTGTGTGGAGATTCATTTTACTTCCTGTCGCCTGTAGTTCCCTGAGATAGTTGCTTTTGACCCTTCCGCTTTTTCTGAAGCCATGAGGCCCTCTTGCCTTCTGGATTAGCACAGAGTGCCAATCTCTGTGAATTGATTTCAGGGCCTATCATGTCCTCCATGTTCCCTAAAAACAAGCTTCTGTCTCTCTCAAAGGGGAGGAGTGGGGACTATCTGAGTTTCTGAGTACAGTAGGCTTTAGAAGGGTAATGGGGACTGACCGGGGAGGGGATGAAGACAGATCAGGGTGGAGATCCTGCTGTTTGAGAAGCAGAAACACTGGGAGGTCCTAACAATGGGGAAATGGGGAATTAGTAAGTGTCCGAACCAGGTGACAGCAGCAGGAATGGAACAGGCCGAGGCGGAGGTGAGGAGACAACCAGAGGTAGAACTACCACGCTGGGAACACATGGAATGCCGGAGAACCAAGATGACCAAGGCTTTCAAGGAGGAGGCTGGACAAATAGTGTAGCCACCCATGTAAAAAATGCGGAGGCAGAGGTGGCTTCTTTAGGGGGTGGCGTGGGGGCTCTGTTGGATGTTAGGAGCAGTGGGCTGCAGGAAATGCAAAGAGGAAGGCCAGTGATACAGAATTCGGAGACGTCATGTCCCTGAGAGACGTAAGAGAAGGAAAGGAGAGGGCAGTGAGGCCAAGAGACTGGAGAGGGAGCAGCCAGGGACAGAAACGGATGCTCTCGGAGGTTTCCAGGCCTTGGAAGAGGTCTGTGGGGCCCAGGCGAAGGTACCACATGAGTTGGCTAGAGTAGAGGGAAGCCTGCGGGGGAGGCGGATGAGGCAGCACAGGTCTCAGGTTCCCACCGAGCACTGGAGACTATGCCCCAAGAGCATGTCACTCCACGAGAGGAAGCAGGATGCGGTGACTAAGGCCACAGCCCCTGCCTCCATTAATGCTGTTTTGGAATCTGGACTCTGCCACTTCCTGCTAGCGTGACCTTGGCCCAATCATATCGTCCTTCTGCGTCACAGTTTCCTTCTCTACAATAGCAATAGCAAGAGCGCCCCGCGGGCATTACTGTGACAACCGAGTCAAGCAATATACGGACGACACGGAAGACGCAGAAGGAGGCAGGTGATGTACTCAGAGCCGGGCAGCTTGGAGGGACGGCAGGGCCAGGCCCGAGAGGCGAGGTAAAGGCGGAGGCCTGTGCCGGAGGTTGAGAAACTGGCAGACAAGTGGGCCAGTAATGTCCTCAAAAGGACCAAAGAGTGAAGGTAAGAAAGAGTGGAAGGAAGGCTGTAAGCCTCGCAAGGGGAAGATGGATGGCATTCAAAATTTTAAAAACGACACATATTATTGATCAAACGGCCGGCACTTTACCTGCCTTTACCTTATCTTCTGCTCACAATAATCCTGCAAAGTCAATGTCTTCCTTCTCTGTAGAAATAATAAGTCAGCACTGAAGTGTTTTATGTATGATGCCAAAGCTGCAACACATAGGGTAAGAAAAAAGGGGCCCTTGGAATCTGGGCTTGTCCAGCTACCACTACGGTATGGGAAAACGGGAGTGGAGGCACCAGATTGGATCTCCACGGTGGACTAACTTTTGAGCTAAGACCATGATGGCGAGGGGAAGGCCAGGAGGAGAGAGGAAGAGGTAGTTCTGCAAGACAAAGAGAGTCAACACAGGTGTCCCTATTCACAAATTAAAAGAGAACCAATTGGTTTACATGACTTTTTCATGTTATTGTGTTCACTCTGAACCGAGAAAGCCTTTTGCTCGTCACTTTTTCCAGAGAATAGCATAACCGTTTGGGTTGAGCTGAGTGTCTGACAGTATTTTATGTAGTCTTCTCATTTCCTAGCCCGAAAACCGATTCCCCATGTAATAGTTCCATATTCCTTTCGGAATGTGTAGCATGATATCCCTCCCTTCCTTCTAGCAACCTGTCTTCTGTGATATATACCGTTTCATCCCTTCAGCAATTGGGAAATGCATTTCTGGAAGCCAGTCTCTTGGCAATTGATGCATCATTTTTCCATTAAAGAGAGTGCTCATGCCTTCACGAAGAATTGCAGGTTTAAAGTGTTTGGTAATGATCTCTGGTTGCTTGTCAAGCAGAATCTCTATCTGAACATGAAAATGCAACATTAATATGATTTGCAACCCTTTCACCGGGTTCCTCATTTCCTCCAGCAATACAGAGTGATCCCCCCCCCCCCCCATGCTTAAAAGCCATTACAGGTGCTTACTGGATTTGGTCTCCTTTGGAGGTACATCTCCTAAGTCTGACACAGGAAAAAGTTTAAAATGTCCTAAATGAATAATCCCCCTACCCTGCAATCTTTTAACTCTGATTTATTCCTAAGCTGAAAGTATTCATCACTAGCTGAGCTAAAATAAACTAACTCTCATGACATATAATTAAATTACTGGCAGAAATAAAATTAAAAATTCCTCCACAGTACTTCACATAAACATCAGCAGAATAATTGAGTTGAGGTAAAATATTTTGTTGAAAGCCCCCCCCCAAAAAGCCACCTGAAAGAATTTGTTTCTCTAATCTCTGACAATGTTTAATTTTCTTTTCATGATAATTACAGAAAAAATTTCACTTGTGTGTAAAAACCTCTCTTCTTTCAACTCTTCTTTGCCTCCCTTCCTTTGCTGTATCTTTACCAGAAACTGGAAATAAAGACATTAGGAAAATGTTTAAACTTTTAGCTAAATGATAGCCTCTCAAGATCTGGCTTAAAGAAATTATACATTTACACAGTATTCACAACTTTTAAATTAAAATTCTGGAAAGGGGGAGTGTTATATTTCCATTCTATCTGATTTTCATTTTAGTTGGCCCCAAAACAGACTCAAATATCCCAAAGACTTTATAAGCAGGGCACTTTAATTTGGAAGTAAAGTGATTTCTGGACCCCCAAATAAATAGCCTTGAGGACCACACCACACACACACACACACACACACACACACACACACACCACTCAATCACTCTGCAGTTTTTCCCATTCAAGAACTTGTAAGAATGACCTTAACTCTGCTTTGCTTGAGAGCTTGTCCTTTCTGTCACTTGAAATTCCAAAATGATACAGTCATCTTGGAAGCCAGAACTGCAGTGTCCACACCACATGAAAAATTTTTAGGCCAACTGTTTCAGGATTCACCACAAAATGAACAACAAGTCAATACAACCATGGTTCACGGGGCAATACATTTTTCCTCTAAGATTTTGCGGTATCATTTTTATATTTACTTCTAAGTTTAAAAAATTCTCTTAACCACCCCTTCCCTTTTTTGTTGAACAGCAATTTTTAAATTATCTGGTGGTTTAATAAACTTCCCTTATTTTTCTCACACTCCTTTCAATTGTGGCAGTCTTTTTCAGGCCACTCTCCTTTCTAGAAGCAGATTTTTAAAAAGTAGACTTGGATTAGAAGAATTGGGGAATCGACCCAATTTTGCCATTTTTTTTTTTTTTTTTTTTAGCCACACGGACTGTGGCTGGTCCTGTAATGCCTCCGAGCCCAGGGGCCTGCTCTGGAAAAGAATGACACAAATAGCTACAGCACAAGCAGCCGCTTCACAGAAATGGTAGTTTGTGAAGAAGCTTTCTAAGTATCAAGATAGTGGATGTAGGTATTTGTTATTCAGATGCATCTCTGTTCCGGTAACTATTTGACAAAAGGATGTGTTGGCATCCTCCTTCTGGGAGGAAAAGGCACTCTCTCATGTATCAGCACTCAGTACTATAAAGTGAAATGTCTTCCACTGTAATTGCCACAGAATTCTCCTGACCATCCAGAAGCATTCTAGTCCCAGTCCCCAAAAGACTACTCTACTCCAATCATTGTGGGACCCACAGTCTACTGATAACATGTCCCTAAAACTTCAACTCCCTTCCTGACCTTTCCAAAGGAAGACAGGTCGCTCTTTGTTGCACCTCCCATGACTTAGGGATGGGGAGAATGACTGGAAGGCAAAGGAACATTCCCTACTCTCCTCTGCAGTGTCTAGGTTCCTGCCCCACCATCAGCATGCAATAATATTCCTAGTTTTTAAGTCTTTTTCCATATTTTTGCACAACTCTTCTTTGCCATTCACCTTTGTTCCATCCTAGGATCCTTCGCCAGGTCCTCTAAGAAACAGGCCTTTAGCATTGTCTTCCCTTTCAGTGGCTATCATCCTTTAAGTCTCTAAAATCTACTGAAGCCCTTTCTGATACCACACCTCATAGATCCTTGTCCTTCATAGCACTAATACGCAATTCTTCAGCACGAACCCTCTAAGGAAGCGTCATAATACACTTGACCATTTATTGCTACCAAGATCTCAAACTGTGATCTCAAACTCCTTCCCTAGCATGACATCCATTTCCTTGATCCTTGATTTCTCCCTGCTTCCCCAGTGGATCATCTGTGATCAGATGGGCAGTGGCCTACCAAATGGCAAAGTAGAATTGCAGATGTGATTAAATTTAGGATTTTGAGGTGGAAGAAGGATCCCAAATTATCCCAGTAGGCCCAGCGTACTCATGAAGTTCTCAGACTAAGAGGGAAGTGGGAGGACCACAGTCAGAGATTAGAGTGATATAACCACGAGCCATCGGATGTTAGAAGCCACTGGAAGCTGGAAGAGGCAAGAAATGGATGATCCTTTGGAGCATCCTGAAGAACCAGCCCTGCTGACACCACGATGTCAGCCCAGTGAAACTCATTCTGGACTTCTGAGCTCCAAAACTGTAAGATAACACATTAGTTCTTATTTGATTAAGTGAGTTTTGGTAATTTGCTACAGTAGTGATAGGAAACCAACCTACCACTCATGCAGCTGAATGTCCTTTTGACCCAGTTCTGAGCACGCCAACTGTCAATAATTTCAGTTTTGCCCATTGCTTCACCCTAGAATTCCTCTCGTTAGAGACCTTCCTGGACTTCTACCTTGCCAGTCCCCAACCTTGATTGACTTCTGTCCCAATAGTGGACTTTCTCATTCCTGCTCATCAGTTTCTGAACGATGTTGGAGCAGATCCCAGAGTAGTTGGGAACATTTATAAGTCTCTGAATTTTCTAGTTTTTTTTTTTTTTTTCTTGAAGATGTCTCACCAGTGACTCGGTAGTAGATGCTACAAATACTTCTGCTCTGTCTGGAATTCCAAACCTACCTCCACCCACTTCACCCTTGAATGAAGCTACCTCTGCTGAGAAGACTGGGGTCATCCACAGCCTTCACCTTGTCTTTCATCTTCAGCTACCTTAGTTATTCCCTCTTGACTCAAAGTCAGTACCCTTTATCCTTCTCAAATCCACATCCTCTCCATGTCCCCCGGATCCCATGCCCTCTGCATATTCCCCTACGTCAATCTATTCGTTTCTGTCATTGAATCATGTAAGGAGGGTTCATAAGCTCCACGCCTGCATGCCGGTAAGCACCGTCTAAGCCACCCAGGACAAACCATTCTCTAGTTTTTTCCCTTTAGATCTTTAGATCTCCAAAGCTAGAAATCCCTGTCTTCTTAGTTCCTCTTCCCGTGTTTCCCTGCCTTCGAAATCAAGATGTTCTCAAGTGAGAGAGAATATTCGGTTGTTCTTTCAGAGACACACAGGAAACATAATAGATATAATGACATTAACAGGAATTCCCTGAGATCATTATCTTCCCTAACCCCAAATACTCTACACCAATGTCTTCATAAATATAAAATATTCTTGGTTTCATTTTGGAAAATAAAGTGACTCTGCCCGTAAGTCCTAAAGAACTGTGTTGTTTATGTAACAGGCACTTGCTAAATGTTTACTGAACTCAATGGTCTACGCAGCTCGTTGAAATGAAAGCTTTTCATGAGCTGATCATCACAGGCCCTGGAACTCTCACCCCAAAGAGCTGGATCTGCCTTCAGGTAATCATCTCTCCATCTCTGTCTCCATAAGTTGGTTACAAAATATTACTTTCATCAATGTATAAACTTTATCATATGGCTTCCCATTATTGAAAACAGAATTATGTGCCTTCTAGTGCTGACACTAACATATTCTTGTTATAGGCTTCAAAAACCTCACAAAATAGTCCCAACAATTTTTTGCTGCCAATTGAGGTTCACGGATGAAGAGAAAGAGGCATGAAAGGGAAAAGTTATTAAAAAATAACTGAATTGGTGTAGATGGTAGAGATGTCAACATTTTTGTGTGGGGGGGGGGGAAATTCTGTCTATTTAAAAATGTCTAACATTATTCTAGCCATTATTCAGAACTATACTCCTGTAGAAATATAATCCTTCTGGAAAAGATGGATTTTTTTCACATAACTATTTACTTTTTGCTTAAAATAATTGCATGTGTATATAAAGTACACAGATCTGTATTTTAAAAACATTAAATATATTAACCTCAAAAATTGTATTTTCAATCTATGAATTTACACATATGTGAAATACACAGACTATTTCAATGATATTGTCAGATTACATTTAAAGTCCCAGTTTATGAAAATATCTTAAAGAAATTACAAAGATGTTAGAATAAGAGAAACAATATGGAGTAATAAAAAGAAAGTACATGTATGAGTCAGGAGGATCTAGGCTGGAATCCTTGTTGCTCACTATACAATTTTTATAAAAGTTTAATTCCCTTAATACCAAAAAATTTGGCATCACAAATTCAGACAATATGAATGATAGGCCTCATTCAGTAGGGTTAATATCCAAATGTTTGCTATCAAGAAGACTTGTAAATGTATCTCACCACGGTTATAAATCAAAGAGCAAAGATGATTGTTCAGGAGATGCACAATGTCTGGAAAATAAAGAACTCCTAGTGAAACTCTAACATAACAGGAAAATGGATTGAAATGAATAGGTCTATAATGTTACAGATGTAAAATATAGATTTTTAATGTGTTCACCTTAAAATAATTTGGCCTAAAAGGAAGATGCATTCCCAAAGTGAAACATGAGTACCTTTTAACATCAAACTCTGTCATTATCGTATGGTATTTGAAGAGAAAAAAAGGTATACATAATTTGGAAATAAAGAAATAAAATTTTTTAAAAACTTGGGAAAATAATCATGTAATTCTCATCTCCCAGGGCTATTGTGGGGCTTAAATAAGTCACAGCCTCTCCAAAAACATAGGTTTCCCTTCTTCCTTCTGTTCAAGGACTGTGTCTAATTCTTTATTCCCCAAAAGCGCCTAACAAAATGCTTTGAACAAAGCAGACATTCAGTAAATGTTTGCTAAATAGATCAATGTCTTGGAAATCATTTAACGAGGTATATTATCTGCTTTCCTCCACACTGAGAAAGAACCCCCAGCCCCGCCTAAATCAATCAAGTTAATCATTTCCCTTCACATGAAAACTGTGTCTCAATTTCTTTTGGAGAATCATACATTTTGAGTTTCTAAGAGTTTCTCTTAAATTATTTGTCTTATATGGTTGGCAACCACATGGCTAAAAAGAAAACAGATGCCAAAATTCAAGAAAGAGTAAAGCGTATCATTTCAGTCATGCTACTGCCGCAGAAGATTTCATACACTTGACCTTTGATGAATGCGTCATCTCTCCAAAGAGCTATTCCTGATTCTACTCCAGCATGGGATTTCTGAGACCAGAACCACTTCATGAAAAAAGAGTCCCGTCAGGTCAGGGTGACCAGTTCTCAGTCCTTTTGCTTGGTGCTCCTAGTCCCCTGTGGGCACCAGTCCCTTAGTGTCCTCATGGGGCCCCTGTCTGGAATTTGGGCAGGGAGGGGAGGCAGCTGTGCCCTCCCATGTGTCAAGGGCAGGCCATGGGCAGGAGCTCCACCAACACCATCAACTTTCATCCCTCCAACATCCCTGGAGGGAACCTTCCTCTGTTTTATAGAAGAGAGACATTGTGGTTCATACAGTTTCAGTAATTCATATGCCCATGTCATACACACACGGTAAGGACCAGACCTGTTTTTTCAAAGATATGACTTACACACCATAAAATCCACCCTTTCAAAGTACAAGTCAGTGATTCTCAGCAGATTACAATGCTGTGCAACCATCCCCACTATCTAATTTGAGAACGTTTTTATTCCCCTAAAAAGAAACCCCATACCCATTAGTAGGCACTTCTCACCCTCCCTCCAGCCTTAGGCAACCACTAGTGTGCTTTTTGTCTCTACGGATTTGCCTATCCTGTACTTTTCTTTCTTTCTTTCTTTTTTAAAGATTTTATTTATTTATTTGAGAAAGAATGAGTGAGAGAGAGCATGAGAGAGGAGAAGGTCAGAGGGAGAAGCAGACTCCCCAAGGAGCTGGGAGCCCGATGCGGGACTCGATCCTAGAAGTCTGGGATCATGACCCGAGCCGAAGGCAGTCGCTCAACCAGCCGAGCCACCCAGGCACTCCTGTACTTTTCATATAAAGGGACTCATATAACATGTGGTCCTTTATGCCTGGCTTCTTTCACTTAGCATAATGTTTTCAAGGTTCATTCATGTTGTAGCACATATCAGTACTCTGTTCCTTTTTTTCTAGCTGAATAATATTTTATTCTAAGAAAAATATACTGCTTTTGGGGACTCTGGTGGGACATGAAGGAAAAATAGCCTTTTAAAGCATTACATGGTTTGACAAAACATGTTTGTGGTCATGAAGTTCAAATATGTCCCAGCACGGTATGCAAATGGAAACACAAGTTTACAACTCCCAGATTGGCCCCCGTCTAAAAATCTGCCAACACTCTGTGTTCACGAGGTTGTACAAAAGTACCACTCAAGTGCTTCTGCGACAAGGAGGGTAGGCTGGTTCATTCATTATTGAGGGCAATTTGGTGATACCTATTGAAATTATAAATTCCCTTTCTGGAAATTCATTCTATAAACCCATCAGCACATAAATGAAATAATGCATTGGTTTCAACACCATTTGTTGTAGCAAAAGGCAGGAAACCACCCTACAGTATACTACTAGTGAACTGGCTAAATAAATGATGGTTGACTACCCAAAAGCAGTGAAACAGAATGAGGAAGTTCTATACATACCAATATGGAAAGTTCTCGAAGATACAGCCATACTTGAAAGAGTAAGATGAAAAATGCTACCTGTAGAAGGCTATGTTTTGTAAAAGAAGGGAGGAAAGTAGAATGTATATATTTATACTTTTTTTATATGCATAAAGAAACTCTGGAAGGATAACAAGAAATTAGTAATAGTGCTTACTTGTTTGGTGGAAGAGGTGAGGACATTAGTTGGGAAAGACTTCTGCTGCACATATAGGTGCCTAGGCCGTGGTAGGCGAAATTCTACGGCGTCCCTTCAAGCTTCCTGTGTCCTTGTTACCCACTCAAGCACTAACCTACCTACTGCAGTGAAAGGGTCGTGCAGACGGAATGAAGGTTGTGAACCAACTCTTCTTAAAGTAGGAGAGCCTCCCGGATGTCCGAGTGGGCCAGTGGTATCCCATGAGCCCTGATGGCCTGAAGGAGCTTGGAAGCTGATTTTCCTCACAGCCTCCTGATGAGAATCCAGGTGACCAACACATAGCTTTCGGGCTTGTGAGCCCCTGAGCAGAGGAACCTGCCACGCCACCTGAGACTCCTGACCAAAAGAGCTGTGAGAGTCTGCACTGTTAGAAGCTTCCATGTTTGTGGCAGTATGTTATAGCAGCAGTAGAAAACTAATTCGTATATGGCTGCATTGCTTGTCTTTTTAATCTAAATGAAGATTTAAAGTCAACGGAAATCCAAACAGACCTTGCTGAGATCACTGCAAATAAGGTTACTTTTCCGAGAGCATAACTATCTAGTCAAAAGTTCACGGTAGTTTTCTTTGTTTTGTGTGCCTACACTCAAATAATTTTCGTCTGAAAGTGGCAATTTTGATAAAGATCCCCTGGGAAGTGAATCTGTCTTGTAAAAGCTGAATGACTAGCTTGTTTTCCCAAGGCACTCTGTGTCCTAAATTTAGAGTCTTCTCTAAAGATATAAACACAGCTTATTTAATTCTTAGAAAGTTAGTTAAAACTGATAAAATTAAATTGATAGACACTAAAGAGACAGAAGCTTGGCTTCAAGGAGAATGTTTGCCTTGTCTAATTGAAATGTCTAAAGGTTAAGCCTGTACTTTGTCTAACCTTTAACTACACGATTCTTCTCTTTGTTATTGGGTATGTTCCAGAGCTTTGCAAAAGGAGTTTATTGTTCTTACATGGAAAAAAATGGTCAAAGAAGTGATCTTTAATACAGAATTAAGACGAAAGTTCTAAGGACACCATTTCTCTTTATTGTCATTTAGCTACTTACAGCTAAAAAACTGTAAGAAAACAGAAATCTTCCAAAATTAACTATCGTCTGTGAGGAAAAGCAAACACGTGTTTCCTTTCTAATTCGTTAGAAAAGTTCCATTAATCTCACTGTTGAAATAAACCTCCCAATGAATCTCACCGTTAGGTAAAATCTCGTTCTTTTCAATACCATCTTTCCTCTTTCCAAGACCTGTGTGCACTGCCTGCTGCCTACTGCTGGTCAATACTTATCTCAGCGGTTCTCAGGTGGGGGTGTCTTTGCCTTATGGGGCAACAGCTGGAGATATTCTGGGTTGTCACAACTAGGGAAGTGGTCCTAGCATTTAGTGGGTGGATGCCCACGGGGTATAGCTGAACACCCTACGGTGCACAAGACAACCCCATGACAGAGAACTTTCTGGCACCCAAATGTCAATAGTGCCAACGCTGAGAAACTCTGGTCTAGATGGAACTCAAAGGATGGGTCGGTAATGAATTAAAATAAGTGACGTTCTCTGATTAGGAGAAATAGTGAAAGCCATGTTAGTATAGGATTGTTACGAAAGGGAGAAGGAAAGAAGGAAAGGAAGGAATGAAGTCCCTTCTTTATAAGTTTCCTGATAACTGAATTGAGTATCATTTTGAGATGTCAATTTATTAAAAGAAAGTAAAATTTAAAGTTCAGTTTCTCAGTCACAGGAGCCACATTTCAAGGGATCACAAGCCACACATGACAAGTGACTGCCAGGTTGGGAGTATGAAATCAGACAATATTCCTGGGACACAGATTACATATAATACATGGGAAGGAAGGGAGGGAGGGATGGACAAATGCCTAAATTAAACAAATGGAAAGAGGAGGCAAAATCAAGTGATCAAAGAGATGAGAGGATAAGGAAGCCTTTGTCAGCAAGGCTGACTACTATGGACCAGATACACTGAGTGATCACTAAGGAAAGGCCATGACTTTCATAGTAGTATATCATGGATGATATTCGAGATGTAAGCTTTAAGTAAACAGATGAGATTTAAGGAAGATTTCAAGGCTTGAAGGAACAGATTTTTATTTTTATTTATTTATGTTTGTTGTATTTGTTTAATTTCTTAATTTTTTTTGTTTAGGACAAGAAAAATGGAGAATGTGGTTATAGTGATAAAATGACCACCAGGCAATTTCAAAAATACCACCGTGCAAAAAATTCTCCTCTGAAATAATCAGAATTTCAAATAATAATTTTAGGAAATTTTCATAATTTCAAACAATCCCATTTAAAGAAGCATTTGTCACATATGACATTTCAAGTCAGGTATGGGCCATCTCCTACAAAAAGAAATGGGGCATCTAGGTGGTGCAGTCAGCTAAGCGCCCGACTCTTGGTTTTGGCTCAGGTCGGGATCTCAGGGTGGTGACATTGAGCCTTGTGTTGGGCTCCACGCTGAGTGTGCAGAGTCTGCCTGGGAGTCTCTCTTCCTCTCCCTCTGCCACTCCCCCCTCCCTCTCTCTCAAATAAATAAATCAGAAATAAATAATTTAGTACAACGAAGACCCCCTTCTCTCACTGTTCCTCTTATGTCCAGTTGTAAAATCAAATACATGAAATATACAAAAAACAAAAGGCAATCCAGTCTAAACAATTAGTCAACTGAGGTGAGGGGAAGGTGGAATGAAGAGTTGTAGTTAAATTCTCTAGCATGGAGAGAAACCATTGGTAAACTTTTATTTTTTTTCCCCACTTTTCAGATGTTTTTTCTGAATGGTGTAAAGAGCTTAAGTCTGTTACCCATTTGAAACCAAAATGGATTTGACATCACAACTATTTCCTTGACTAAACCGTAAAAAAATAATTTATTTAACTGCTTGTCTCCTCCATCCTGGGCTGCTGGTTCCCCATACTGGACACTGGACTGTCATGGCCAGTCTGAGAAGCCATTCCTTCAGACGGAACCTGGGTGACTCCTACGGTCCCATACAGCTCTGGGGAGTCGTGCTCTGTGGCTCTTTGGAATAATGTGACAGCCGGGTGGTCAGTACAGGGCAGCAGACATAAGCTGCTCACACAATAACTTCTCTGCTTTGGAAAGTGTAACTACCGGGAACAATAATAGGGTTCACATTTCTGGAAGGGAACTTTCTCATGTCATCTCTCAAATGGGAACACTTTTGCCCAGACCCTTGATATAATTTGGATCTAGCATTCTCTTAGCTTTTAGTTAGAGCTGAGTAAGATCTAACAAATCCGAAAACTCATTCATTGTCTTTATAAAATTTCTGACATGCTAGTTGGGGACTAGAACAAAGCCCAACTCCATGTACATTTCAGCCTCTGTAGGTTGCTTACCTCTGCCCTGTGGTACAGTGTCTCATCCTAAATAGGTCTATATGAAGGGGTGTGGACAGACCAGCATATTCGTTGTAACTACTGGAAAATAAAGACATCATCCTCCTGATGTGAGACCTATAGTGTCTTCCATGTAAAGGGAAAAGAGTCTATTATTCTTGGTGATAAAAGTAGATAGACAAAGGACAGTTGCATGAACAATTCTACTTTCAACTCATTAGTAGATGAATGCTCCCACCATGCTATGATCTCCCACTGGTTTTTAAGTCAACAACACTCAGTCTGTCTATCCACTCCCTTCTGTCCCCTCTTCAAGACTTTGACTTGACACATACTTCTGTCTCTCTAACCCCTCCCTATCCATCACCTTGTCCAACATTTCAGAAGGACGCTGCAGGATCTTGGCATTTAACTTGTGAAAAGTCACCAGGCCTAACCATATCAATGCCCCTACTGAAACCTCATACAATGAAATTATAGTTTCGTATGAAAAACCCCATCGCTTTCGTAAATGCTGCGATAACACTCATTACATTAATACAGAGCAAAAGAAGAGCTCAGACTTAATCCGTTTTAATCTCCATTATTTCCTAATATAAAAGACTGTGGGCCTTTTCCCATTCTTTTGGAAGGATTAGTGAAGGCAAACATGAATAACAAATTGACATTTCTGAGTTCTGGAAGAGCCAAAAGCAATACAAAAAGAAGGCAGAGAGATCAAATTTCTGAACAGAATTATTTTTCTAAGCAGAGTTTAAAAGTTAACATTAGGAACAAATGTTAAACAGCTCTGCACAGTTATTTTTCTTTACCTGAACACATTTTGCCAAACAGTTAAACTGACAAGCTAAAAAGACACATCTTCATGTTATAGAGACAAAGGAACTCTGTCTATGTGACAGGCATAATAAGATCAATTTTTTAAAGAAGAAGAGTTTTTTGCATAACAACTTTTATATTCTTCTAGTCATTTCTTTGTTGGAAGATATTCTAAAAAGAATGGCATCAATTATTTTTTAGTGAGGGACATGTCGCTTCCCATCAAATCACTGAATATTGGTGTTAAAAGAGATTTTGAAATGATCTACGTTGGCTTCTTCATTTTATGGATGAGGAAAACAAGATCTAGAAAGGGTCTCTGAGCTGTCTACTATCACAAAACCAGAGATCCAGGACAATTCAGGCCTAGGACCTTGGTCTTCTGATCACTCATCCAATGATCTTCTCATTTGTCATTGTCCCTCTCCTCTAGCAGACTGTTTTATTACTGTATAGTATTAACTTGCTCCCCCATTATAACCCCACTGCACTTTGCTTTGATGTATCTTGAATCAAAATAGCAAGAACAAACTCATTCTTGGGGCTCCACTTGTATTAATGCCCCCACAAAGTCACTGAGAAATGCTCTAAGGATTGGATCTACCCGAACCCTTTGATAACAATTTGTATCTATGTCATGATATTGTAAAATGAAGAGATCCCAAAGCACGAGTTCCACGGTGGGATTCTGGATCCTAAGACACTCCGCCTTCACCCTTAATCCCAGATGTGGGGTTCGGTCTAAACCAGGATTTCTCAACCTCAGGGCTATTGACTTTTGGGGCTGGATGGTTCTTTGCTGTCCCATGCCATCCTGCTCGGCAGCATCCCTGGCTTCTACCCACTAGATGCCAGTAGCACTCCAACCCCTGAGCTGTGATAATCACAAATGTCGTCAGACATTCCAGCTGTCCCTGTGGGGCGAAATCACCCCAGACTCAGAACCACTGGTCTAAATCCTTCAGCACCTATAAATAAACCCGGACACAACACAGGAACAAAAGCAGAGATGAAAAGTGGGATAAAAAGGAACTCACTGGCATTTCTGACTATGAACCTTCCTTAGCTCTAAAGCCATTGAAATGTTTTGGTGAAGAAAAAAAAAAAAAGGAAAGTTGTTTTAATGAACCATATGCCTTCCCTCACTCCCACCACACTTTCGCCTTCAAGTGTGTTTTTGTTGCCATGAAAACAGAGACTGCCTGTTTGTAATTATGATATTATTCTGTAGCGAATTTTGGAAAGAACCAATTGGTGCACTTCCAACCTCAAATTCTCTCTCTCCTCTTTTCCCTTCCTTAGCCCGGAGTTTGGAGAAAGGGAAGGAATGAGAGAAGAGTGCCTCGTGTGCTCGTCTCTGACTTCATTCTGATGCCCACACTCAGCACTGACCTCTCAGGTTTCTAGAACCTGCCAACCAAACCTTCGAACACCACCTAGGCCCTACCCCCAATGTCATAACGCCCTAGAAAGGGTCTCATTCGCTCATCTTTCTCACCCAAGACCACAAACTTTGGTGAGAGATGGTCAAGACCCAACAAGGGTGATGTGGTGAAGGGAGGGAGGAGAGAAGTAGATACCCATTCTTTTTGTTTGTTTTTTGTTTTATTAGCATATAATGTATTATTTGTTTCAGGGGTACACGCCTGTGAATCATCAGTCTTACACATTTCACAGTGCTCACCATAGCACACGCCCTCCCCAGTGTCCATCACCCAGCCACTCCAGCCTTCTCACCGCCTTCTACTCCAGCAACCTTCAGTTTGTTTCCTGAGATTAACAGTCTCTTATGGTATGTCTCCCTCTCTGGTTTTGTCTTGTTTTATTTTTCTATCCCTTCCTCTATGATTCTGTCTTGTTTTTTCAAATTCCTCATATCAGGGAGATCATAGGATGATTGTCTTTCTCTGACTTATTTCGCTTAGCATAATACCCTCTAGTTCCATCCACATGGTCGCAGATGGCAAGATTTCAGTTTTTTGATGGCTGCATAGTATTCCATTGTATATATACACCACATCTTCTTTATCCATTCATCTGTTGATGACATCTAGGCTCTTTCCATAGTTTGGCTATTGTGGACATTGCTGCTATAAACGCTCGGGTGCACGTGCCCCTTCAGGTCCCTACAACTGTATCCTTAGGGTAAATACCCAGTAGTGCGATTGCTGGGTCGTAGGGTAGCTCTATTTCTAACTTTTTGAGGAAGCTCCATACCATTTTCCAGAGTGGCCACACCCGCTTGCATTCCCACCAACAGTGTAGGAGGGCTTCCCTTTCTCTGCATCCTCGCCCAACATCTGGCATTTCCTGACTTTTTAGCCATTCTGACTGGTGTAAAGTATAGATATCCATTCTTAATCAAAATGAGTTATGATCTTTTACTCACAGGTTGGGTTACTTCTCTGGATATGTCAAAGACAGCAATGCTGCAGAACTTTAACAGAAATGTTTAATAGATGTGGTTCTTTTTTTTTTAATATTTTATTTATTTGACAGAGAGAAATCACAACTAGGCAGAGAGGCAGGCAGAGAGAGAGAAGGAAGCAGGCTCCCCATGGAGCAGAGAGCCCGATGCGGGGCTTGATTCAGGACCCTGGGATCATGACCCGAGCCAAAGGCAGAGGCTTTAACCCACTGAGCCACCCAGGCGCCCCTAGATGTGGTTCTTTTTAAAAAGGACTTTTATTTATTTATTTGAGAGAGAGGGAGAGAGAAAGCATATGAGCAAGGGGAGGGGCAGAGGGAGAGGGACAAGCAGACTCCTCACTGAGCAGGCTCAATCCCAGGACCCCAAGACCATGACCTAAGCCAAAGACAAGACACTTAACTGATTGAGCCACCCAGGCGCCCCTCAATAGATGTGGTTCTTACACAGTTTCTTCTCTGGCTTTTTATAGAATGAGATATAAATAATAAAATGCTTGAATCTGAAGTATTAAAGCTCTATGAATTTTTACATACGTATACATTCATGCAACTGCCTCCCAGACAAAGATACAGAATATTTCCATTACCCTAGAAGGCTTCCCTGCCTCCACCTAGTAAATACCTATCCCTCACCTTCCAAAACAAGCACTATTCTGATTTCTGTCAAGGAAGGTTGGCCTTGTCCATGTTTTTTTTTTTTTTTTTAGCCTATAAATTAAATTGCATAATAGGTACTCTTTGTGCCTTTTTATGATGCAATATTTTTCTAAAGTTCATACATATAATTTTGTATGTCAGCAGTTTGTTCTTTTTGTTGCTATATAGTATTCCATCATGTAAATATACCACAGACCCTGTTAATGGATATTTGTGGGGTTAAAAAAATTGTTGGGGACTATTACTGATAACACTGTGGATATATGCACTTGTTTCCCCTGGGTGTGTAATGAGGAGTAAAATTCTAATATTAACAAGCAGAAAATATCAATCATCAAACTGAAGTTTTTCTATCAGTGGAACGACTTAAAGGACACAGTGTTACCCATTTATCTTGCATAATGGAAAAACAGATGAACCTTTTAAAATTAGGAAATCGGGGGGCACCTGGGTGGCTCAGTGGGTTAAGCCTCTGCCTTCGGCTCAGGTCATGATCTCAGGGTCCTGGGATCGAGCCCCACATCGGGCTCTCTGCTCAGCGGGAAGCCTGCTTCCCCCACTCTCTCTGCCTGCCTCTCTACCTACTTGTGATCTCTCTCTCTCTCTCTCTCTGTGTCAAATAAATAAATAAGATCTTTAAAAAAAAATAGGAAATCAGGAAAAATATACTAATGCAGCAACCAGCAGAGTGAACACAGAATTTGTCCTAAAAGTGAGAAACATGGCAAATGAAGAGGCACTGTTAGTATTTGCATTGGGACCATTTAACACGGACTTTCCTGGGAAAACGGACTCCTCAGGCCAGTATCTAATGCCAACTTCAGAATTTACTTCCTTTTGGACTTAGTCTGACTCGTTTAAGCCCTCATCTTGTAGTCTTCTCCCTCAAAATGTTAGAAATACTCTGTAAGTGGCAAATCATAAATCATAAACATCCAGTGCAACGCAGCTGTTGTCAAGGGAGGACCAAGGGCTGGAACACAGACATCCAGGGTTGAGACATACGCTTTTAAGAGCTTAGCTACACCCGCTTCTAAAGGGCCACTCAATTAATTCATGAGCTTCTCTCTTCCCTTTCAGTTTCTCTTCACTTCTCAATACATCCTGACTTAAAAATAAGTTTAGGCTAGCCACATGTGCCCCATGGTATTTCGCCCAAAATGAACTGCAAATTACATCAACCATTGCGACAGATTTGGCAAATATCTTTCTTCTCCATGCTTCAGTCACTGGACTTACTGTGTGATGAGAATCCCAGAAGCCTAGTGTGCCAGCGCCTGAAATCTTCACTAAGTTGAATACCGTGAAATTGCTTCATCAAGCTGACTCAACATCGGGCGGAAGGGGGTTGGCCTTACCCTATGGAAGCTGATGTGCTCTGGCTTGCTGGGGCTTAGGGGTTTATGTGAGGGAACAATGACACTTTATATCTATCAGGTTTAAAAGTTTGAAAACAACACAAGACAACAAAGTAGCAATGCCTTTTTAAATACAAGGGGCTGCCAGTTTTCACAGGCATTTGAAACTACATGTATCAAAAAAAAAAAAAAACAGGTAGAAAATTGGAAGCTAAAATAGTTTTCCTTGAAAGGAGAAACAGTATATGCTGGCTACGTTTACATCGGGCTCAGAGGCACTGCACTGGACTGAAACGATTAGTTGCATAGAAAGAGTAAAGTTAAGTGGAGTAATGATGATCTGATATTAAGAACAGTGTTCCTTATTGCAGAGAGAAGCCATTCCAGTTGAATTCACTGGGAGTCACAGCCTGTTACAAAATTATAGGTTAGAACAAGGACTAGAAATATAGCCCGACAGCAGAAAACTACAATATTTATAATGTGAATTCCCTGTGGACAAAGCCCTTCTTTTATAAAATCACCATTATGTTAATGCTAAGTTCATATTTTCTAAGAAAGTATAACACATGTTTGGCTGAGTCCATACCTTCTAGCTGACATCTAAAAATTAACCAGTGTGGTTGTAGTTTTTATATTTAAAAAAAACTATATCCATACTAACATAACCCAGTAATCATACTTCTAGGCATCTATCCCAGAGAAATGAAAATTCATGTCCACAGAGCTGTATGCAATATTCACAGCAACTTTATTTATAATAGTCAAAAGTATAAACAACCCAACATCATCAACTGATGTATACACTAGAAACTAGGAAAGCCATACCACGGAATACCACTTAGCAACAGAAAAAAACAAACTCCTGATACGTGCAACAATTTGGATGGATCCCAGATAACTATTCCAAGTGGAAGGGAAGCTAATCTCAAAAGGCCACATACTGTAGGATTCTATTTATATAAAATTATCAAAACAGCAAAATTATAGAGATGGAGAACAGATTAGTGGTTGCCGAAGTTTAGAGATGGGGACGGGGAGTGGGTGTCACTGAGTGGGTAGCATGAAGGAGACTTGTGGTCACAGAACAGTTTTGTATCTCGACTGTGGTGGTGGTTACACAAGTTTCTATATGTAATAGAATGGAACAGAACTATACACATGCACTGTACCAATGTCAATTTCATGACTTTGACATTGTAGTGTATTTACATAATACCTAACCACTGGAGGAAACTGGGCATGCAGCACATAGAATATCTGTATTATTTATAGCTGCCTGCAAATCTAATTATTTCAAAGTAAAAACATTTTCAAAAAGCGACAGCCACATCTCTATTGGAACATACACACATGAGTCTTGCCGACTATCTTTTTTTTTAAAAGATTTTATTTATTATTTATTTGACAGACAGAGATCACAAATAGTCAGAGAGGCAGGCAGACAGAGAGGGGGAAGCAGGCTCCCTGCTGAGCAGAGAGCCCGATGTGAGGCTTGATCCCAGGACCCCGAAATCATGACCTGAGCTGAAGGCAGAGGCTTTACCCACTGAGCCACCCAGGCACCCCTTGCCACCTATCTTTTGAGGGATGTTACCTCCCAGAAAAAAAAAAAAAAACAACCTTCCTAAGATGATATTTCATGAGCAAAAACCAAAATCATCATTAATAGCAAATGGAAAAGTTTTTATGTATTTCTGACAATCAAATTGATGTTATTTATGTGAAAGCAACACCAAGTCATATTAAAATGAACCCGATCATATCAATATTTAACACGGGTTGTTATCACGTGACAGAACAAGGAACTGCCTTTTAATTCCTCGCTAACAGGGTTGGCTATCTGTACATTTCTGCTCTTGCCTAGCACTTATGTATTGTGCACGGAAGTCTGTAACTATAATGCATGCGTTTTATACTCATTGTTCAACTAATTGCCCATTTGATTAAAAAATAAAAAGAGTAACAACGACAAAACTACAGATGATAACTATACAGAAGTAATCATCGTTACTCCGGACTAGAAACCCAGGCATTACCTTGGAAGAAGAGACAGCAAAATTCGCCAGCTGTCACGGGCCTGCTCTTCTTCACGGTATACAGCTACCTGGGAGCAGGCAAACCTAGCCTAGCCTTTCCAAATGTCAACATGTGTTCAGAAACGTAAGAGAAATATTACACCAAACTTCCCTGAAAAGTCTAATTCTTGTCATCGAAATGGCATGAACTGAAAAGAGGCGAGGCTGAAATGGCACACACCTAAATCTTCAAGGGAACGTGTAACTGGATGTTCAAATTATGAGGAAGCTGGTTACTCATATATTTTTTACATTTTCAATGTCACTTATAAATTTAATCCATTTTTAAAATCTATCCATGTGCACACATGTATGTACCTATGTGTGTACACATAGGTGTGCAAACACACCCATAAATGGTAACGCTTCCCATGGGTTCTTGATCTGAGATGACCATGTAATAGACACTTCTGCTCCTTCCAGATCCCCTGAGGTCCTTCTCACTCTCCATGGGCCACCTCCCCCGCTTGGGGTATATTTTGGCCTCCAGGGACTTGACCTGGCCCTTGGGCCATGGGAGCAACTCTGGCTGCACCAACATCCTGACCTACTTGGGAGGTGACCTTAGCTCAGGACTAATGAGATGGGAGCCTGAGAAGGAAGCTCCCTGGCGCCAGAGCGGGTGGTGATCTCTGAGGTATAACTTGCTTTCCCTGAGCTCTTCTCTGGGGTCTCAGTGGGAAGGATGGGATTTTGCTCGACCTTGGCTTTCGCTGGGTCCTGCTGCCTGGTCTCCTTCCTTAACCAGCTCCACCTGGAAGCATTTTCTTCCTCACTCACAAATAAATCCTTATTTCAGTGTTTCTGGGGACCAAACTGAAAACAAACTTCTTTTCCCCACATTAAAAATGTCCTGAAGTCAAGGAGTAACTTACACTTGATACAAACATTAAATGCAGCTTTTATTCCTGAAAAATGTATTATTAAACAGATGTTGCACCTTATAATTCAAGACATAGCTTATGATTCTAAGACTATAAGCTACATACGGGCAATGGGGGTCTATTTTGTTCTCCAGGCTGCATCCATTGTCCCAAACATTGCCTCAGACATATTTTACTCAGGACATTTTTGCCAAATGAATGGATTGAAAAAAATACAGTTTTATAATTTGTCTTGTAGTATAATTCAAATTATGCATTTCCTGGAGGGTAGGGGGCATGATTCACGCCTGTATTTCTATTTTCCATGATACTTTAACACAAAGTCTTGTCCAAATTCAGCACCAACAAATGTTGACTCTAATGGGGACATAGATGCAAATAATTTTGCAAAGGACAAAATAACTGTAAACTGGGAAAAGCAGAGCAGAGGGAAAAAAGGAAAGGGAAAGAAGAGGTTGGGGACGAGAGGGTAAAGAGCGCACTAGAGAGGGCCGAGATGACTAATGAGAGGTGTGAAGTGAAGACGCAGGTCAACCTTCAGGTGACAACAAAGAAGGGATCACAAAAACTGTAGTGGCTGTAGTGGCTGGAACAAGATGTAAACAGGAGGCATCTGATTGGCATTGAATTTGAGCAGGAAGGTTACATGCATTTTTCAAGACCAGCGAATTAAAATCTGGACTGTAGCTCCCATGGCGTGTACAATTCTCCATCTAACAACTAGAGACGGGAAGTAAGAAGCCACCATAATGCAATGGTTTGCGCAGCTCACCCCAACACCAAGGACTTCAGAAACAGCCACAACACGGGAAGATACCCAAAGCCAAGCGAGAAACACTGGTCGTCCGTATTCTTCAGGCCAACCAGTGAGCACTCATATGCCCTTCCATCTGTCCTCCACCAAGACCACTTATCGGAACTGAGTCATCCTTCTCTAGCGTTCTTTAAAGACAGACAAGCAGACACAGGGGTGCTATTTGCAGTTGGGTGAGGACCTGATCAAAGGTAAGGAGACTTTTAAAGCTGTCCTGCATTAAGAGGTGTCTAGATAAGACAATAGAATAGAGGAACAAAAATACTCCATTTCAGAGGGAGCAAAAGTCTTGTTATCTGTGTTTGTGTTAAAGCACATGTGTGTCCATGTGTGCTGTGATGTGTCTAATCACAGTTGGCAAGTATTGCTGTGGAATTTGCTGAGTTCAGAGAGTCACTGTCATTGGCAGGGAATGAAGTCAATGTAAAGGAAATGATGCTTCCTTTGATACACAGACTTCAACTCATCCCGACCAGTCTCCCCTTTCACCTGGAATGCCCAGACTCTCCACGGAAGGGGCAGAAAGCAGGGAAATGGTAAAGAGGACAGACAACATGGGGCAGGAGAAGACAGCAACCTGAGACAAAAATTCAAAATCAATTGAGGATGGGAGTGGGAGAGGGGGAGGCATGGCCAAGGCCTCAGCCCTACCACCCCACTTCCTGCCCATTCAGGAGGGAGAAAAGCATTGAAGATCATTGAAGAGCATTGAAGCATCGGTTGTCCTACTCAGAGACTCTCTCCCTTCACCCCCACCTGGCCCATCTCTGATCTTCCAGGGCCATCATTTTCACCCAGGCTCTGTCCAGAGCTCAGGTAATCCACTCAGCCCAGCTCACCTTACGCACAGGTCTCTGTATCCTCATCCAAGAGCCAGCCATCAGTATGGCAAATGCGGCTAGACTGAGTCATGAGGAAATGTTACGGGAGCTGAGCAGAGAAGCTGAGTCATCTAAGAACTGATGCCTTACAACTGGAACCTCTAAATTAGTGGTTCTCAACCAGGGGCAGTTTTATCCCCCACCATCTCCTCCCCCACCGGCAACACTGGGCAATGCCCAAAACACTTTTGGTTGTCACAACTGGGGGCGAGAAGGCTGTCGGTTGCTAGTGAAGAGAAGCCAGGATGTTGCTAAACATCCTATAATGCATAGGTCAGCCTCCCATAGCCAAGAATGATGTGACCCCAGATGTCGCTAGCACAGTGACGGAGAAACCTTGGCCTAAAAGAAGGCACTCCTAAAGGTCAGCTTGGTGAGGCACAAGCAGCCAGATTATGTGGCCAAGGAGGACAGAGTTGGGGAGGGTCAGGCATGGGGCATCTCTGGACTTTGGAAAAACTTCTAACTCAGGGTGATGAACAAACAGGAACTCACTGAAGTGTCAAGGTCTTCAGGGTCAGAATTCAGAGCCCGCCTCTTCCCAGCCACATGAGCTCGGGCAATTACTAAATGTTTCTCCATCTCAATTTCTTCACCTACAAGTTCAGCGTCCTAATATCTGCTCTACGGGAATTTGTAAGGATTAGAGAAGATATTAAACATGAAGCACTTCTCAACAGGCACTCAACAAAAAACCTTTCCTTCTTTTCCCTTTTTTCTTGCTCTGGGTGGTTTCTGGAATGAATACCATAGAGGCAGAGGGAGGAAGGAGATAGTCTGATCCTCTCCTCACAGCCCAACATTTTCAGGGTTCCTCGATCATCCTTCTCTTCTTTTCTTTTTTCTTTATTTTCTACCTCCTTTTGAGAATCGAGATTTCCCATCCATGAGCGATCCCAGACTCAGGCACGGACTTGAGCTACCACTATTTTCTCACCGTGTGACTCAAGAGGATAGAGCAGAGTGAAATCACCAGGGATCTCTGCACAAAAGAAACACAGAAGCCTCTGGGAAAATCACTCATCCCAAGAGAACAGAGTCAATAGCAAAAGTGTGTTTCGAAGATAACAGGTGAGCTTTGAAACGAGGGGTCATTCTGAGCACAGCACGCATCCTGCATCAGAACTGCTCCCTTCTTCAGTCATTGTGGATTCACCCCGAGTCTCCAGACAAAGAGACTCTAATAAACCACAATTGTTTCTGTGAAATTTCTGAGGGCTACCAAAAGCACAAAGGGTCGGAGGTTCTGTGACTGTGAAGGAGAAGCTGGCATTAGCAGAGGCGCTGACGGCTGTGGACGCGTCATTCCGGTGACATGGGGGTGACAGATGGCGTTGGCCCAGCAGCAGGGCCCTCGAGAGACAGCCGCGGCGGAAAGAGTCCCTGTGGGGTCTCTGATGGCAATCACATTCCGCCCCACAGAGCCCCAGAGCAGGAGAGGAGAGAGATGGCACCCACTCCTACAGCACCAGAGAGGCACCAGCAGGACAAGAGGCCGGGGACATGTCCCCTGGAAAGCCCAGCACTCTGGAGAGATGACTCAAGCAGCGCGAACAGGCCAGCCAGCCAAACACTCGCTTGGTATCTTTGGGTTGTCACTGGTGTCTTTTTCCTCTTTTTCAGAGATATAAATGTAGTTTGATCATTTTCTGATGATAAAAGTCAAACTTCCTTTAGAAAGGGTAGAAACTCAACGTGAGACAGGAATCTATCAGAATCCTAGAGGAGAACATAGGCAGTAACCTCTTCGATATCAGCCACAGCAACTTCTTTCAAGATATGTCTCCAAAGGCCAAGGAAACAAAAGCAAAAATGAACTTTTGGGACTTCATCAAGATCAAAAGCTTCTGCACAGCAAAGGAAACAGTCAACAAAACAAAAAGGCAACCCATGGAATGGGAGAAGATATTTGCAAATGACAGTACAGACAAAAGGTTGATATCCAGGATCTATAAAGAACTCCTCAAACTCAACACACACAAAACAGATAATCATATCAAAAAATGGGCAGAAGATATGAACAGTCACTTCTCCAATGAAGACATACAAATGGCTATCAGACACATGAAAAAATGTTCATCATCACTAGCCATCAGGGAGATTCAAATTAAAACCACATTGAGATACCACCTGACACCAGTTAGAATGGCCAAAATTAGCAAGACAGGAAACAACGTCTGTTGGAGAGGATGTGGAGAAAGGGGAACCCTCTTACACTGTTGGTGGGAATGCAAGTTAGTGCAGCCACTTTGGAGAACAGTGTGGAGATTCCTGAAGAAATTAAGAATAGAGCTTCCCTATGACCCTGCAATTGCACTGCTGGGTATTTACCCCAAAGATACAGATGTAGTGAAAAGAAGGGCCATCTGTACCCCAATGTTTATTGCAGCAATGGCTACGGTTGCCAAACTGTGGAAAGAACCAAGATGCCCTTCAACGGATGAATGGATAAGGAAGATGTGGTCCATATACACAATAGAGTATGATGCCTCCATCAGAAAGGATGAATACCCAACTTTTGTAGCAACATGGACGGGTCTGGAAGAGATTATGCTGAGCGAAATAAGTCAAGCAGAGAGAGTCAAGTATCATATGGTCTCACTTATTTGTGGAGCATAACAAATAACATGGAGGACATGGGGAGATGGAGAGGAGAGGGAGTTGAGGAAAACTGGAGGGGGAGATGAACCATGAGAGACTATGGACTCTGAAAAACAGCCGGAGGGTTTTGAAGGGGCGGGGGGTGGGGGTGGGAGGTTGAGGAACCTGGTGGTGGGTAATAGGGAGGGCACTACTGCATGGAGCACTGGGTGTGATGCCAAAACAATGAACACTGTTATGCTGTAAATAAACAAATAAAAAAAAAAAAGAAAGGGTAGAAACTTCAACAACAACAAAAAGGAAAGACGACTGTCACTCATGCCACTGTTCAGAACTGACGACTGCTGGAGTTGCAGGGATTACCTTCAGTCTTCTCTGTGTTATGGATATTTTTACATTGTTGGGAACATGCTGGATGTCCCCTTCCATGTTGGCCTTTTTTCCAGCTCACATTGAGGTCATCCAAGAAGTTGATGTTACAAGAAGACTTGCCATGACCGCTGCGCACCCAGCTCCGTGAGCGGGGGAGGGAGCAAAGTTACTATTCTTGAAACTTAAACTGGCTCCTAATTGATACTTAGAGGTCACTGTATCCTACTTCCCCACCTCAGTTACGAAAACATATTAAGTTCAATTCTTTCCCCTTAGGATGAGGGAACGTAAAGCCAAGATAGCTTGCCTTCCTTGAAGCGCACTAGGAGAAAAAGGGGGACCCAGGATCCTTCCCTTCCCCAGACGATCACCACGCGAAGTCTCCCCTGGAGACGGCCTGGAACACATACAGTGTAAATAAAGACCTAAGGAGGAAATCAAAGCCTAGCTTTATATGATATGTCAGAGGAATGCAAAATATTAGACCTAAGGCATTTGTATTGAATCTCTCACATTCCATTATTGGTATTTGAAGCTCCTTTTCTTGTTCTTTATGTCTTTTTTTTTTTTTGGACAGGATGTTAATCCTAAATCAAGATTGTAAAACTAAACCATTTAAAATATATGCATGCTTAGCAAAAGGATCCCAGGGTTTAAGAATCATTTTTAAAATTAGATTTTTCAATTTGATTCAATAAACATGTATTGAATATCAGCCCTGGAGTCTCCAACTCCATTCATTCGTAGGTACTAAAGGCCCCCAAGAGGCAAGCCCACTCTAGACCAACCCCAGTTAATCCAGCCTCCAACCATTAATACACATATTTTCATTAAGTGCTTCCTATTTGCTGGGGGCACTGGGCAAAGAGTTGTTTGGGATCTGTATGTAATATAACCGTAATCAACACACATTTCCCTCTTTACTATAGACAAGAAATGTTTCACTTTCCTCTTAACTCTCCTGTATGTATATATGTATAAATGTATAATTCGCCTATACACACATACATTTTATAAATACATGATGGTAAATGGCATCTAAAGTATGGCTCAGTGTTGGGATGTGATAAGAAATATAGGAGACTAGGATCACCCTGAGTGCTCACTGCCCACCTGAGGAAGACAGTCACTACTGATCCTAGCTGACTGACACTTGTGGGTTTGTGGGGCCAAAGTCAAGTTTTTCAAGAAAACATAAAACCTGATTTCCTTTTTTTTTATTTGTACCATTATTTTTTTTTCTCTGTTATCTAAAATGCTTAGTTTTGAAAAGTGAATTGGGGTAAATCGGAGGGAGACGAGCCATGAGAGACTGTGGACTCTGAGAAACAAACTGAGGGTTTTGGAGGGGAGGGGGTTGGGGGGTTGGGTGAGCCTGGTGGTGGGTATTAAGGAGGGCACGGATTTCGTGGAGAACTGGGTGTGGTATATAAACAGTGAATCCCGGAACACTGAAAAAATAAAATTAAATTTAAAAAGCTGATTTTCTAATTTAAATCTTCCTTTTCTAAAAATTCAGATTCTAAAAGTCTCGCTAGCACTCTCCAAATCTTATGAAATCTCTGGCCCACTCAGCGAGATCCAGGGGCCAATCTTGCAGGATCTAAGTCCTAATGTGGTCTGAACTCATCAAAAGATCTGAGATCTCGGGCCCAGCGGGGAGATTCACCTGCAAATCTCATGTGATCTTAGTCGAAGCGTCGGAAGAACTCACTCAAATCTCCTGGGCTCTCAGGCCATTCGGTGAGAAGCCAGCATCTAACTTCATGTAAACTCAGTCCAAATCTTGGGTGATCTCGGGTCCAGTCAGTGAGATCCAGGGAGCAAATCTTAGGTGACCTAAAGCCAGTTTTCAGGAGAACTCACCCAAAGTCACTGAGTTCTCAAGTCCAGACAGCAAGAATCAGGGTAAAAACCTGTGCGCTTTCAGTCTGAATCTCAGAAGAAACTACATCTTGTGAAATCTTGGGCCCCCTCTGCAAGATCCAGGGGCAAATCACTCCGGATTGTAGTCTACATCTCGAGAGAACTCATCCATCTTTCCTGAGACCTTGGGCCTGGTCAGCGAGATCGAGGGGCAAATCTAGTTGGACCGCAATTCAGATATGGGGACACCTGATCCAAATCTCATGAGATCTCCTGCCGTGGCTGGGAGATTCAGGTCACATGTCTCGGGATATCTGTCCAAATCTCGGTAGAACTATCCAAATCTCCCGAGATTTCAGGACCAGTAGGCCATATCCAGGGGCACATCTCAGCTACAAATCATATCCATGCCCGCCAATGTAAGACTAAGTAAATTATGACACACCCATGCATGAGAATTCTGTCATTATTTTAAAATTGAAGCAGCATTATATAGAGTGATTTCACTGACAGATTGCCAAGTACAGAACATGATATAAATAAGTTGCCATTTGTGTAAAATAAATAAATAAATAAATAAATAAATAAAAGGATGCATGCATATATAATTGCCTGTGCCTCAAGATGGCCAGAGGCCACCGACTCTCTCTCAGACTTGGATGAAAGAAAGACAAAAATCTGTATGACTCTGGATTCAAGGCTTTTGGCCACTCTGCCATGACCTTGAGGCAGTTATTAGGAGCACCACACTTGTCCCCTACCATTATCTTCCAGTCCCTGTTTCCAGATGGGCATTCCGATTTCTGAGTGTGGCTTCAGGCCAGCCCCAACGAGTTAACAGAAGCTGTGATCACCAGACTTTATCATTTCTCCTTCCCTGAGCAGGATTCTGCCTCTGGCCTTCCCTAGCCACTCCTTTCCTTGCCACTAAATATTGCCTGGGATATGGACAGCCCACCCAGAATGAGCCCTTCCTCTGCCATGCTTCCAGGGGCATCAAGGATTGGGCTACTCTCTCCTTCTTCTGAACCAAGTCCACTATGGCTTAATTAGAGCACCATGCCAAGGTGGCAAGGGTAGGCCCTGGGGCAGAAGAACCTCATTATTTAAAGGGCCAAGTAAATCTTACAAATGCTGCATACACGTACATATTCATAACCATGTTAGCATCATAATGACTCCGAAGACTGTCGTGCAGAAAGATGGTGGCCCTTTTTCATCCCACACTTGTCCAGGATGATTCGACTGATGAATCTTCCCTCTTTGCTATATGCTTGTGGACACTGTGCACAACTAGTATTTCCAAGTGGAATACACTTGGGAAAATCGATCCCAACCCAAGTCTAGCTTCCATTCTTCCCTCCAGCTTGCCCCTTATAAAAGAGACTCCAGTAAACTGCCCAAACAAAGCCCTAAGGGTTATGACAAACCACACACACAAAAAAGAGACTAAATAAAAGAAGGAGAGAAACCCAATAAGGAAGGAAAACTCAAAATTAAATGTCTAATTCTATGATTTGGTGGTTATGGTCATCTTAGACAGAAAAAGTTAACCTGATAGTGGAACAAGTAATAAATCAGAAACTAGAAGGCAAGCAGGTGGGAGAACAGACAGGAAATGTTGAAGGTCACAGCAGGCAATGGGTTATAAATCAGAAACTGAGAGAACACAAATGCCTGAGACGAGTTTGAGGTCAATGGTTCCACTCTAGGCAGCCCATCAGAAACCATGAAAAAGCCGCTGGTATGAGATGGTTACAGACTCTTCCCCAACGAAGCTTCAAAGATTATGACTTCAGGTTTGATGGGAATCCACAGAGGCCAATACCATTGCACATGTTGTATATCTAAGGGGAACCATTAAGAAGGCAGATGCTATAGGTTTAGATATTTATAGCCATAATGTTCTGGCAGACTTCTTTCAGCAATATTTTTGTATCATGATGATCTAGAAATAGGTTATATTCCTAATTCATGTGAAGGTGCCATATGAGCTAGCAGAAGGCCCTCCCAAAAGGCCTACTCAGTCCACAGAAGGCCAGGGGCATATGGCAGGATGCTAGCTGTTAAAGTCAGGTGACCTGCGCTCTACGCTTGGCCCCACTGGACAGTTTTCTTCACCCTTCTAGGTCCGAATGTCCTCACTGACTGATTGAAATTTGGTTCTGGAGGATCGTTCAGTTATTTGAATATACTACATACATTATCATCTCAGATTTTTGCTTCTACTTGGAAAGAATGCTTGTCCTTCACTCATCACCAGGCTGACCCTCCAAAATCCTTCAGATCGCAGCATAAATGATAAATATTCTGGAAGGCCTTCACTTCTACCATGGTTAGGTCTCCTACCGAAAGCTTCATGGGCCATCTATCGTCCACCACTATCATTCACAACAGATTTTACCATAATCACTTCAATGTTGGTTTTTCCCAGTAGACTTTCAACTCCACTAGGACAAAAAACATCTCTCTTGTTCAGGGCTGTCTCCTCACTGCCGAGCATACAGAAGGAACTCAATAAACACTTGTTAGACGAAGACATGAATGAGCTCAAAATTTATATGGAAACCAAAAGTTTCATTTTTAAGGATTTTTTCCCCAGAACTAATATATCTATTCATTTATCAAAGCAAGTCAAATTCACTTTTCTCACACTTAAGAAAGTCAATTCTTAAATCCTGATTTCTTTTCTCTATTTTTAAATCAACATATCATGTATTATTTGCCCCAGGGTACAGGTCTGTGAATCGTCAGGCTTACACATTTCACAGCACTCACCATAGCACACACCCTCCCCAATGTCCATAAAACCCAGCCATCCACTTACCTCTATTTTTCTAAGAATAAAGCGTTATATAGGTACGAATATATTCCTGTAAAATGGTATATGTTTCGAGTATGTGACAATTAGTTTCTATCTTAATTGTACTCAGCAACTCAAATGGAATGGAGTCATCTTACAAAGAAACACCTCCTATCCCAGTTTACCTGTTTAGTCCATTCAGATTAATAAGGACTATTTTTACTTGAAAGGACTGGGATCTTGATGTTAAAGAGAGAGGAGTATTGAGGAGAGCTCTCTCACTATTGATATAGAAATATTTCTTTTTTTTTCCAGTTTATACATTTTTTTCCCATTTTATTTATTTTTTCAGCGTAACAGTATTCATTCTTTTTGCACAACACCCAGTGCTCCATGCAAAACGTGCCCTCCCCATTACCCACCACCTGTTCCCCCAACCTCCCACCCCTGACCCTTCAAAACCCTCAGGTTGTTTTTCAGAGTCCATAGTCTCTTATGGTTCGCCTCCCCTCCCCAATGTCCATAGCCCGCTCCCCCTCTCCCAATCCCACCTCCCTCCAGCAACCCCCAGTTTGTTTTGTGAGATTAAGAGTCATTTATGGTTTGTCTCCCTCCCAATCCCATCTTGTTTCATTTATTCTTCTCCTATCCCCCTACCCCCGCCATGTTGCTTCTCCATGTCCTCATATCAGGGAGATCATATGATAGTTGTCTTTCTCCGATTGACTTATTTCACTAAGCATGATACGCTCTAGTTCCATCCACGTCGTCGCAAATGGCATGATTTCATTTCTTTTGATGGCTGCATAGTATTCCATTGTGTATATATACCACATCTTCTTTATCCATTCATCTGTTGATGGACATCTAGGTTCTTTCCATAGTCTGGCTATTGTAGACATTGCTGCTATAAACATTCGGGTACACGTGCCCCTTCGGATCACTATGTTTGTATCTTTAGGGTAAATACCCAGTAGTGCAATTGCTGGGTCATAGGGTAGTTCTATTTTCAACATTTTGAGGAACCTCCATGCTGTTTTCCAGAGTGGTTGCACCAGCTTGCATTCCCACCAACAGTGGAGGAGGGTTCCCCTTTCTCCACATCCTCGCCAGCATCTGTCATTTCCTGACTTGTTAATTTTAGCCATTCTGACTGGTGTGAGGTGATAGCTCATTGTGGTTTTGATTTGTAATTCCCTGATGCCGAGTGACGTGGAGCACTTTTTCATGTGTCTGTTGGCCATCTGGATGTCTTCTTTGCAGAAATGTCTGTTCATGTCCTCTGCCCATTTCTTGATTGGATTGTTTGTTCTTTGGGTGTTGAGTTTGCTAAGTTCCTTATAGATTTTGGATACTAGCCCTTTATCTGATATGTCGTTTGCAAATATCTTCTCCCATTCTGTCAGTTGTCTTTTGGTTTTGTGAACTGTTTCCTTTGCTGTGCAAAAGCTTTTGATCTTGATGAAATCCCAATAGTTCATTTTTGCCCTTGCTTCCCTTGCCTTTGCCGTTGTTCCTAGGAAGATGTTGCTACGGCTGAGGTCGAAGAGGTTGCTGCCTGCATTCTCCTCAAGGATTTGGATGGATTCCTTTCTCACATTGAGGTCCTTCATCCATTTGGAGTCTATTTTCGTGTGTGGTGTAAGGAAGTGGTCCAATTTCATTTTTCTGCATGTGGCTGTCCAATTTTCCCAGCACCATTTATTGAAGAGGCTGTCTTTTTTCCATTGGACATTCTTTCCTGCTTTGTCGAAGATTAGTTGACCATAGAGTTGAGGGTCGATTTCTGGGCTCTCTATTCTGTTCCACTGATCTATGTGTCTGTTTTTGTGCCAGTACCATGCTGTCTTGATGATGACAGCTTTGTAATAGAGCTTGAAGTCCGGAATTGATATAGAAATATTTCAATCATTTTTTTCAGTGAATAAGCAAGATTGAGAATGCTCCTCTATGGCCTCACCCCTCTTCCCCCAGAGGTCTCTGTTCTTGGCGCTTCCTATATATGGGGAAGGCAGAAATGATCCTGTCCAACTAGCAGGGAGTAGAAAGATGAGATCACCTGGATTTTAGTGGGAGCAGGACAGTGCTCAAGGGAGATGGCGGATACCCTTGCAGGAGGGAGAATTCACTACTCGGGATCAAGAATCTCAGCACATGGATTTAAATCCTAGCTCTGATGCAACTAGCTGGGGAAACTTATGTAACTTACTTAACGTGGTGCCTAGTCCCCTCATCTGTAAAATGGGAACAGTTTGGGTAACTACATATTAGGATAACTGCATACAGCTAAAACAAGTCAATGGATTCAAGTGCTTGGAAAAATGCCCACCACACCAAGTACTCAATCTAGGTCAGACAGGACTTTTATTGTATTGGCTCTCCGTTTATTGGGCAGGGACCAGGAGGGAGTTGTTTTTGTAAGTTCCAGGGTGCACCAAGTTTCTTCAGCCTCATCTGAGGCAATTGACAAAAACTGAAATAGCAAAAATTTCTTTGGTTGGGAGCACCCAAAAGAGCTGAGATCGTTTATAGGCCAGACAAGACTCGCTTAGGATTCGCCACATTCTCTGACTAGTGGGGGCAGTGGCAGCAAGGGAGAAGACAAAAGGCAGGGGGGGAAACACCAGTACCACAGGGAGGGTGACAGAATGACGGAACGGCAGTCAAGGAGCAGATATAGGGAATGCTAGGAGATGAGTCTCCCTAGTCAGATGTCTCTAGGCTTTCCTTTTCAGGTGCCTTCTGGAGAACAGAATAGAAAGTGCCCCATGACCGGAGGCATCCACAGTCCAAAACCTGTATAGCTGTCCCCCAGTTCTTTAACTCGTCAGGGAAAATCTTCATTGGACAACACAGAGGCACGGAGCTGGTTGTTCAAAAACTAAGTTTGTCCATCAATAAGTCACTTGTTAGCCTATTATTCTCGCTTTATAGTCTTGTACCATTTCCTGCCATTAAATATCAGAAACTAATTTTTGCCTAAAACTGTAAAAAGCTTTAAACTTCTGCATTTTAAAGTTTTTATTTAAATTCCAGTTAGTTGGGGTGCCTGGGTGGCTCAGTCAGTTAAGGGTCTCACTCTGGATTTTGGCTTAGGTCATGATCTCAGGGTGGTGAGATTGAGCCCCCTGTCGGGCTCTGCACTGGGTGTGGGCCTGCTTAAGATTCTCTCTCTCCTTCTCCCTTGGCCCTTCCTCCCACTCTCTCTAAGGAAAAGAATAGTAAATTCCAGTTAGTTAATATACTACCTAATGTTAATTTCAAGTGTACAATATAGTGATTTAACCCTTCCATACAATACCCAGGGCTCATCACAAGGGCACTCCTTAATCCCACCACCTTTGTAACCCACCGCCCCCACCCACCTTCCCTCTGGTAACCATCAGTTTCTTCTCTAGAGTTAAGAGTTTGTTTCTTGGCTTGCCTCTCTTTTTTTCCCCCTTTGACCATCTGTTTTCTTCCTTAAATTCCACATAAGAGTGAAATCGTATGGTATTTTTCTTCCTCTGACTTATTTTGCTTAGTGTAATACTCTCCAGCTCCATCCACATCATTGCAAATGGCAGGATTTCATTCTTTTTATGGCTGAGTAATATTCCATTATATATATATATACACCACATCTTCTTCATCCATTCATCAGTCGGTGGACACTTGGGCTGTTTCCATAGTTTAGCTCTTGTAGATAATGCTGCCTTAAACACTGGGGTGCAGGTATCCCTTTGAATTAGTATTTATAAAAATATTATTAAAAATATAAAAATTCTTTGGGTAAATACTTAGTACCACAATTGCTGCATCGTAGCATAGTTCTTTTTCACTTTCTGAGAACCCTCCGTGCTCTTCTCCACAGTGGCTGTACCGGTTTGCATGCCCACTAACAGTGCATGAGGGTTTCCCCTTTCTCCACATCCTCTCCCACACCTGTTGTTTCTTGTGTTGTGGATTTTAGCCATTCTGACAGGTGTGAAGTGAGACCTCATTGTGGTTTTTGATGAGGGAAACAAAGGCAAGAGAAATGCATCTTAAATTAAATCTCCTTACAGTTTGTACCCACTGATAGACACCTGAACCATGCAGGGCGTGACCTTCTTCAAGGAACTCATGGCTGCCTTAGTGCCTTAAGATTTACGTTTCATTAAAGACTAAAAGTAGCCTTATCTTAAGAGCAGCTAGCCCCTCAGGGGCCTGAAAGCCTTGCTTCCAAATTCCTCAGAGACTTACGCTCTCCCTAACTCCCACTAATCAAAAAGTATATTATTAGTCACTCCTCACAATCCCCGTGCAGTTCTTTCTGCCCATGGGTCCTGTCCCCATTCTATAATGAAATCACCTTTTTGCACCAAGAACATGTCAAGAATTCTTTCTTGGCCATTTGTTCACAAACCCAAACACTCAAATTCCATCAGTTTTGATCTGCATTTCCCTAATGATCAGTGACGCTGAGCATCTTTTCATGTGTCTGTTGGCCATCTGGACGTCTTCTTTGGAGAAATGTCTATTCGTGTCTTCTGCCCATTTTTAGTTGGATTATATTCTGGGTGTTGAGTTTGATAAGTTCTTTATATATTTTGGATACTAACCCTTTATCAGATATACCATCTGCAAATATCTTCCCCGTTCTGTAGACTGCCTTTTAGTTTTCTTGATTATTTTGTTCACTGTGCAGAAGGTTTTTATTTTGGTGAAGTCCCAATAGTTTATTTTTGCCTCTTTCCCCCTTGCCTCAGGAGCATATCCAGAAAGAGGATGCTATAGCCAATGTCAAAGAGGTTACTGCCTGTGTCCTCCTCTAGAATTTTTATGGTTTCAGGTCTCACATTTAGGTCTTTAATCCATTTTGAGTTTATTTTTTTTGTGTTTGGTGTAAGAAAGTGGTCCAGTTTTCCCAACACCATTTGTCAAAGAGACATTCTTTTTTTCCCATTGGATATTCTTTCCTGCTTTGTTGAAGATTAATTGACCAAATAGTTATGGATTTATTTCTGGGCTCTGTATTCTGTTCCATTGACCTACGTGTCTGTTTTTGTGCCAGTACCATACTGTCTTGATGATGACAGCTTTGTAATATAACTTGAAGTCTGGAATTGTGGTGCTTCCAACTCTTTCTTTTTCAAGGTTGCCTTGGCTATTCAGGGTCTTTGGTGGTTCCATAAAAATTTTAGGATTGTTTGTCCTAGTTCTCTGAAAAATGCTATTGGTATTTTGACAGGGATTGCATTAAGTGCATAGATTGTTTTGGGTAGAATAGACATTTTAAGAATATTTTTCTTCCAAGCCATGAGCATGGAATGTCTTTCCATTTCTTTGTGTCACCTTCAATTTCTTTCATCAGTGTTTTAGAGTTTTCAGAGTACAGGTCTTTTCACCACTTTGGTTAGGTTTATTCCTAGGTATTCCCATACACCAATAATGAAGCAGTAGAAAGAGAAATTAAGGAAGCAATCTTATTTACAATTGCACCAAATATACTTCTGCATTTAGAGACTACTGATTTACCACTAAGTTGTCAGGAGTGATAGATACAGATATAGATAGATCTCTCGATATATATACATCTCTCAAGAGGTCATTTAGAAGAGGAAGACATCATTAACTTCATTTATACCTGTTGGCTTATTATAATCTGGTTGTTCCTTTCACAAAGTATCTGTGACATTGTTGGAACTTGTCAGTAAGTCCGTTGGCAGCAGGATCTACCTCTAATCTTTGCCGGGCACTGGCTTCTTACTGCCCTGTAGTCTCACCCATCTCCACATGCTGTAACTGAAAAACTGTGGCTGGGCTTGCTTATGTAATTAGAGTTGTGCCTCTTTGCCAGGTGGTTTCTCCCTCCTCTACTAATTAGTCCAGTTCTCCCTTGAAGGCACGTAGGAACTATCAGTTAAGTCAAATGAAAACAATAGGATGGGTGATGTCAGTTTCTGAAACTGTTGATTACTTTCCATGTTATATCATATGGTCATGAGGATTACTCCGCACTTCTGGGTAAACTGTTCAGTTAGTCATTAGCTCAGTCCAGACACATCAAGGCTTGCCCTGGTTAACTAACCTTTTAAGCCATGTGACACAGAAAAACAAGTCCTTCTCCAAGAGGTGTTAAACTGAAAATCATACTAAGACCTTCCTTTCCTGGTGGCTTTTATAGCCATTTTTCTCACAACACAACAATTCCAAGACAAGGAGTGCAACAAAAATCAACAAAAATAATGGTATCTTGCATATCTCTTAAGAAGCTAGAGTCAAATTTTGCAAATATATTCCTGGCCCATTTTTCAAGCATCCCAACAAGGCAATAACAGAATTAGCAAGTTCCTGGTAGTAGCATAGGTTGTTCTAACTCTTCCAACAGAGCAAGTCCACAAGTTACCCTAGCACAGGGAAGACTCATTTCAGATATTGGCTCTGGGGCATTTGTTACGTACTCTCATCTCCTTCTCCAACGGTTCTCAGAAACTGTGGTCTAGGGACCAGCAACATCAGTATCACCGGGGAACATGTCACAGGCAAATTTTGCGGACTCACTCCAGACACAATGAATCAGAGACCGTGCAAGTAGTAGGCAGTAATCTAAGTCTTAACAAACTGTAAGTTGGCTAGCTGAATGTCCATTAAAAAATACTGAATCATTGTGCTATATACCCAAAACTAATATATTATTGTGCGTCAGTTATATCTCAATAAAAAATACTATAAGATGAAAACAAACAAACAAACTCTCTGGGTGATTCTGGGGCATCTCCCTCAGATGCAGCTGCACTGCCAATCACGTGGCCAAGCAGATATGGGCAAAGCCAGTTTGTAGAGATTCTGGTGGAATCCCTAAAACTCACCCTGTTTCTGTGAGTCTTAGAACACAGAAAACAGTGTTAGGATCATTGTTAGTTCTACGAAGAAAAGGAAGAAGGAAAAAATGCGCCAATTTCCTGGTAAATTTCCCCATTGGTTTTAACAATCTTTACCATATGCAAAGCATAATGTTCTCAAAGATTAAATACCACTCTTGGGACTTAAAGAAAAGAGGAATAGAAGACCATACTTGGGAAAAGAAATTTCTCTCTTTCCTCCTATGGAAGAAATATAACACTCATTAGGTCATTCCAAAATCTATTACATTGGTTTCTAAGACAAAGAAAACTTTTAAGACAGAGTGGCCAAGATGAATCCGAAGACCTTTCTGTAGTGACTTGACTTCTCCAGCGCTGTCACACAATCTCTATCAAGAAATTTGTCCTAAAGAGACTAACCTAATTACTAAAGTTCTCTTTACTCCAGTCACAAAGGAAGGGGAGAGGAGTTCAGGTGAAATTGCCTTGAAATCAGAGCCCCAGACTTGTGCACATTCCTCACATTTGTAGCATTCTTGAGGCCATCAGACCACCCCTAATGACAAAGAAAAGAAGACTGACTGCAGGCACAAACAGCAATTATTAAAGCCACTTCCAAGTGGCTATCTCAGGAAAACACGCTTCTTTTTAGCCACTAAGTGACAGTAAGGATGAGGGAGGGCATGCCGGCTAATAAGGGAAGAGCATGAATGGAGCAAACTCCTTTCTAAACTTATCAGCAGGAGAAGACTTCAAGGGGTTGGAGATGCCTGGGCACTGAGGTCATCTGAGCTCAATCAGCCACCTACCACCTCCCGGTCCTGTCTAAATGCAACTGCTTATTTGGATTAGCTTTGCCACCTTCCAATAGATGCTTTAAGGAATCAAAAAAATTTCATGTGCTAAGTGAGATTATATGACTAGGACTACCTGGGCAAGTCAGTGTGGAGGCATGGCCACTTTGTTCATTAGCATTGACCTTGGTCAAATTATTAAATTCCTTACTGCTCCAGTGACCTCATGAGCCCAGTGGGAATAGTATCACCAACTCATTACTGGATGACTCCTGAAAGAAATGGATGACAAGAGTTGGGCACTGCTGTACTGTATTCTATAATTTTCTACGTATTTCCATTTTTACCTTCAAGAACAAATTAGAAATAGTCCATATTCCAAGCTCCCATCACTGAAATCGAATGAGGAAATCACTGAGTCAGTAGACAAGCATCATATTTTTGCCTAACATTGAACATTAAAAGGAGACCAATCAAATATTTCTATTAACGCCAAGAGCTTTTCTGCATTCGGTGTGCGTGTGTGTGTTGTGTGCGCGCGCACACACTCACACGCATGCACGTTTGTGTCTAGGAAAGAATACTTTAAGCCAACTACAACACTACAAGGCTGGAGTGTCAACAGCACCTAGGAGTCCAGAGAAGTCTGAGATAAGCAAGAGTCACATAAACGCCATCAGCATTGGTTGTCTGAAGAAGTATTCTGTAGCCATCTAGTAAGCTAAGTCTTCAAATGAGGAAGTCACTGAGCCAGCAGGGTAGATGCCATGTTCTTGGCCTGCAAGGTGGCCCTGTGGTCCCTGTCTGCCTACTAATGGCACTTCTTGGAGCTACCTCTGAACCTCTCCCTAAACAGCTCCTGTCCTTCAGGCTTAGCCAGCTGGGGTGGCTGTGCCATGGCCCAAGGGCAGGCCAATTAAGATTCATTATGTCACATCAAGGGAAGAATTCCAAACACTGGGCCCTCCACCAGGAATGCAGTATCCTCGCCCTCCCACTTCAAGCCCTGAGATGTTTTCAGTAAAAATAACCTTAGCTAATCGTAACTGCTAGGGAGGATAGAGATAATCTCAGTGAGGTCACAAGGAGCTCAAGAAGTCTTTAGAGATCAAAGAGGTACACTGAGAAGGGGTCAGAAAACTCAGGATGTAATGACTCATCTTATATCCTTCTGTTCTTTCTGATCCTCGAGGGGGCTGGGATGCTGTGCTGGGACTGGGGTGGGGGCGGTTGGTGGTCAAGCCTTAAATCGAATCAATTCCTGGTTCCACGCTGTCTCAAACAAATTACTGTCTCAAATAAATTAGTAGTGTGCACCTAAATAACGCTCAAAACAGAGAAAGTCATCATCGTGACCGACTTGTAAAAGGCAGTTGCAGGAAATTGCACAAAATAAGCAGAATAAATATGACCGGAGTGAACTGGATGCTTTATGCAACGACCACCTGACACTCCAACTTCCTTTCAAATTTCACTTTTCCTCCCCTCTCTTTTTTTGCCAGATGAATGTACTTCCAGCTGGACTTAGGAGAAGCAATGGTGTCAAACAACGACTTGCTAAGAAATACACACCTGTCATAAATGCAAGACGCCCTCAGGGGATATATTGAATTGCGTTCCCTGCTTCCTATGAAAAGGTGCAATGAAAAAATGAATTAACTATCAACTACCAGATGTTTCTAGCATCTCTATTAGTTTGGGAAAGATGAAACAATCGCTGCATTGTACAGATGTATACCTCACATAAACATAAGCATTTAGGATGTGGGAAGAAGGCTCAACTAAATGTGTCTTGAGAATAATTGATCTTTTCTTTTTGGCAACGCTTCATAATAACAGGAAGAAATCTCTTCTTCTCCTTGGATTGACATATTTTACACCAACACAAAGAATAAATGGACATTTTTCTAAGGGTACGGTCATACGGATATGCATTTTTAGCTTCATTTGGCTTCACTGCAGCAATTACAATTGTCTTCAACTTCCAGGTGATTCTCATACATGTACATTTCACTATTTGAAAGCTTTCTAGTTATAGAAAGTTCTCAGTACTATAAATCCCATTCTCCAAATAACAAAAATGGATTCCAGGGAGGAGAGATGATGTGGTCAATGACGTGGGAACTACAGAGCTGTCCACACTTTAAAAATATTAAGGAAGAATATATACAAAATATTTGGGTTACGTTTGACTTCACCACTCTATGCCAGTGTTCGCACTGACATGCAGTGCGTGATCCACGTGTCCTTCAAGAAAAGGGACAGGAGTCTACTGTGGCGACAGCTTCCATTTCTGCCTGTGGCTCCATATTATTGTGTCTCTCAAGTGACTGTGTTTTGAATTTAGCCTGTCATCTCAGTTCCAGAGGAGAGCCACGGAATGGAAAGCAGAGGAGGGACACCATGTCGTGCCCAGCGCGACAGGGCTCACAAACAGGCTTTACTCAGATTTGGCTCACACGGCAAATCTCATGGAGTTCCCTGGTGGCTGCCTAGGCCCTTTCTGAAGGATTCTGAGATGGCATCTGGGTTTAGGCAGGCAGAAGGTCGGAGACTATTCACAACATTTGCCAGTACTCCAGAATGAGAGGGTGTCAGCTCACGAGCAGGAATTTGCCAGCTCGGGGCTCGGTAGCAGTTAGGAGAGTGGGCTCTGTGGTCAGCCAGACCTCAGCTGAAAAGCACAAGCTCAGACACACTGGGAAATGGACTTAACCGCCCTAAGATCGTTGCCTCTTCTCTTGAGTAGGGCTCATAGTGAAAACTACCCAAAAGGGCTACTGTAAAGATTAAATGAGATAATGTGCGTAAAGAGTTTTGCCCATTTCCTGTCACAGAGTAAGAGCTACAAGAATGACAACTGTGGCCGTGGCCGTAACAGAAGCCTGCACAATAGTACTGGTAGCAGCAGTGGTTTAAGGACACAGACCTGAAATCTCTCTGGTATGGACTAGAGGCCAAAGCTCACGCTCAAGAGAGTGAGGGAAAGTGTGTGAGCGAGTGAGAGAGGTGTTCTGACTAGCCAAGTAAATTGGAACCAAAAACCATCATTGGAGATCATGGCCCAAATGTAATCATCCTTTGACGGAAGTGACCCCCTGAGCCTCCAAGGTCTACCCATCCCTCTTGGGTGCTCCCAGCATGTGGCATGTGTCCCATCTATTGGACTAAAATGGTATGGTTTAAACTGACTGAAATGAGTACCAGCTCAGAAAGAAGTAAGGCAGTGATAGGTGGTAAGGGGCTACCAAAAGTCTTTAAGAGGAAGAGAAAATAGAAACAGAGGGAAAGCCACCATCCCTTGAGCTGATCCCTCATACCCCTGGTACTGGCTCTTAGGATACCATTTTTTGAGCAGGACCCAAATGTGACTTATCAGGTGACTTGAAGAGTTGAGCACATGTGTCGATGAGTAAACAAGAAGAACTGGTGAGCAGCTGGATACTGGAGCCCCTAAATGTAATGGAGCAGGTTTGAGGGGATCAAAGATTGTGGGTGCTTTACAAATGCTGTTCGCCCCAGTAGAAGTAGGGCTCAATTTGTTAGAGAAATAATGGCTACCTTCCAGACCAACAGTGAAAAAAGAACAAATTCAGAAGGAGGAGTTTAAAAGCATTTTTTTAAAGATTTTATTTATTTATTTGACAGACAGAGATCACAAGTAGGCAGAGAGGCAGGCAGAGAGAGAGAGGAGGGAGCAGGCTCCCTGCTGAGCAGAGAGCCTGATGTGGGGCTCGATCCCAGGACCCTGGGATCATGACCTGAGCCGAAGGCAGAGGCCTTAACCCACTGAGCCACCCAGGCGCCCCTAAAAGCATTTTAAAGAACACTCTTGGTGGCATAATAAAGGAATAGCAGCTTACAGATTATAGATGTTTATTCCTGGAATAATCATTTGAGATCATTTACTCTAACCTCATTATTTATGAGTAAGGAAATACATATCTTATGGACAACAGACCTGTGGAAATAACGCATTAAAAAACTGGAGTTATTGTACTAGAAAGAGGAAGAGAGTCCAGAAATGGACACGCAGATTGTGGAGTGGTCTAGGCTCATGCAGTAATTGAAATCATATATGATGATATACTTCGCCCTAGCAGAAGGAAGAGATGCATTTCAGCCTCCAAGCAAAGCATGTAGAGAGTGACACACCCAAATGAAATGGCTAAATGGACACCACCCAAGCACAGATAACTCTACAGTCCAAACCATGTGAATAAGTAGAGAAAGTTGGATGTTTGTATTTCACATGTTTTGGCATATCAGCTGAACTCTAATTATTTTTTACTCTTGGGATGACTCTTTCTGCTTTTCAAAAATTGCTAAGGAAATAAAGGCAGATTCAAAATGTACACAGTGTGATACTGCTTGGCTAAAAACTGTAAATATATAAATGAAAAAGAATATAAGAAAGATTTTAAAGATTTGCTGGTAAGCACTGAAAACACGCGATCTGAAGTGAATCAAATACTTACATACTACAGATTTGCAAAAACAATCGATCATTCTTGAAAGCAAACACCTATGGGTTAAAATCGTTTCAATATTAAATAATGTGAATCTCAAGATTTTCCAACAAAAATCATGAAATGTGTACACAAAGAGGAGGGAGATATAAAAACAAGCTAATGACCTCATCTTATGTGGGATTCAAATAATTGTATTTCCTCTATGAAAGAAAAATTAGTGATAGCTATATTTTTAAAATTTAATGTGAACTATTATAATGAAAATATATTCAGTGTTTCTAGAGGAAAACAGCCCAGGAATTAACTACTAATAGTTATGAACACTTACTATGTACCAGGCACATTCAAGATATTCATTTCTAGATCCCTCTTAATAATACCGTGAATTGGGTACTATTTTATGCCCATTTTATACATTTTATAATGAGGACATTTAGGTACAAAGAATTTAAGAGCTGGGGCACCTGGGTGGCCTGGTTGGTTAAGTGGCCTATTCTTTTTTTTTTTTTTTTAAGATTTTATTTATTTGACAGACAGAAATCACAAGTAGGCAGAGAGGCAGGCACAGAGAGAGGGGGAGGCAGGCTCCCCACTGAGCAGAGACCCCCCGACGTGGGGCTCGATCCCAGGACCCTGGGATCATGACCCGAGCCGAAGGCAGAGGCTTTAACCCACTGAGCCACCCAGGTGCCCTGAAGTGGCCTATTCTTGATTTCAGCTCAGGTCATGATCCAAGGGTCCTGGGATTGAGCCCTGAGCTGGGATCCATGTTCAACAGGAAGTCTGCTTGAGGATTCTTTCTTTCCCTGTGCCCATCCTCTCTCTCTAATAAATAAGTAAATCTTTTTTTAAAGATTTTATTTATTTACTTGACAGAGAGATCACAAGTAGGCAGAGAGGCTGGCAGAGAGAGAGGGGGAAGCAGGCTCCCCGCTGAGCAGAGAGCCCGATGTGGGACTCGATCCCAGGACACTGAGATCATGACCCGAGATGAAGGCAGAGGCCCAACCCACTGAGCCACCCAGGAGCCCAAATAAATAAAGCTTTAAAAAAAAGAATGTAAGCCCTATTGATTCTTGAAATGTTGAAATGGATCCAAGTTCAGGCAAGCATATGCCTAAGCTAGTGGTCTTAACATTCTACACATGCATCAAAAGATGGAAGCTGGGGCGCCTGGGTGGCTCAGTGGGTTAAAGCCTCTGCCTTCGGCTCGGGTCATTATCCCAGGGTCCTGGGATCGAGCCCCGCATCGGGTTCTCTGCTCAGCGGAGAGCCTGCTTCCTCCTCTCTCTCTCTCTGCCTGCCTCTCTGCCTACTTGAAATCTCTGTCAAATAAATAAATAAAATCTTTAAAAAAAAAAAGATGGAAGCCAACAGGAATAATGGAAAAAACACTCTTCAAAAAGCATAAACCAAGATGTTAGAAGATCAAAAATAAAAGTATAAAAATAATAGAGCCTGGGTGGCTCAGTGGGTTAAGCCTCTGCCTTTGGCTCAGGTCATGGTCTCGGGCTCCTGGGATCGAGCCCCACATTGGGCTCTCTGCTCAGCAGGGAGCCTGTTTCCCCCTCTCTCTCTGCCTACTTGTGATCTCTCTCTCTCTGTCAAATTAATAAATAAAATCTTTAAAAAAAGTATAAAAATAAACAAATTTGTTAGACTCATTTAAAAAATTTAAATAATAGAACTGCAGGTTATTTATAAGGGGATATATAGAATAAGATATTGACATATTAAAAAAATAAAAATATATATAAAATGTTAAAAATAAAAGGATAGCAAATATGTGTCAAGTGATTTAAAGAGAAAATAGAAAACATTAAGGAGGGCACATGATGGGATGAGCACTAGGTGTTACATGCAACAAATGAATCATTGAGCCCTACAGCAAAAACTTACGATATACTACATGCTGGCTAACTGAACATAATAATAAATAAATAAATTAAATTAAATTAAAAAAAGAAAATACTAAATTCAGAACATAACAAAAATAATAATATTATACTGACCAAAAGCATAATCCAAAATAAAATATAATAGTCCAGATCAGTGCTGATAGAACTTTTTAGGACAATGGAAATACTCTATACTTGTGCTGTCCAATATGGTAGACTCTAGCCAATAGTGGCTATTGAGCCCTTGAAATACAGCCAGAGTAGCAGATGGACTGAATTATTTTTAATTAATTAAAATTTAAATTAAAAAAGCCACATGTGGTGAGTGACTATGATATTGAACAGCACATGTTTGGGTATCAGTGTATATGTAGTAGATGTTACTAAAATTAAAAGGAGAGCTTAGAAGGTGTATGTTTTAATGTCAGATTATAAAATAATCTTGAGGGGCATCTAGGTGACTCAGTCAGTTAAGCATCCTGCTCTCGATTTTGGCTCAGGTTGTGATCTCAAGGTTGTGGGATCGAGCCCCACATTAGGTTCTGTGCTCAGTGCGGAGTCTGCTTGAGGTTCTCCTTCACGCTCTCCCTCTGACCCTCCCCCCATGTGCATGCACGCTCTCTATCTAACATAATTCTTTAAAAAAAATAAAACCATCTTGAAATAGTAAATAGAACAAAAATAAGAATATAGAAAATCTGAACAATTTAATTGCCAAAATTGCCTAATAGCTACACATAGAACTTTGCCCTCTACAAAGAATGTGTATCCACATTAATGAATGTTTATAAATATCAGCCACACTGCAAAGAAGACATCGAGATGGCCAACAGACATATGAAAAAGTACTCAACATGACTTGACATCAGGGAAATACAAATCTAAACCACAATGAGACACCACTTCACACCAGTCTGAATGGCTAAAATTAACAAGCCAGGAAACGATAGATGCTGGCAGGATGTGGAGAAAGGGGAACCATCCTACACCGTTGGTGGGAATGCAAGCTGGTGCGGCCACTCTGGAAAACAGCATGGAGTTTCCTCAAAAAGTTGAAAATAGAGCTACCCTATGACCCAGCAATTGCACTACTGGGTATTGATCCTAAAGATACAAACATAGTGATCCGAAGGGGCACATGCACCCGAATGTTTATAGCAGCAATGTCTACAATAGCCAAACTATGGAAAGAACCTAGATGTCCATCAACAGATGAATGGATAAAGAAGATGTGGTATAAGGAAATATTGAAAGGGGTCCTCTAAGCAAAGAGAGAGCCTAAAAGTAGTAGATCAGAAAGGTACAGAGACAATATACAGTAACAGTCACCTTACAGGCTAATAATGGCACTAAATTCATATCTCTCAATAGTTACCCTGAATGTTAATGGGCTAAATGCCCCAATCAAAAGACACAGGGTATCAGAATGGATAAAAAAACAAAACCCATCAGTATGTTGCCTACAAGAAACTCATTTTAGACGCGAAGACACCTCCAGATTTAAAGTGAGGGGGTGGAAAACAATTTACCATGCTAATGGGCATCAGAAGAAAGCTGGGGTGGCAATCCTTATATCAGATCAATTAGATTTTAAGCCAAAGACTATAATAAGAGATGAGGAAGGACACTATATCCTATTCAAAGGGTCTGTCCAACAAGAAGATCTAACAATTTTAAATATCTATGCCCCTAACGTGGGAGCAGCCAACTATATCAACCAATTAATAACAAAATCAAAGAAACACATCAATAATAATACAATAATAGTAGGGGACTTGAACACTCCCTTCACTGAAATGGACAGATCATCCAAGCAAAAGATCAACAAGGAAATAAAGGCCTTAAATGACACACTGGACCAGATGGACATCACAAATATATTCAGAACATTTCATCCCAAAGCAACAGAATACACATTCTTCTCTAGTGCACATGGAACCTTCTCCAGAATAGATCACATCCTGGGTCACAAATCAGGTCTCAACCGGTATCAAAAGATTAGGATTATTCCCTGCATATTTTCAGACCACAATGCTCTGAAGCTAGAACTCAATCACAAGAGGAAAGCTGGAAAGAACCCAAATACATGGAGACTAAACAGCATCCTTCTAAAGAATGAATGGGTTAACCAGGAAATTAAAGAAGAATTGAAAAAATTCATGGAAACAAATGATAATGAAAACACAACAGTTCAAAATCTGTGGGACACAGCAAAGGCAGTCCTGAGAGGAAAATATATAGCGGTACAAGCCTTTCTCAAGAAACAAGAAAGGTCTCAAGTACACAACCTAACCCTACACGTAAAGGAGCTGGAGAAAGAACAAGAAAGAAACCCTAAACCCAGCAGGAGAAGAGAAATCATAAAGATCAGAGCAGAAATCAATGAAATAGAAACCAAAAAAACAATAGAAAAAATCAATGAAACTAGGAGCTGGTTCTTTGAAAGAATCAATAAGATTGATAAACCCCTGGCCAGACTCATCAAAAAGAAAAGAGAAAGGACCCAAATCAATAAAATCATGAATGAAAGAGGAGAGATCACAACTAACACCAAAGAAATACAGACAATTATAAGAACATACTATGAGCAACTCTACGCCAACAAATTGGACAATCTGGAAGAAATGGATGCATTCCTAGAGACATATAAACTACCACAACTGAACCAGGAAGAAATAGAAAACCTGAACAGGCCCATAACCAGTAAGGAGATTGAAACAGTCATGAAAAATCTCCAAACAAACAAAAGCCCAGGGCCAGACGGCTTCCCAGGGGAATTCTACCAAACATTTAAAGAAGAACTAATTCCTATTCTCTTGAAACTGTTCCAAAAAATAGAAACGGAAGGAAAACTTCCAAACTCATTTTATGAAGCCAGCATCACCTTGATCCCCAAACCAGACAAGGATCCCACCAAAAAAGAGAACTACAGACCAATATCCTTGATGAACACAGACGCAAAAATTCTCGCCAAAATACTAGCCAATAGGATTCAACAGTACATTAAAAGGATTATTCACCACGATCAAGTGGGATTTATTCCAGGGCTGCAGGGTTGGTTCAACATCTGCAAATCAATCAATGTGATAGAACACATTAATAAAAGAAAGAACAAGAACCATATGATACTCTCAATAGATGCTGAAAAAGCATTTGACAAAGTACAGCATCCCTTCCTGATCAAAACTCTTCAAAGTGTGGGGATAGAGGGCACATACCTCAATATTATCAAAGCCATCTATGAAAAACCCACCGCAAATATCATTCTCAATGGAGAAAAACTGAAAGCTTTTCCGTTAAGGTCAGGAACACGGCAGGGATGTCCATTATCACCACTGCTATTCAACATAGTACTAGAAGTCCTAGCCTTAGCAATCAGACAACAAAAAGAAATTAAAGGCATCCAAATTGGTAAAGAAGAAGTCAAACTATCACTCTTCGCAGATGATATGATACTATATGTGGAAAACCCAAAAGACTCCACTCCAAAGCTGCTAGAATTTGTACAGGAATTCAGTAAAGTGTCAGGATATAAAATCAATGCACAGAAATCAGTTGCATTTCTGTACACCAACAACAAGACTGAAGAAAGAGAAATTAAGGAGTCAATCCCATTCACAATTGTACCCAAAACTATAAGATACCTAGGAATAAACCTAACCAAAGAGACTAAGAATCTATACACAGAAAATTATAAAGTACTCATGAAAGAAATTGAGGAAGACACAAAAAAATGGAAAAATGTTCCATGCTCCTGGATTGGAAGAATAAATATTGTGAAAATGTCTATGCTACCTAAAGCAATCTACACATTTAATGCAATCCCTATCAAAATACCATCCATTTTTTTCAAAGAAATGGAACAAATAATCCTAAAATTTATATGGAACCAGAAAAGACCTCGAATAGCCAAAGGAATATTGAAGAACAAAGCCAAAGTTGGTGGCATCACAATTCCGGACTTCAAGCTCTATTACAAAGCTGTCATCATCAAGACAGCATGGTACTGGCACAAAAACAGACACATAGATCAGTGGAACAGAATAGAGAGCCCAGAAATCGACCCTCAACTCTATGGTCAACTAATCTTCGACAAAGCAGGAAAGAATGTCCAATGGAAAAAAGACAGCCTCTTCAATAAATGGTGCTGGGAAAATTGGACAGCCACATGCAGAAAAATGAAATTGGACCACTTCCTTACACCACACACGAAAATAGACTCCAAATGGATGAAGGACCTCAATGTGAGAAAGGAATCCATCCAAATCCTTGAGGAGAATGCAGGCAGCAACCTCTTCGACCTCAGCCGTAGCAACATCTTCCTAGGAACAACGGCAAAGGCAAGGGAAGCAAGGGCAAAAATGAACTGTTGGGATTTCATCAAGATCAAAAGCTTTTGCACAGCAAAGGAAACAGTTCACAAAACCAAAAGACAACTGACAGAATAGGAGAGGATATTTGCAAACGACACATCAGATAAAGGGCTAGCATCCAAAATCTATAAGGAACTTAGCAAACTCAACACCCAAAGAACAAACAATCCAATCAAGAAATGGGCAGAGGACATGAACAGACATTTCTGCAAAGAAGACATCCAGATGGCCAACAGACACATGAAAAAGTGCTCCACGTCACTCGGCATCAGGGAAATACAAATCAAAACCACAATGAGATATCACCTCACACCAGTCAGAATGGCTAAAATGAACAAGTCAGGAAATGACAGATGCTGGCGAGGATGTGGAGAAAGGGGAACCCTCCTCCACTGTTGGTGGGAATGCAAGCTGGTGCAACCACTCTGGAAAACAGCATGGAGGTTCCTCAAAATGTTGAAAATAGAACTACCCTATGACCCAGCAATTGCACTACTGGGTATTTACCCTAAAGATACAAACATAGTGATCCGAAGGGGCACGTGTACCCGAATGTTTATAGCAGCAATGTCTACAATAGCCAGACTATGGAAAGAACCTAGATGTCCATCAACAGATGAATGGATAAAGAAGATGTGGTATATATACACAATGGAATACTATGCAGCCATCAAAAGAAATGAAATCATGCCATTTGCGACGACGTGGATGGAACTAGAGCGTATCATGCTTAGTGAAATAAGTCAATCGGAGAAAGACAACTATCATATGATCTCCCTGATATGAGGACATGGAGAAGCAACATGGGGGGGTAGGGGGATAGGAGAAGAGTAAATGAAACAAGATGGGATTGGGAGGGAGACAAACCATAAATGACTCTTAATCTCACAAAACAAACTGGGGGTTGCTGGGGGGAGGTGGGATTGGGAGAGGGGGAGCGGGCTATGGACATTGGGGAGGGGAGGCGAACCATAAGAGACTATGGACTCTGAAAAACAACCTGAGGGTTTTGAAGGGTCAGGGGTGGGAGGTTGGGGCAACCTGAGGGTTTTGAAGGGTCAGGGGTGGGAGGTTGGGGGAACAGGTGGTGGGTAATGGGGAGGGCACGTTTTGCATGGAGCACTGGGTGTTGTGCAAAAAGAATGAATACTGTTACACTGAAAAAATAAATAAAATGAGAAGATGTGGTATATATACACAATGGAATACTATGCAGCCATCAGAAGAAATGAAATCTTGCCATTTGTAATGACATGGATGGAACTAGAGAGTATTAGGCTGAGTGAAATAAATCAATCAGATAAAGACAATTATCATATGATCTCTTTGATATGAAGAATTTGAGTGGCAGGACAGGGGGCTTGGGGGGGGTAGGGAAGGAAAAAAATGAAACAAGGTGGAATCGGGAGGGAGACAAACCATAAGAGACACTTAATCTCATGAAACAAACAGGGTTGCTGGGGAATGGGGAGGTAGGGATAGGGTGGCTGGGTTATGGACATTGGGGAGGGTATGTGCTATGGTGAGTGCTGTGAAATGTGTAAGCCGGATGATTCACAGACCTGTACCCCTGGGGCAAATAATACATTATATGTTAATAAAAATAATTAAAAAAAAAACAAGTATCAGTCACAAAAAAACAAAACTATTTTTAGACTCCCCCAAAGTGGAAATTTTCCTGGCTACAATGCAACAAACTAGAAATTCATAACAAAATTTCAGTTAAATACACACAAAATTTAACAAGTCGCAAATTTTAAAGCATTAATTTCAATTTGTATCATATTTATAATGGAAACAAGCTCTACAATTAAAGCTAATTACAACATATCATAATATACACGCTGGGTCAAAATTACGCCCAAAGGTAATTTCACAGATTTTGTTGATATTAATAAAAGAAGACAATGGAAATGAATGAGCTAACTCGATTAACAAGTAAACAAGAAGGGAGGTTGATAGGGGTGATAGGGATTAAGAAGCGCACCTGTGATGAGCACTAAGTATTGTATCAAGTGGTGATCATCTATATTGCACATGTGAAACTAATATTATGCTGTATGTTAACTAACTGAAATTTAAATAAAAACTTTAAAAAAGGAAGTAAGCAAGATAATAAGAAAAGTCAGGGAAAGGAAATAGAATAAAGTAATTATAAAACCAAATACTTGACTAATTGAAAAAATAAAAAAATACAGGGAAAACCCTCAGTCAAGTTTTAGTAAAAAAATATTAAGTATCCAACACAAAAATGGGAATAAGAGAAAGGGATATATATAACATTATATAACAGTCACACAGATTTTTTTAAATATTAAAATATTATATAATTATATGCCACCATATTTAAAAGTCATAATAAATGGGTTATTTCTAGCAAACTGTAAATTACTAAACTGACAGAAGATAGAGAAAAGCTCTGATTATAACAAAAACTTTTAAAATTTCTTCTATGGTTTCAAGAATTATCTCCCCAAAGTTCCACCATATCTACAGAGTTCTACAAATGAGTTCTACCAAATCTTCAAGAGATGGAATACTGCTGTTTTAGGAACAATTCAGTCCATAAGCAATAAGTAAACATAAGGCAGATTAAAAATCTGACAAGAATACATTACAGAGAAAATTATAGCCTAAAATATTTTTAAGTCCTCAAGTAAAAATCAACATCAAATAAAAGCAAATCGAAAGAGTACTAAAACAACTGCTGTATATTATTTGAATGACACACCTTGAAAACATGGGATTTATCTTAGATTTACTACTAGGAATTTTATTATTTTGATTAAACATTTGAATATATCCAAGGAGAAAAACATTATTTCAAATAGATGTTAAAGGGCTATTTTGTTCAATTCAATACTTGTTTCTAATTTTTAAAAGTCCTAGAATCCAGGACTATTTCTGTAACATAATAATTAACATCTCTGTTAGGAAAACAGTCTCACGTTTAACTGTAAGTACAAACGCATTCTCAATAGAACCACACTTTCTAAAATTGTCATAGATGCTGTAGCCCATGTACTAAGACATGAAAGCAATGAATACTCACAGCTATTCCCACTAGAGGGAAAATTTTTACTTTGTGACTTATTTTGCCACCAAGAAAGCACAGGTAAAATCTCTATGTTTTAGGTTCAAATCATGTTTCAATGTGCTCACTGAAGAAACACTTTAAAAGGAGAGTAAAACTCAAAAACTATAATCTCATATTCTATATGATACCATTTATGTGAAATTCTAGAAAAGGCAAAATTTTCATGACAGATCTGTTGTCTGAAGCCAGGGGTGGGAGAGGGCATTTGCTCTGAAAGGGCACTGGGACACTTTTCTATTAGGGTGGTGACAACTAATTATATCTAATACCACACAATTCACTATACTGCATACTACACACGGGTGAATTTTATCACATCTAAATAATACCATTTAGAAATTCATTTGTTAAAAAGAAAGAAAACCACATAAGCAGCCTGGTAGTCTCACTACTCAGACACAACCACTATTAACACATTGGTGTGTTTCTCAACATTTATCGTAGACATTTTTACATTTGTAAACAGGACTGGGATCATATAGCCTTTTATAGCCTGTTTTTATGACAACAGAAGCATTTTCTCTATCACATGGTCTTCAAAATCACCATTTTCATTGGCTACCTAATATTCAATGAAGTGACAGGAATTACTTAATAGTTACAACTATTGAATCATGCATCTATTGTTAGTCATACTAGTTGTCACTACTTACGCAAATATTACTGAGAAGAAAATTTTCTACAAAAAGTTCTTTTTTCCTTCAAAATTTAGAAATATTTTTTTAAAGATTTTATCGTTTATTTGACATTTGACAGACAGAGATCACAAGTAGGCAGAGAGGCAGGCAGAGAGAGGGGGGGAAGCAGGCTCCCCGCCGAGCAGAGAGCCCGAATGGTTAGGAGGATACACGAGTCATAAGTAAGCTGAAGCTATGAGGTAAGGAAAAGATAGATGAGCTGGGGAAAAAGAATGAACCAGCCACAGTGGCTACAGGGGACCAGTCCACCCTGAATGCAGATAAAAGGGGGTACATTATCTACAGATAATCTAAAAAGATTAATAAAACTGGCTAAAAGCTGGTCTTGTTTTCTTCGTTACCATGCACTTGTGATTCTAAACAACGTCGGTGATAAAATACTACCAACTCCCCTGCCCCAGACTGGTACACCACTGGTCAATGAGTCGTGAAAGGAATTGAAATCCAGAGTGAGGGGGAGACTTCATGATGAGAGGACCACGTGGGGTGTGCCTGAGATAAACTAAAGAGGCTCAGTTCCTTGCAATCAAAAAGCGAAGTTAACACCAACTGCCAGTCTCGGGACACCCACCCCTCGTGCTTCACGCTTGCTCTGTCGTATTTATTTAATGCGCATTACAGCTTCTACAACCCCGACTACAATGTTTGCAAGATGAATTAGTAGCTGACATTCTGATGTATTCTGTGGGGAATATTCCAGTGAAAAGAAAATATTTTATAAGATAATACAGCCTTCATGTGGGTCAGATAAAAATAAAGCCACGGATTTCTAACAATTAGAAGACTGAAGTCTGAGCATCTCTTCTGGTTTTCTTTCTGATTCTTGGTTTTGGCTCAGGTCCTGACCTCAGGGTCGTGGGATCCAGCCCTCTGTTGGGCTCTGTGCTCAGCACAGAGTCTGCTGGGGATTCTCTCTCTCCCTCTCCCTTCCCCTTCTCACTCTCTCTCTCTCAAATAAACAAAATCTTTAAATTAATGACAATTAATTAATTAAGGCTCACTGATGAGCCTTCTCCAGTTTTCTGTCTCCTTTATTGATTTCCTGCTGCCCCTTAATATGACACCTCCCCAGCCCCCACTCAGATCTCTGCTCCCCGGTCCCTGCATACTCTCCCGTGTTTACTGTATCCAAGTCCATGACTCCAACTACCACTTCATTACTAATGATTCCAAATTTTAGCTACAACACTGACTACTCTAAAGGTCTCCCAACTACGCTTCTCTTTCAAGCACTTAAAATTCACTATGTCTAAAACCAAATTCGTCTTAGGACTTGCCTCTTCCACTATACTTCCCATCTCAATAAATTTCATTGCCATTCACCTAGTAACTTAAATGAGAAAACTTGAGTTATCTTTGTTTTCCTCGTTATCCACCACTTTCGATGTCAAAAAGATCTACTGATTCTCCCCCTAAAGACTTCACAGCCCCGGGGCGCCTGGGTGGCTCAGTGGTTAAAGCCTCTGCCTTCAGCTCAGGTCATGATCTCAGGGTCCTGAGATCGAGCCCCGCATCGGGCTCTCTGCTTGGCAGGGAGCCTGCTTCCCCCCTCTCTCTCTGCCTGCTTCTCTGCCTACTTATGATCTTTGTCTGTCAAATAAATAAATAAAATCTTTAAAAAAAAAAAAAGACTTCCCAGCCCCGCCCTCCATTCTATTCTTCATTATAACTATGACATGAGGGCCTCCTTATCTCCTACGTGAACTACGCTGTCAACTTCCAAACCGGTTTTCCCATCATGAACAGTTCTGCACTTCTGCCTCCTCTCACTGCCACCAGGATTCTCGCTTGAAAATATATCAAAAATATCTTTGTCACATTTCCAATTAAAATCTTCTAGAGGTTCCGGTTTCTCTGAGGGAAAGTCTGGATTAAGAGGAATTATATCCTCATTCCCCCAAAGTCTGATATCAACTTCCTTTTATTTCATCTTGTCTTTCTCCCAACTCCAGCCTTACCACAAATAATCCAATTGAAACCATCTTTGTCATATACCCAACTTGGTCTATTTCTTTCAACTCCTTTTCTTTGAACATCCTTTTCCCTCCACCTAGTCTGGACCATAAATACATACATATTGACTGCTGAAATCTAGGTCATGGGCAAGTGTCTAGCTTCAAATGAGGCTAGGGAGAGGTTTGTTGTTGTTTTTTTTTTTTTTGCCTTCTATTTTGGGAGGCCAAGAGTTTCTCAATTATTAGGAGAGTGTGTAAATGGATCTAGGCAGCAACAATCCACTACATCCTTCCTCTTTGATGGCCAAATTCATATTCTCCTTCCAAGACTCATCACCACATTCCCTCAGGCATTGGGCTCCCAAGTTCACAGAGCATACCCGTGCCATGGCACACTGTATTGGAATTGTGTGTTTGTGTTTCCCTCACTCCTAAACTCCATAAAACCCTTGAGTGTCGTGGGTGTGCTTGTTCCTTTTTTGCATTAGTCTCTTCCCCCTATTTAACATGTAGCCGAAGTCTGGCATATGGTAAGCACTTAATAAATGTTCTTTTGGGGAGAAAGAGTAAAAACTGGAGAAGTCCTCATTCAAATGTTCCTTATCTGCAAACATTTTAGCAATTTAGCTGAATTCTCTTTTACTCGATACCCCCAATTCCAGGGGCTATTTTAAAGTCTGATGCAATAATATAGCATTATAATGAATAATGTGTCTAACCAAGATTAAAAAACAAACTTTTAAATAGTTTGTGGTTTTCTAATATGCCCAAGGGAAACTGGAACTCTAGCATGAGTCTTTCCTAAGATTTAGCAAAGCACAAGCAATCTGCATTCAGAATCCCATGATACTATTAACAGAGATGTGACTTGAAGATGGAAACATCGTAGTGGGGAAGAGTCCAGAGAGGGGCCTCAACTGTAGAAGTCATTTAAAATGAGTTCTGTTTATTTTGTTAATAACCATGGGATTTGTATCGATGTTACTGTGCCTTCACCTTGACATCATAAAGTGGTCTCCGCGGACCTGCTGACAGCTTCATGAGCTGATTGTGACGACAGTCTACGTCCAATGAGAGGGAATAGGCAAGTAGGGAGTACATATTTGTATAAGTGAACATTAAGAGAATAGTAAATAAGCAAGTTTCCCTTCTTTCTTTGAAATACATACGCTTAAATTTTTTTTTAAAAAATTGGTCATTTGGAACCAATTCTAGGTATTGAACATAGATCTTTGATAACCACTTAGTCAAGATTAATTGTTAAGTGTCAGTTCCATGAGTGAGACAATTCATGCAGGGCCCAAATTGTGGCCTCCCAGTCCTGTCCCCCAAGTTGTGCAATACCATGGCCCTGCAGTCTTGGAGAGTAGACGGTGTATGCGGGCAATGGGAATGAGGTAGGGCAGGCTTCCCGGCAACAAATACAAAGTCTATTAGAAAACACTCAGAAAAGATACATCCCTGGGCCACTCTGATCACTGAGAACAAAGGTAGAGAAACAAAGTCAGTTTTACTATTTAAATCCATTCTTCTCTCCATATTTCTAAAGATGAAAACATACAATGAGAAGCTCGACACTAAATCATCCATTTCCCCTTGCATAACAAACCTCTTCTAATTTCATAGGCAAATCCTGCAAACTTCTTTGTGCTAAATGTGTTCACTGCAGTAGCTGTACTTGAAGTGAACGCAGCACAGTGTATCGAGCGGCCAAATCCAAGCTGAGGAGCTGACCCTAAGGTAACACTGTGTGTCAGCTACACGTCATAAAAAAAAATAAAGAAAACAGAAGAGTGGAGTTTAACATTTTATACTTGATAAAATTTCCTAGTTAATTTTTCTTTGAAACCAGTTGAAATTGCTACAGTAGGCTGTTTATTATCATAGTAGTATACGGGTTACTTTAAACATATTGAGAGCACTAGAGTACAATATACATCACTTACTTTCCAATTACGACAGCCCGGGCTTAATTTCATGGTAGACTTGGCAAGCAAGGAAGGATGGACTAGCATTCACCTGTGGTCTCCATTCAGATCTTGGCTTAAGTCCACCGATGCACAGGGCGAGCTACGACGGGCCATTAATTAAAAGTCCAAAAGACCAGGTGGGAGACAAATGTTTATTCAGTGAAACTACTATTTTCTCAGGCTGTTTCTACAGCGTGTGAATGAGGATTTTCACCATCAGATGAAGAAAAGAGAATATTTCAGAAATGTCTGTAATTCCAAATATTAGGCTGAAATTCAAACACTGCTTCTAATAAATTTTGACAGTGTTTATACGTGTTTTTAATCTAATCGTTTATATATATTTTTTCTTCTAAAATGATTAATCTGTCCGTGCATGTGGCTTTGGCAAACAGCAGAATTGTGTTTTTACAGCTCTGGTCACGCCAGTCTCTACACAGTTAGGACTTCTCTTTCTTCCTATAGCATTTTGGTATTAGATTTCTCCCCCTCGCCCTTTCATCCATCACCCGTCCTCTGCTCTATTTTTCCTTCCTATTTCTCTTTGTTTCCCTTCCCCTCTTCTGTCTTTCTCCATTATGGACTGTAGTAATATAGAGCTAGGATATATTTTTATTTATGAAATATCTTAAATAAAATGGAAATGATAATATTAACTTCACTGGGTTCTTGTGAGGATATGTGTGAAATGCTTGGAACCATGCTGGGTATGGAGAAAATCAAAACCACATTGAGATCCCACCTCACACCAGTGAGAATGGCAAAAACTGACAAGGCAAGAAGCAACAAGTGTTGGAGAGGATGTGGAGAAAGGGGAACCTTCCTACACTGCTGGTGGGAATGCAAGTTGGTGCAGCCACTTCGAAAAACAGTGTGGAGATTCCTCAAAAAATTAAAAATAGAGCTTCCCTATGACCCTGCAATTGCATGACTGGGTATTTGCCCCAAAGATATAGATGGAGTGAAAGGAAAGGCCATATGCACCCCAGTGTTCACAGCAGCAATGGCCACAGTCGCCAAACTCTGGAAAGAGACGAGATGCCCTTCAACAGACGAATGGATAAAGAAGATGTGGTCCATATACCCGATGGAATATTGCTCATACCCAACTTTTGCATCAGCCTAGATGGAACTGGAGGGGATTATGCTGAATGAAATAAGTCAAGCAGAGAAAGTCAGTTATCCTATGGTTTCACTTATTTGTGGAACATAAGGAATAGCATGGAGGACATTAGGAGAAGGAAGGGGAAAATGAAGAGGGGGAAAATTGGAGTGGGAGACGAATGATGAGAGACTCCGGGGAAACAAACGGAGGGTTTTGGTGGGGAGAGGGGAGGGGGATGGGTGAGCCCGGTGGTGGGCATTAGGGAGGGCACAGATTGCATGAAGCACTGGGTGTTGTACATAAACAATGAATCATAGAACACTGCATCAAAAACTAATGATGCACTGTATGGTGATTAACATCACATGATAAAAAAAAGTTGCGTACATAAAAGGTAGAACAGTTACCTTAATTTTTTGGCAGATACTGCATAAAATTTAATCCTTGTTCTTGATGAAAAAACGGCTGAGTGTTCAATGGGTGATGGGGATGAAGGAGGGCACCTGTCACGACGACACCAGGTGACGGATGGCAGTGTGTCGGCACCAGAGCATACGTCCGAAACTAATATAACGCCGTACGGTAACTAACTGGGATTTGAATGAAAAGTTTTAAAAAATAAAAGCAGATGAGTGAACTGTCTAGCATTTCTCTGATAAAAGGAGTCTGCATAATCTTTCATTGTTCTTCCAATTCCTCTCCTGCTCTCAGTGAATTCCTAGAGTCCCCAACTTGTTTAGAGCAGTAGCTCTTTGTCTCTTGGGATGGCAACAAAAGCTCTGGCCCTCACTCCAGAAAAGTGCCCACGCACACGTTTCCTGGCTCGCATCAACACTGCTAGTTCATCTGTTGGCCACTTAGTTGTCCATACGCTACCTCAGAACCTCTGCTCCGGAGAAAAGGTTTTCCTGTCTCGCCTGGTAACAGCCTACACAAATGGAAAACAAAACCTGTGCTTATGACAACACCAAAGCAAGACAGAGAGAGGGAGGGAGGGGAAAAGTGTGTGTAGAGGGGTATGGTTTCTTCGAAAATACATGGTTACTGATATTTCCATAACCAAACAAAATCATTACCTTGGGGAAAATACAAAACATTGTGGGATATTTTTGTCCTTATTTTAGAGTTTGGCATTATTTTATTTTGCATTATATTGGAGGATTTGAACTTTTCAGGTGTTAGGACCATGACGCATTCAATGCCCTGCCCCAAGACTGAAGCCAGTGTGGTCAAGTGGACAGAGCAGAGATTCTAGACGTCTGTGCTCTGATTCTCTTCATTCACTTCCTTGCTTTGGATAAGATCATACATTTCTCAGAAGGTTTGCTTCCTTGGTTCTAAGAAGGTAATATTACCTACCTCTCGGGCTCATTGGGAAGAATACAAGATTGGTGTGTTAAGGTTCATAATGCTTATTATATCGGCTTGGAGAAGTTTTTTTCTTTTTAACACTAGCAGTTTGCTGTGAAGATGATGGTGAAGCTTGCTTCCCTCATTATTCAGAAAGCAACTTCAGAGACTGTCACAGCATGACTTCTGTGGCCTACTGATCCTATATGAATGGCAGGCTCATTTTCTTTCTTTTTTTTTTTACTGTAAAATTTGACTTTAGAAACATTATTGTGGGATAGTACTATTCTGAAAATGGGACCTCCTTAAAGAACAGAGGGAAATTGTCCATGTGCCAATTTTCTTAGAGGTATAGAGAAGGTATAGAGACAAAAAAATGAGAAGGGGGACAAGAATGAAATGGTAAAAATGAGTGTTATATACTATATTCCCCTATGTATTTTATAATAGAGAGCAGTACAATTGGTATGAATCCTCTGATACTTTTACATTTGTATTATAAAGACAAATTCTTGGGGTACCTGGATGGCTCAGCCAGTTAAGCATCTAACTCTTGATCTAGGCTCAGGTCATGATCTCAGGGTGGTGAGATCAAGCCCCACATCAGGCTCCATGCTCTGTATACAATCTGCTTGAGATTCTCTCTCTCCCTCCGCCTCTGCCCCTCCCCCTGCTTGCACGCTTTCCCTCTCTCAAAATAAATAAATAAAATCTTCAGAAAAAGAGACAAATTCTCATCCTTTTACCCTTATTCATGTTTGTTTTCTACTTGCTTCATAGTCTAGGAGCTGAAGAAATAAAATATCACATCTGGCAATGATTTGTCATGGCAACATTCTGATTGTGGATAAACTTCTTCATATTATTTGATTAATTAAGCATTCCACACAAATTCCATCTGCTTATGCTGTGTGCAGTAATTAATGTGTGGTGAAGAGGCAATTTTTATCTTATAAAAGAATTTCCACTGAGAGTAAAAATTAGTATTTCCTTAATTATTTCCCATCCATAGCTTATGCCAAAAATGCACTGTTTTATGTTTACTGTACTTCTCCTTGCCTATTTCCCCATCTTTCCTTTGACAAAACCAAAGAAGACACCTGCTTTTTAAAATTTCCTTGTCTCAAGTACGCTAAAAGAGGCACAGAAGCTTTGCCCTTTCTTTTGTTTTCCTTCTTCTAGGACAGTAGCTGTTCCATGATTTTTGTTCAAGACACTGAATTTACAAACACATGAAATTTACATGAAATGCCAACCATCTCCGCTAGTAAACATGTACTGAACATCTACTATATGCATCAACATTAGGCACTGGGAATACAAAAATGGGTTAGATATAACTGATGCCCTTCACATGTGAACTGTCTATTGGGAACAATGGATGCTAAATTAAGTGATTATGACATGAATACCCTCTCTAACCAGGCATATGCCCAGGAGTTTGCTGGCACAGAGGATGACATGATGAATTCTGCCTAGAAGGATGGGATATCAGAGATATAATCTCATAGAGGAAGAATATGGAAACGAATCTTAAAAGGTCAAGGGTTCCAATAATGACAGACTAGATCACTGGAACCACCCATCCCCCTATGAACAACTGGACATGGTATAAAAACAGCTGACTTAAGGCATTAAGCAGCTTACAAAGGAGTAAAGAATTTTAAGGTCAAAGAACTGGAAACAGAACTGCATAGAGGTATGCCTGCCATTTGGGGTTTCCTTCTCTCTTAGGGACACCTGTCAAGTCCAAAAGAAGGGACTGAAAGGCTGAGAAGTTGAGCAGAACATCTGACAGTTTCCTAAGGCTAAGGGAACAAAAATGGGAGTCCAGGATCACCAAAAATGAGTGAGAGCGTGCTCACCATGTCAGGCTGTGGCATGGGGACCCAAGGAGGTAGCTGTAGGTAGAGTCTTAGGTTAAGTTGGAAAAACACCAGTCATCAGAGTGACTGCAATCCACATGCCAGATACATGGTTATATGCAATAAATTCTTATTGGCTCTTTTTGCCAGCTGCCCCAACAGAGAGCACACAGAAGCTGGACAGCCATGTGGCAGAGGCAAGGGAAAACCCAGGAGCCAAGAGAATGTGAATCCACAGAGTTGGGGGTTCTGAAATAGGAAGATTTAGACAAGAAAAAAAAAAGAGGGCAGAAGGTACTTGCAGCTGTGACCCCCATCTCCAGCCAACTTTGTCCCACTTGGCAAATTGAAATAGGGATAAAGGTGAGTAGGCAAGAGGGTCGGGGAATGAGGAGGTGGGAAGAACTCAGCTAAGAAACAGGAAACAAAAACCCACTCTATTAGATAGCAGTCATGGTTTCCTACGGTTGTACAGAAAAGATATCCCTTAAATGCACTATGATATTAACTAATTATGTTAACAGTAATTTCACTGTGTTCCACATTGGAACTAATTTTATTTTAACTATGGTTTGTGGAAATCTCGGGTCTCTCTTGATTCCTAATTCCCCCTGTAGGTCTCCAGTACCTAAGGGTCTGAATCTCCAAGCTGAACTGTTTCCTTATCTTGTGAAAAAAATTTCCCCCAAGTTCTAAAAACTGAGGGTTTCATGTTGACTGTTCACAAGAAGTGGGAGTTGTTCAAATCTGTGCACGCTTTCTTGAAAAATTAGAGTTGTGAGTGAACAAAGGCCAAGTTTCCATTTTGTAGCTGAATGATAAATGAGGCAAGCCTAGCACAGCTTTTATACAAAATACAAAATCAAGATGTGTCTTTCTCTTTCTCTCGTCATGCTTAAAAGGACAAGCTGACTGTGTTAAAAAGTGTATTTATTCACACAGTAAGCCTGGCTTTATTGAACTGTGTTCTGTGGATGCCATGTGTTTATGAATATCCTAATCCTCAGCTTCTCCCTCTTCTGTCAAGTGGGTATTCTGTATGGTATGCATTAATGCAAAATTGTTGAAAGGGTGAAAAATCAAAAGTCAGGAAATGCCTAGTTAAGGATTTGGGGAGCAATGAGAACTTGGCCAAATTACATACCCTGGGCAAATTCTGACACAGTTTTTACCACATGAACAGAACTGCATTGAAGGTATAAATTTTCAAGGAAAGGAGGGATAGAAAAATTACATTCAGGCCACAACACCCACATAATTGGGCTGTAGAACCTTTGGAATTTCCTGACAACTGTTCTACAATTTGGACTTTGCGCATAGATCGTATGGTAACAGAATTTGCGTTTAGTTCCATGGGCTTATTAAAGGAAGAAAGCATTCTAGGGAAATTTTCAACTCAGGAGTCCCTACTCCAAAGTTCTTAATTCATTGGTCTTTAAGGGACTGCAAGGTAACAACAGAAAAAAAAAAAAAACAGAACAAAAGATTAATGTCTTTATGGGCTTTTATTCTTTACATTTGTGATGAGAATTTTTCCCGAGAAATGATGACCATTTTGCTAAAAGCAATTTTTAAAAATCTATCATTCAGAAAAATGAAAGCACAGATATTTGTGCTTTAAAATTTGTTTTTCAGCAAGAAATAAATGGGTAAAAATGATCGTAAAATTCATGGATATACCTGCCCCTGTGACCAAAAGTTCCTTTCAACTGCACAGATTTAAATGGATAAAAAAGGAGTATATGAATCACCATGCTTTATGAAGTCTGAGTTTCAGAAAGAGGGTAGAAATGGATCAACTTTCCATTTACCTCTTGGAGTGGAGGAGAAAATTCCATACACAGAACTGAAAAGCTCCTATTGGGTTAAAGTTAGAATTTCATTATTACATTTATGAAACATTAACTATAAATGCTTGTCATTGGCAATTGTGTTCTCTTGAATAATTACAACAGCTAATGCTTGTTGATTTCTCACTTTGTGCTCGTCATTGTGCAAAGCCCTTTACCTACTTATCTCATTTATGTGATCCTTTGTACAGAGATGGAAACAGCTGCTTAACAAGGTTTAGGAACTTGTGCGGTGAGTGCCTGTACTGGCAAATGATGCACAATGCTGGCGCATGCCAAGTTCTGGTACACAGCTAGTGAATACTTTTCAACAGAAAATATAGAAACCAGCCGCTGCCTTCGGCTCAGGTCATGATCCCAGGGTCCTGGGATCGAGTCCCACATTGGGCTCTCTGCTCTCTGCTCGGCAGGGAGCCTGCTTCCCTCTCTCTTTCTCTCTGCCTACTTGTGATCTCTCTCTCTCTCTTGCTGTCAAATAAATAAATAAAATCTTTTTAAAAAAAAAAGAAAATACAGAAACCAGCACAATACATCTCTTTCTTGATCCAGCCAAATCATAGTTTCTGGAGAGTGGAAAGTGTGAGAAACAAGAATTAGATTCCCACTATTCCAAATGAGAAATTGATTACTGAAGAAACAAACACTGAAATGTTTGATTCTTCACCAGACAGAGAGTGTTAATATATCACAAGTATTTTAATGTTTTAAAAGAGACCATGCGTGCATACACATGCACATGCATGACCAGAGGAGGAACAGAGGGAGAGGGAGAGGAAGGAGGTAAGGATTCCAAGCAGACCCCATGCTGAGCAGGGAGCCTGACGTGAGGCTCGATCCCACGACCCTGGGATCATGAGCTGAGCTGAAACCAAGAGTCAGATGCTCAACTGACTGAGCCACCCAGGTGCCCCTATCAAATGTTTTAATTACTCTCTGAAACAGAAGGGTAAACAGAAACAATCCTCTCACTCGGTGATGTGCTAAAAATTGACAAGTAGCAGCGCTTGTTTATTTGGTCTGGTCAGCTTCCTGAAGGTCACTTTTTCAAGGGAAATGTAGGTGACCACAAAACAAAGTCTTTTCTTTTGTGGCATTTGTTCACACATGGAATAAGCTAATTGAATTTTACCACTTATAATCTTGTTCATTTATAAAGAACCCATAAACGGGAGGAATTTGAAAATGCAATTAAGTGAAAATGTCATTTCAAGAACCAATCTTAGTTATCTTAATTCTATTGAACATTCAATTCTTTGCTTTAGATTCGTTTTCACTTTTGACCAATGTATATATTCACATAATTTATTTATTTACTTTTCTTTTTTTCTTCTTCTGTCACATTTTTAATTGTGTTGTAACTTGCAGCCTGTTTTTTAAATTACTATATTATGTTCAATTATTTTAAAAAGTCAGGTACTGGGGCGCCTGGGTGGCTCAGTGGGTTAAAGCCTCTGCCTTCGGCTCAGGTCATGATCTCAGGGTCCTGGGATCGAGCCCCGCATCGGGCTCTCTGCTCAGCGGGTAGCCTGCTTCCTCCTCTCTCTCTACCTGCCTCTCTGCCTACTTGTGATCTCTCTGTCAAATAAATAAATAAATAATCTTTAAAAAAATAAAAATAAATAAAAAGTCAAATACTTCCCCAAGGTTTTAGCAAGGTCCATAACAATAGTTGATTACAAAAGTAACCTGCCTCGTCGACTCCAACTTTTCCCTTCCCACAGCCACTGGGGTAGATATATATTGCTACTCTTAAATTTTTCAGTCCTGGTCATTAGCTATGACTTCTGCCAGGGATGATGATGATTTTTGTTCTTGCTTCGTCTCACTGTCATGCCTACTCCCCAGACAACTTCCATCTCCAACCCTCCAATGTATTAGCAGAGTTTAGGACATGCTACTCGAAAATATGGCACCTCACCATACTGAATATTTCCAGCTGAAGGAACCTGAGAAAAGGCATGAGCAGGGATAACTCTCTGTTCTTTCCCTGCAGCTGGTCAGAGAAACATGTGACAGGTGTCCTTCCCATACCTGGAGGAAAGGAGCAGCTTTATCTCTGAAGACGAAGGACCAGGGAGAGGAATCTGAACCAAGAGGACTTGCTATGCTTTTTCTCAGATAACACATTTAGCACATACCCCTTTAAGTCCCATTACATTTTTCCATGACTTCGCCAAACCTAGCATGTAAACACTCAGGTTCGGCCATTTCTTTGGGTCTTCATTTCCTTATTAAGGTCCTGTGTCTCATAAAACTTACATTAAATAAATTTGTAAGCTGTCCTGTTAATGTATCTTTGTCAATCTAATTTTCAGACCCAGCCAGGGACCCAAAAAGGATCAAGGAACTTTTCCCTCCTCTACGGTATTTTTCATGTAATTTTGTTTAATTGTAATTTGTAATTTGTAATTATAATTTGTAGGTTGTAATTTGGGTTGTACATTATTATGACTCTGTAAATTGTATTTATAACTGAGTCAGGTTATATACTAGGACTATTTTCTCATGAAAAATTTGTTTTTTCTTAAAGTTACCAATGGTCTTGTGTTTGATTTTTTGGTTTTGTGTATACTTACTACCAATATACCTTCTAATTATCCTCAAGTTGTGTACATCTTTCAGAACACTGGGACAATTTTACATCTTTGGATAAATCCCTCCAATGTCCTGTGCTGCTCCCCTCTGGAAGCTTCATTAGTTACCTACTGATACAAATTTAGTGGCTGAAAACAATATACATTTATTATCCCACTGTTTCCCTGGGCCAGAGATCTAGGCTTGGCAAAACTTGTTCTCTAATCAGGTTCTCACTGGGCTAAAATCAAGGGAATGGCCAGGGCTGTGCTCTCGTCTGAGGTACAGAATCTTCTTCCAAACTCCTGTGGCTCTTCAGTTGCTCTTGGTCATAGAACTGGGCCACTTACCATTCCCTGACAGGTGATGCTCTCCACACAATGGCTGTCTACTTCTTGAAGGCCAACAGGAGAGAAACTGCTGCTTCAAATCTCTCTGATTTCTTTACTCTGTTATCTCTACTCCCTCTTTTATTTTTATTTATTTATTTATTTATTTTTTTGAGAGAGAGAGAGAGAGAGAGAGAGATTACAAGTAGGCAGAGCAGCAGCCAGAGAGGGGAGGAAGCAGGCTCCCTGCCAAGCAGAGAGCCCGATACGGGGCTCGATCCCAGGACCCTGAGATCATGACCTGAGCTGAAGGCAGAGGCTTAACCCACTGAGCCACCCAGGCGCCCCGTCTACTCCCTCTTTTAAAGGACTCACCCAATTAGGTCAGATTCACCCGGGATAATCTCCTTTTGATTAATTTAAATTCAACTGGTTAGGGGCCTTCGACATCTCTAAAACGTCTTTGTCTTCATCATCAACGTAACATAATCATGGGACTGATAGCCCACCCTGTTCACAGGTCTTGCCCACACTCAGGGGACGGGATTATTCAGGATACGTTTATCAGGAGGTGCGACTCTTGGGAACCATCTCAGAATAATTCTGCCCACCACTGTACCTAATACCTAGAAGTCATCCAGAAATCTCCCTTCATTACCCTCAAGGGAATCCCCTTAGCCTTTCTCTTAGACTGGAGTCCCTGTTTCCTGAACCCTATGTTTCTTCTTTCTTAACTAACTCCATAATTTTGTAGAAGCACATTTCAGCTTCCCGAAAAGGGCTACGTGGGAATTAAGTTTTGTTTCTTAGGAGCTGAATATGGGATTCTATGTTTGAAGTTGTTTTTCCTCAGAATTCCGAGTGTGCTATTTCTCCATTGTTTTCTAGCTTCCACTATTGCTAAGTCTGATGTCCTCTAACACTTGATACTTTGGATGAACTTGAGTTTTTTTTTCTCCCTGAGAGCTTGCAGAATCTATTTTCTGTCCCCAGCTTACTGAAATCTCTTGATAATGTGCTTTGGTGTTGGCATTTCATCCATTGTTCTGGAACTTACTATCTCTTTCGATCAGGACACTCATGTTCTTCAATTCTGGGAAATCTGTTTTGAATGATTTAATGATGGTTTCCTTACCTTTGTTATCTCTATCCTCTATTCATAGAGCTTCAGTTATCCTAGAACATTCTAGATGGGTCTCTATTTTTTTTAATTGTGTATTTCCTCTTTTCTTCTCTGGCATTTATTCTACTTTCTAGGGGCTTCCCTGCAGTATATCTTCCAATAGTTTGTGCTATCACATTTTTAATTTCTAACGTTTTGTGTTCACTAAATATTTCTTTTTTATAGTATCCACTTCTTGTTTCATAGATTCATATCTTCTCTGAAGATGATAATAGTTATTATAGACTTTTTTCTTTCCATTATATTGGTATTTCCACTTTAAAAAAAAATAAATGTCTGGCAGTCCTTAGCCATCTGGTCATATTTAAGAGTGGGGCACTAAAAAAGATGACTGAGCACTCTTGGGGGAAGATGCCTGTCAACAGTGTTTTTCTCTCCAGGGTAATATTTGGAAGATCTCAGATTTGACTATTTTGTGCTCATTTCCCTTGGACGTTAGGTTTCCAGAAAAGAAGCTTCTGACCTCTTGCCTAGGAGGTACATATCTGGCTGCCAAAATTCTTGAGTCATATGAAGGAAGAAGGCTAAAGATCTCAAGTCCCATATATAAGGTTTATCTTAATCCCTATGTTTTCTACTTGGTCTCTCCATCTTAGCGGTGCCTGGTATTGTGTTCAAAGATCATCTGCTTATCCTCTTTACAGAATAAGCCTCGAGTCTCCTGCCAGAATGGGGAAAGGATGTTTGCTCAGGTGCCTAAATTTGGAAGGGAGATATGAGGTACTAAATTCTTAAACAGACTTTCAACCAACTCTCCACCTGCCAAATCCTACTCCTTTGGAGGATTCTGCAATGTACATTAGGTTATTTCTCCCCTTTTCCCAACTTCCAGTTTAGGATTCAGCTTTCTCCCATCTGCTAAGTTGTTTAACTCCCATCTATCCGCCTACCGACTTCCAAAATTTTGTTACTATTGTCTCCTATCTCGTTCTTTGTCCTTGTATATTTCTATCTTCCTTAAACATTCCTTTCCTCTCATTTAGTGGGATTCTGAGAGGAAGAGGAGTTAAGGTACTTGTGTGTTCAATCTGCCATTCTTAACTATTTATATGTAAGACAATCAAAATCAAAGCCCCAGTGAGTTCTGGGAGGTAATCTCGCCAAATGATTTGAGAGCCTGTTTGGAGGAATACACTTGTGAGAAAGCCAAGAAACTTCTGGGGAAAAAACAAAGATGAGACATTTCTCTACAAGATATTAAAATGTAAATATAAAATTATTAAAATGGAATCATATGGTGGTTATAGACAGATTAATGGACCAAAAAAGCAAAACCATATACATAAAAATATTGGGTATATGATAATATAATAGTTCAAACTGGTAAGAAAAGGATTAACCAGAAAACTAGCCAGTTGATAAAGGATATTAGAACAAATGACTAGCCATTTTCATATACATAGATATAAAATCTTCATCAGAATAAATTCTGAAAGTGCCACCCTCTTCCCAGGATCAGCCAAGGATGCCAGGGGCTGACAAGGATTCCAAGGAATCCTTTAGTATGTGGTTGTCGTTCTACCACCTCTCTGCTCTGGCACATCTGAAGACAGCTGGCTTCTCTGACACCATCTCCCCCCTCCGCCCCACACCCCAACTGGGATTATGACAGCCTTTACCACTACTCTCACGATCACTGAGCTTAGTATTTGGTTCACAGGCCCCCACACTGCCAGCCCTGTCAGAGGTCCTGCCCCTTCTCCAGCGCCCAGTTGGGACTGGAACACCATGTGCACTGTTCTCAGAACTCCCAGATCTTATCCATGGGGCTTGGGAATTTTACTTTTAAGGGCTGGACTGCTGCTTTACTTCTTGAATTCTTTGAACCCTGATCTTGTTCTGCCTGGCTTTTGAAAACGAGGGCCTCTAATCTGTCTCCTGAAGAAAAAAGAAAAAAAAAAGGATACACACAAGAAATCATCCCAAAACTTTGCAGCCTAAGCAACGGCAACACTTATTTTGCTCAAAACTCTGCAATTTGGGGCTGCTCACAGGATAAGGACTGGGATATGGAATTATCTGGAAGCTAGCACACTAACATTTCTGGCAGCTGATACTAGCTGCCAATAGGGAACTTCAGCTAATGTTATCATTCAGGAATGAACACATGGTCTCCTCATGTGTCTGAGGCTTCCTCATAGCCTAGCTGAGTGTCCCCAAAGAAAGAGGCAGATACGGACGTAAGAGTATTTATGGCCTGGCCCCAGAAGTCATGCAGTATCATTTCCACTGCACTCTACTAGGTGAGCCAGTCTCCAAGTTCTACTCAAGTTCAACGGAGGAGAAATAGATTCCGCCTCTTGGTAGGAGCGTGGCATGGTTCTGGAGGAACATGTGGGACTGGATATATTGCTGAGGCAATTTTCAGAAAATATAATCTGCCACACCTAGTTTCCTACATTAAAAACAAGAGGAAGAAAGATTTTTTTTTTTTTAAATTTGTGTGTGTTAAAAGTCCACAGGCAAGAAAAGATACAGTTAATTTCTCAGTTAGGTTACCTTGCCCAGCTGGTTTCATGGTTGAGATACAAGTGCTAACGGAATCTTTTGCTATGTTAATTAACTCCGCTTTGCTTTGAGGTCATGAAATGGGTCCTTAACTGAAGCCAATCACCTTGAAAATTAGCGATACTGCTAACAAGGACAACCAAACTGAACAAAGCCAACAACACCAAAGAATGGCTCGGCGTAAATTCATTTCCTCTAGCACAGGCTCTACTGAAGATACATAGGGACTTCTTTGCCCAAATGAGGCCGCCCATAAACACTTAGGACAGGAGTATAAGAAAACTATTTTCTGTTTTCTTTTCAAATAAATCATTTGTATATTACTGTTCTCCTGAACTTGTTTACAGAAGACCAGATCACATTTCTGTTTTTGTTTTTGTTTTAACTAAGATGATCAAGTCATGTTACTGCTAAAATGCAACATCACTGTCTTGGCAGCTACAGTTGGTTAAATCTTTGTGGAGGCTCTTTGGTTTGGTTTTCTGTCATGACTACACTATTAAAAAATGTATCCGTGAACAGTTGGCGATTACCTACCATTTTTTTTCCTTTAGAAATTGAGCACTCTCCTTAGGATACTTAACATTTGGAACAACTGCATTGCCTTTATATTGTATTATTAATACTTGATAATCCAAACCGAATTCCAGGTTAGTCTTACTAAATGACATACCAAAAAGATGACTGAGAGTGGCTTCTATAATTCATAGGTAATATATTTGTACCTGGAGTTAGAAGAGGGAGAAAGTCTGATTTGCTTATGTCCTTTGTGTTCCAAACAAGTAATCCAGCCTTGTCCCATGTATTAAGGGTCTTTCTTAATAAATCAGGCAGAAAATAATTTGCTAATGCCCTCATATCTATTGTGAACTGGAGACATGGCTTATTTAATTCCCAAATCTGACTTGGACCAAAAGAATTTCTTGAGAAATACAGATTCCTAGGGTCACCCTTAAGAATCTGAGTAAGTCTGGGGTGACACCCCAGAATCTGCATTTTAAATAATGCCCCTATTAAAGACTGCTACAAATGGCCCAACTACGTAGATGAAGTTTTATCTTTAGATTTTGCAATGTAATCGAGAACTCCTACTCTCTGCCAGCTACAGTTCCAAATGCTTTATAAATATTAACTCATTTCATTCTCATAACAAACTAACAATGTAGGACTCTTGTTCTCAACTTACAGATGAGGAAACTAAACCACGAAGAGGTCAAGTAACTCGTCCAAGGGCCCACCGCTGAACCCAAGTGGTCTGGCTCCAGGGTCTGTGCTCATATCCACTATGCTTTGCTGACTTTTGAGAGGCTTAATCACACACACATAAACATCAAGTGTTTAGGGCGCCTGGGTGGCTCAGTCGGTTACGTGTCTGTCTTCAGCTTGGATCACAATCTCAGGGTTCTGGGATCGAGCCGCAAGCAGGGAGCCTGCTTCTCCCTCTCCCCCTCCTTCTCACTTGTGCTGTCTCTCTCTCACTCTCTTTCTCTTTCTCTCTCTCTCTCTCATTCTCAGTCCAATAAATAAATAAAATCTTTTTTTTTTTAAATCAAGTATTTAAAGGGCACGTGGGTGGTGCCAATGCGGCTCAGTTGGTTAAACATCCAACTCTTGATTTCAGCTTAGGTCATGATCTCAGAGTCATGAGATCAAGCCCCGCATGTGTTGGGATCCACACCCAGCTTGGGATTCTCCTTCTCCCTCTCCCTCTGACCCTCCTCATTCTCTTTCTCAAAAAAATAAATAAAAATCAAAATAAAGTATTTAAGATCATGGAACTGCAGGATTAAAGACCAACAGATTGGAAGATGTCAGCTTTCCTCTTTCTCAGCCCTTTGTAACTGAGCTTATCACTGCAGGCTGAAGGCCATCGAGTTTGAGACAATGTGGCGATGAAACACCACATGCTACCATCAGGAGGAGACAGCGCTACCCAACTGCTGGCCATCATAATTTCCATAATTCCCATTGTAGCATTCATCCTTATCCTCTGGGTTCTCCACGGGGATGGCCTAGAGCTCTCCTATGATCCCTTCCTTTCCCAACTCTTGCCAACTTTGTCCCCCGAGTGAGAAGTACTCTTTCCCCTAGACCCACAGCTACTGCCTGGGGTGGTCCTCTGCCGGACTCATCGTCTATGACCACAAAGTCTGTCCTTCCAGTGACCGACACCCTGACTCAGCAGCCAGATCATATTACCTTAGACACATCCACCATTCAGAACCAAATCCACATCTTTCCTCGATGCGGTGTCCTCAAGCTCACCCTAGCCCATGCCTCCGAGTGTTCAAATCCAGAAATAAGATACACAGCTCCCCAGCACGCTTTATGGGGTATTCAACCCAATATCTGGAAATAAGTTGACATCTCATATAACTATACTTACAGCTTGTTATCATATCGAGAACAACCCATTCCTTCTCTGAAAATGAGGACAAGCCAAAAATGAGACTTTAAAAATTTTAATTTACATATAAATAATTTATGATGGCTTTGAATTAGAGATTTTCAACTTTGCCCTAAAAAGATGGGATCTGTCAGGTCCCATAATCTGGTACAAGTTTAACTCCACGAACCGACTTTATATAAAATATTTATAAACATTAGAGATGTGTTATGGAAGATGAGCTCATTATGGTCCTTTTTTAGCCCATCAAGAGGTACATTAGAAAACTAGGACTTGTTCTTGGCTGCTAATGCATAATGAATAAGTATAAGGTTAAATGTTTCATTCCTAAGCATTTGGGTCATACATAATCAATTTGATAATGCGTTTTCTTGGTTTTATTTCTTACTTGTATTTATGTACTCTATAGGAGGCAGCAAAAAGAAAATATGTCAACTTATCCATTCTTATAAAGCAAAATTTGAAGAGAAAAATGACTTGCCAAGGTAGCATGGTATGGCAGAAATATTACTGGTAATGGAGTCAGACCAAACTCTGCAACTTCCAGGTTATTTAGCTTTCCAAAGCTATGTATAGGTTCATGGCCATATTACCACACTAGAAATAGTTCCCAGTAGAGAAGCTACTACAGTGAAACAGGACTCACCGAAGAAAACTAAATGGTTTCTTAAATATGCGCTTTGAATCTCAGAGAAGAATGGAAGCGGGTACATATCAACCCCCACCATAGGCCTTTTCCAAATGTCTCAATTACATCATTTTATTAAGTTGTTTCAGGGCTTTGTAAGTTGAATTGAGTGGTTTTAGTATTTGAGGGTGAAATAGCTAAGCAAAAGGGAGAGTGACGATATTGTAGCCCTTAAGTGAAAGGGTTAGAGAAAATTGGTTCAAGTCCTCCCTCATGTCCTGGCATACCCCATCAGGAGCTCAGTCAGCGGATGACAAGCTGCCTTGGGCATGAATTGCCAGTTGAACCAGTTAACTCCACTGAAGCGTCCCACCTAGCTGAGAGCGCCTCAGAGGAGGGTCATGGAGGAGGACCATGAATACTAAACTGATTACACCGAAGGGGTCACCAAGGCAAAAATGCAGGGGAATACTTCGCCGCAGGCGGACGTCAACAGCAAAGTAAGGAAGTCACGATGAGTAGATGGAGGAGTGAAATGTTTGCTGCGATTCTGAGTTTTAAGTTCTCTTGTAAGCTCTTGGCTTTTCAATAATTTCAATCTACTTAAAGAACAGAACTTCCATCAGAGGTCACCAATGAAATGGGGCCACCAAGTTCAACTACTTTGTTTCAGTCTTTCAGTTCTACTGGCTTTGTCCCTGCTGGACACATCTTCCTTGCCGATGCGTTCCCTTGATTCCAGGACAGGTTTTTTTTCTGGTGTTCCTACTTCCTCTCTGGCCATTTCTTATCTGTTTTATTCCTTTCTTCCCCCCTCCCCAGGCTTCTTTAGAAAAACATATTTGCTTATTTTAGAGAAAGAGAGTGCACTGGGGAGGTGCCAGGTGGAGGGGCAGAAGGAGAGAGTCCCAAGCAGACTCCACACTGAGCGTGGAGCCTGAAGCAGGGCTCGGTCCCACAACCCTGAGATCACCACGTCAGTGGAAACCAAGAGTTGGATGCTTAACTGACTGCACCACCCAGGCCGCCCTCTCTCCTCAGGCTTCTAAATGAAGACAGACTTCGTAGCTTCGTTTTTTTGTCCTCTTTTCATCCTCTCTTTTGCTCAGTCTATTCACTTCTTCGGCTCCTACTTCTCTATGTCAATCCTTGATTGACTTCTTAAGCATGGTTCAAAATTTCTAAACTGCTTATACACATTCCTGATGGATGATCCATTGGACCCTGAAACTTTGCATTATCCTTCCCTTTCTATATTCCTTGATCCCAAAACCCCAAATTCCCCAACACAGCTCCTCTTTGCTGCTCAGACGCACAAACTTGAGGTCACCTAGGCATCTCCTTCTCATTTGCCCTTGCACTTTAACAGGTGCTAATTACTATAGATTTACACCCCCCCACCTCCCAATTCACTCAGGTCTATGCCACTCCTCTCCTTGCACACTGATAATGTGTGTTTCACACCCCTCACCCCCTGTTATCTCCTGCCTAGAATTGACACATCTGAAGAGAAATACAAGTCAAGGGTCATAGTTGTTCAGGGGAGATTATTAAATCTTAAGTGGATCAATCATGTATCTTCCAAGTAACATAAGGCAAAGCAAACAAACAACAAAAAAACACTGAGTGATTATAAATTCATGGAAAATAACCTAAAAAAAAGCTACTAAAAGACTAAAGTGAATGCTGTGTCTTTAAATAGAAGCTAACTGTTGTAGAAAGAATTGATATTTATAAGGAGTGCGGAGCACCCCTAACCAGTCAATGAATGATCCTGATATTATGGCAACATAAGAACATACATCAGATTTTCCCAAGTGCTTTTTAGAGGTCATTTGAATCACAATCCTCTGGCGTATCTGATAAAATGCTGTTTCCCAGGCCGCACACCGTACACTTCTTTTGCAATGAACAAAGAACATGGTTTTTCAACAAGTTCTCCCTACGATTCTTATGCACATTAAAGTTGGGGAAGCACTAAAATATAATCAAAGAATAAAGCTATAAAAATTATATAAAAATATTATAAATCACATTTATTTTCTTTATATTTATTTCTATTTTTCAAATTTTATAGTTTTGTAGGAAAAGTAGTGTGACTTTAAAACAAAATCTGTAGACTCTCTCTGAATTTCCCCTACATATATTAGGCAATAGCTCACAGATAAATTCTTTGAAAATGTTAAAAAGATTCTGTAAGAGATTTGAAACAGAACTTTTCCATATACTCTCAAAACTACAATTAAACTCAAAAATGACTTAAATAATCTAATGGGTTTTTTTTATTCAAAAAGTTTTCAAAATTCCAGATGTGTAGGAAAAAGATAATAAAATTATAATACCATTGTTCTTTTTTAAAAACTCAAGTTCTCTTGCTAATAGTTAAGGATACTGATTTATTTAAAACATAACATGTTTCTGCTTCATAACAACATCTGTATTATTTTACATTTTTATTGGCAACTTTCACTGTACCCTGGTGATTTCTAAAAATCCTCATACTTCCCTGCTGGTCAAAGTTTCCAAAAAATAATAAACAAATGATTATTAACTATGATCTTTTTATTCCATGACTATATATTCCATAAGAAACACTTGAAAAAGCTGAACTATTAACTTTGGGAGAAATCGGGTCCATATACCAGATCTCAACTGCAGAGAGATTTTGTGAAGTGGACAGATCGTCAAGAGTAGATAATAAAACGCCCACCGCAAGTGTAGTATTCCCGAGAGAGAGTCAGCATCTGGACTTCCATCAGCATTAAGCACACTCCTAACTGTTTCACCTCACAAAAGTAATGTCCCTTGCTCACAGAGAAGCTGCTGTCATGGCAAGTGCTGCCTCTCGCTGAAGTTTCTAGCCAAGTCGTTCTCAACTGGGGTGGACATTTGGCAACATCTAGAAATTTCTTTTTGGTCATCAGATCTGAGGAGCACTACTGGCGTCTAGCGGGTAGAAGCCAGGGATATTGCTAAACATCCACGAAGCCCAGGCCACTGATTCACAGCAGGTTGACCGGAATGGTGCAGAAACAACGTTGTGAACTCACCAAACTCCACTTCTTGCCCACCCGGCCTCGCTGTTACACATGCCCAGGCTTCCCTGCGATGCCGCCGGGCATGCGGCTGAATTCTGGCCCCCAGGATGTCAGTGCACGTGATGTCTGCTACTACTAGGCCAGGTCCCTGAATCCCGAATCGCTCCCCTCCGCCCCCCACCCCGCACAGGCCTCCATGCATTCTCTCTTCTTTCTTCTTCCATTTGGTCGCAGATGATCCCAGCAAATCCTGAGCCTGTGGGCAAGGGGAGAGCCATAAAACTTACGGAATCTGGGCCCCTGAATATCTGTACATAATAAAGCCTTTCCCCATGCAATGTCAACCATGCTTGGGTTATGGCATGGAGATCCGCAGGTCACCTGTCACTGCAGAATGTTCCGTACCTTAATACATGGACTGCTGATGTGTTGGCATGCAGCTCTGAGAGCTACATTTGTGAGAAAATGCCTTGATATTTGAGGAACCCTGTCTCAGAGAGGCCCTATCCATAATAATATCCTAGAAAATTCAGCGAAGAAAAAGAAAGACTTCTGTGCTGTTATAGGCAGAGCTAGTTGAGATAATTCAATCAAAGGCCTAAGCACTTACAAACCAAGAACCAGCTAACGTGCGCTTAGCTATGGAAGAGATCAGTGGATCATGGAATTGCGCTCACCCATACATACTACACGTATCACTGACTGTGTGCTAACGTGTTTCAATCTTGTTTCAGAGACAAAATTTCCTGTCGCCACGCTCTAAGGAAACAGACTCTTAGAAAAAATGATGAACAATGTCTGGGAAGAAAGAAGGAAAACCTGAGGAAAAGGGACTAAGATCTTCACTCTAAAGTGAAAACTTGGAAAGATAGAAGGCGGCTTGGGTAAATAGAGAAATTATAGAAAGCAGAAATTTAAGAAATGGGTATTTTAAAAGCCAAGACAAACAAAACATGATGAATATTAACTTGCTGTTGCCCTTTCGAGATGCCTAGATTCCGTTATTTGGAAGAGAAAATAACCAAGTGAAACGGGATGACTTGCTTTTCTCTTTTAAGTGACTATTCTATTCTGTGTTGAGGAATCTGGCTACACTTCAGCTCTCTGGAGGGGACTCTATTTTTAAAAAAGACTTAGATTGTTATCTTTGAAACCATCTTCACAAAGGGCTCAAATTTAAAGTAGTAAGGAACTTTGGTTTCAAACCTAGAAACGCATCTGATTTCATTTTATTTTAAATTTTATCCTCAAGGAGCCCATTACGTACTTTAAGTCACTGTGGAAGGGGGCTTCCAAAAATCTTTCAGTTCATAGGAACATTCACTAGACTGCAACATTTTCATCCACTTACTCATGTCTGAATGCCTGTCACATTCAAACTGCTGGTTCAATCCAGCGAGTGTGTGTGTGCGCGCGCGCGCGCGTGCATGCCTTTGCAGGCACACATGTGTGCTGCAGGTCATTCCGTTGCATCAGAGGCAGTTTTGTGTTTCTTCAAATTTGGAATCCCACACGACTTCAGGGGGAAAATGCATTCGATAAGCTAATACACAATGAGTGGATATTTAAGCAGCTACGCAGAGTCAAACTCAAGTTTATGTTTCCGCTGGTGGAGGTCTGTGTGCTATCAACACAACATTTTGCTAAATTATCTCTCTCTCGATGTCTACAGAAGTGCCAAAGGAGTATGATGCCTTTATAACTGCATTTGCAGCCTTTTGGAGTGTATCTGACTCGAAAGGATTCCTAGTTTAACCATTTACCAGGAGGAGGCCACTCTGAAGCTTGCAACTTGACACATCTGTCAGGCGCAAAAATCATCCATAGACTGGCTTCTGGCCTCGTTTCTCCTCTCCTGCCTAGATGCTTTCGTGGCAGGCACCGTGGGGCGAATTCACACTCCAGTACAGTCTGCAGTCCTACGCCTCAAGTCACAACAGTCAGCAGCCTGGACAGGAGGAGCCTTGCTGGAAGCCATCCCTACATGAACGGACTAGTGCCAATACACACAGAAGAGACGGATAATAAATCAATATTCCCACCAATAATTATGGGGGCGCCAACATGCATGTCTCTGCTGGGAATCTGAAATCTGTATCTTTCATCCACGAGTAAAAATAGCGAAACGTGGCTCTTTGTGTCCCCAACGCAACTTCCCCTTCGCTAGATCCTTCAAAAGCCCACAGCCTCTGAAACACCCCTCACCACAAAGGGAAGTGTAATGGAGGGGATTTTGAAATGGGAAGAGACAGCTGTCTTAGTCCACTGTGGTTAAATTTTCTCATTTTTGCAAATTTTCCAAAACAAAACCACATAAACATTAGAAAACACCGCAGGGGCCACTCCCCCTGTTCCAGAAGGGACCCATTCAGTGGTGGGTCCTCAGGCTTAAGTTTTATCAGCTTTAGGATGTTTCTACGTCTACATATAGGATTTCTTTTTCTCTTTGTAAAAATATCTCATTATGGAAACTTTCAAACATATGCAGAGGTCAGAATATCTAACAACCCACTATGTACTCAACACTCCGTTTGAGCAACTATCAACTCAGGGCCTTATTTTCTCCGTCCCCCTACCCCCCTTCCCATGCCCACCCCACTTACCAGACTATACCATTTCACCTATCACTATTTCTGTACGTGCGTATATGTTTAAAGTTTCTATTTCTTGTGTGAGATTGTATGCCAAATTTATCAATGGCCGTAACTAAATGAATATTTTTTATTTCTGCAAGGAGAATTACATTTACTTCTACTATTTTCAGAACAGGGACCAAGTCTGTTCAATGCTACTCATTTTTAACATTTATAATGAAGACAAGATTTCCTTTGACCTTAAACTTACACAGTGTTATATGTCAATTATATCTCAATAAAGGTGGGGGAAAAAAGATCTCATTTGAACTGACAGTGACCTTTCCCTTGCAATAGAGCCATGAATGAACTTCTGCTCCACGAACTCCCACACGTTCCATTTTTCTTATTGCTCATAATAGTCATTAATCCATCATCATAGGTTCATACATACAAATACACACACAGAGACACATGTAATTTTTCTTCCTACATCACATTCTTCTAGCCTAAACTAAACCAGATTTTTCAGTCATGGGGAAAAAAAACCTGTAAATAAGGCGTCAGAGGAAGAAATAAGAAAAACGCACAAAAAGTCGTCTAACATGTTAACAGTTAAGGGAAACGATGCTACACCGCCTTCCACACGTGCAGATTTTCATACATTTTACACCATAGTTGTATGTAATTCCATATTAACATGTCATAAAGCATGCCTAAAATCAAAGTCTTTGGAACTGCCCTTCTTGGCATTTGAGCCAAAGTCAAGAGAAGGAATTTAAGTCGGTACCCTTTGTTCAAGGAGAAATTTATAAGATTTTACTATCCTCACTAGTTAAAATAAAGCCTGTGGGGATACACCAGTTTGGGGAATTTTCCTTGAGAGACATAAATGTTCTTGCATGAGCAAAGAACATACTGGTATGTGAGAGAGTGTTGGTACGCGCCTTGGCTCGAGGACTGCTCTCGTGTTATAGAGCTCTGAGAAACTTCTTATAATGTGAAAGTCCGTCCTGGGCTGGAATCCAAGGACTCAGAGGTAAACGAGACGAGCACAGTCCCTACCCTCACAGAGCTTATGATTTCCTGAAACTGATGACTAGACCAGGAGTCATAATCAAGTGTGACACTTGTCACAACAGAGGAATTACAGAGGTTTCGGGAGGGCAGAGGAAGGGAGCTGAAACTAGGGATGGCCCCAGGGAAGTCTGTCTAAGCTGAGACTCACAGCGTTCTTCTCGGCACAATTTTATTTATTACAAATATGACCCTGTGCAAAGCGGAGGAGAGCCTGGAGAACATGTACAAGACCACGGACATTGACATGGGCAAGAGAAGATGGCATCCCGCTGCAGGACCAAAGAAAGCAGGCAGGAGTAGCCTGCTTATTTCAGACCTGATGTCCACAGAGTTTGGTAATGAATTAGCATGAGCGGTAAGAAAACAGGGGGACCTGGGTACGTGTCTGTGAACGAAGGTGGTGCTTTTTGTTTTGTGTGGTTAGACAAGGAGTTGAGCTCTCTGGCTTCAAGATTTCTATTTCAGTTGATTCTCCAGAGACAGCCAGAAAAACATCAGAAATTAGAGCCTGGCCCTGCAATTCGTGAAACTTTGAAGAATGTGTACGCACGCTGTAATTACCTCTCTAATCTGATGGCTCTGCTCCGTGCCCTAAAGCTGAGAAGCAAGCATACCTTTGGGCGTTCAGAATGTTCATTGAATTACCTTCGACTCTCGTTTTGTGTTCCTCAAGTACAAATTCTGAAGTCAGGCAAAAGGGATCACAGTTACGTAGTACCGTACTTAACTACCCCTTTTATAAGCAAGGATTTTTGTGCCGAAAATAAACAGAGGCGTACAGACATAAACCCATAAATTACGTGTGCCAGTACTTGAAAGGACCGTGTATTTGCTCAAGGACCAAGAGAGCTTTCCTAAAAGGGACTGGGTCCTGGGAATTCTCTCTAAAAGTGATTTATTTCTGTCAACATTCTTCTTCAATTTAAACACATGCATTCACATATATTTAAATTTCTCCAGACATTTGACTTTAAAGCTTTACTTCTGATGTCCTGAGTAAATACCTTTAGCAAAGAAGCAATAAAAGAAGTTCAGGCAGCTCTTCTCCTTGAATCTGTCCTCCTCGTACAAGTCTTCCTCTAAACACCAAAAGATTATCTGCTCCTATTTCTTCAGAGATATCTCCTGTCAAGTATTTCTATATTTATATGTCTAACACATGTCACACGCACATATATTACAAACTATTCAAATGTTTCGGATTGCTTTGATTTTTTTTAAAGGGTTCTTTTTGACTTTCTGACCATGTAGATTTCAAACTTCATAAATGTACAAATAAAACCCACTCTCAACATCCATTAAACGTCTACTCTGCAGAGATGGGTGTACTAGTGAATGTCACTTCGAACAATTACCCACAAGTTGACTACCTCAAAAACTCACACAGTCTTAACCAGTAAGTAATAATGCTAAACAACGTCACAGTTGCAAATAGAAACAGATCCGTGCAACCATTTTCTACCTTTGTAGTTTGTTAACGGGACAAGTGAGAACAAAAACCAAGCTTTTGGTCCCTGGTTATCATAAAAGGAATTGCCCACCTTCCAGCCCTGACAAGCCATTCACCACTGATCGTCTTCAATGTGAGAAGATCGCACATGGCCAATGGTAAATTGTAATGTAAAATGTACTATTTACCAATAGTAAATTCTTTCCCATCCCAGGCTGTTGCTGAGTGTCAAGAAAGGCTTTCCGTTATTTATATTGTCTGTAAAATAATCTTCAGTTCCCAGCAAGAGGTAACTTTGCATTAAGTGATGAAACTGCACTTTGGGACATGTACCCTATTAGCGTGTATCATATTAGTATATTATTCCTGATACAAAAATCTCATCTGTTAGTTTAATGCAAAGCTTTACTTTCTCCTCACTTATAACTTACAGAAAGACATGTTGAACAAGTTAGTTATGTCAATACATGTCTGTTAAGCCCAAGAGCTGAATTCCAAAAGGATTGAGGAAAATTTTTTAAATTCTCTGCTGTGTTAACTCTGCTGACCCAATTAGAAACATACATGGACAGCTCTGTGTTGGCAACATTTTACACGATTTACATGACATGGTACCTTAAAAGGGAGCCAGCGTACGTGTTTGATGTTTCAGGAGTGCCCCGGCAGAGTAGGACTCTCGAGCTAATCAGAGAGGGATCCCTCTTTAAATCTGGACTGGGAGACTCTCAGCGTAAGAAAGAGAATGAGCACAAACATTGTCCAGAACAGAGTGAATTTCTGTGGTGTTCTTCGAACCTTGGGGTACCTAGGAATCTTGCTGGTATAAAGACTGGCGCATCCAAAGAGGAAACAGCCCCAAGCCGCTGCCGACTTGACCTTGTGACTCTCAGCCAGCCAGCCAGCCCACCACGCACCAAACAGCTGCACCCAATAACACCGCGCCTTGGCTCTCCCTTTGCTCCCCGGCAAAACAACACGGGCAGACCCTCTTATCTGGTTCCAGGGTTTGTTCGTCAGTTCCTGCTCCCTCCTTGTCTTTACTCACCTCCAGACTTTTCGGCTCTCGTTCCTGTCTCCTGCTGCCAGGCCCACACGTGCGCTCTGGACAGATTTGGACAGTTGACTATTTGGCACGTGGTCTTAGATACGGTTTGAACTCGCTCTCTGGCACCCGTGCCTTTCGCGACCCCTCCAGCCAAAGTGTGGTCTCTGGGAGTCCTCTGCTTGGCTGGTGTATCCACCAGACTCAGTCCTGCCCAACCAGAGCAAAGCGCAGTGTGGACCCCAGCCTGAAGGTGCCGTGCCTGTGCATCAGGATAGGCTTGGTGATGCTGCTGTAAGGAGCAGCCGCAAATCCTCTCTGTTCGAAGGCACATGTTCATTTTTTGCCCTATTCAGCCTGCCTGCCGTGGGCCTGCCGCGAGTCTGCTCCAAGCGACCCTCACTCAGAAGCTGTGCTACTTGTTCTAGTTCTGGCGGCTGGGTCAAGAGAGCTCGTTGCACTGCAAAGCGGCGCTCAAGGCTTGCCAGGAAGTGATATGTTTCAGGCACATTTCGTTGCCCGATGTAAGTCATACAGCCCTGCCCCATATCAAGGAGGCACAGAGATACAATCCCACCCAAAAGCGGGAGGACCGAAGATATTGCTAAGTAATATTAACTATCAAGATGGGGACCAAGTTTTAAGCCACATTTGTTCGTGGAACTGGAACACTGACTAGTGTTGGTTGACTGTATCCGCAAACCCTCACTAATCCCAAGAGAAGGCTTTAACTTCAAGTTGAATTAACACATGAAAGGGACTGAAAGAGAAGACGTTGGTCCTTGATCAAAGGAACTTTTTATGCTATGACTACTGTCATTTGTACTAACATAGCTTGTTTTTTTAAAGGTTTATTTATTTTAGAGAGAGATGGGGGAGAGGAAGAGACAGAATCTCAAGCCAACTCCCCACTGGGCACAGAGCCTGACTCGGGGCTCGATCTCATAACCTGAGATGATAATCCGAGCCAAAAATCAAAGGTCAGCCACTTAACTGACTGAGCTACCCAGGAGGCCCAGTAGTACCATATTATTAATAACAGCTGTTTCATTTATCAGGTATTTACTATGTGCCTTAGAAGTATGCTTCCAGGGACACCTGGGTGACAGTTGGTTGGGCATCTGCCTTTGGCTCGGGTTGTGATCCAGGGGTCCTGGGATCAAGCCCCTCATTGGGCTCCCTGCTCAGCAGGGAGTCTGCTTCTCCCTCTTTCTCTGCCTCTGCCCCCGACTCATTCTTTCTCTCTTTCAAATAAATAAATATCTTTGAAATAGAAGTGTGATTCTAAACTCTTTACATATATTTCTTTAGTCCTCCAGTAACCCTGTGATGCAAGGACTCTTTTTATTCCCTTTTCGTGGACGAGAAAACTGAGTCACAGTGATGTCAACTGCTGTCACAAAGTTTGGGTCTTCTACTAACTCCAGGCTTTCCACAGTGGGTTACGGCAAACCTTCTGGCTTCTTCCATCTACGGCAATCTCTCTTTCCAAGTTTTAGTCCAGAGAGCATTTCTGGCACATTGTAGGAAGGGATGGAGTGTAGGGAACGTACAGGATTTCACTTCTGGCTAGAGTGTAGAAAAGTCAAGAGGACATCATTCTTTTTTTTTTTTAAAGACTTTATGTATTTATTTGACACACAGAGAGAGAAAGATCACAAGCAGGCAGAGAGGTAGGCAGAGAGATGGGGAAGCAGGCTTCCTGCTGAGCAGAGAGCCTGATGCGGGGCTCGATCCCAGGACCCTGAGACCATGACCCGGGCCAAAGGCAGAGGCTTAACCCACTGAGCCACCCAGGCACCCCAAGAGGGCATCATTCTCACTTAACCACCCAGAGAAGCCTGATTAGCTACAAAACCAAAGTTTTATAAAATCTATCTCAGGATGGGGAGTGCAAAGCAACGTGCACGAACAGATTTCCAGAGAACAATGAGCCCTTCCTAGGGGAGAAGAGAGCCATGACTGTTCCCATTCAGAGCAGAGTGATGGGTGGAGAAGCAAACATCTCAATACAAATGAGCAAAAGAGTTGCCTGAACAGACCCACTGCGAAAGAAGATGATATGAAAGGCAAAAGTGTGTGACCTAGTGTCCCATGTCATTAGCTACCGAGGAAATGCAAATTACACCCAAAGCGAAGAGACTGACATCAAATATTGGTGAGGACATGGCGCAACCAGGGCTCTCAGACATTTCCGGTCAGAGCCTAAAGCACTGTTCGGCAGTTTAACCAACAGGTCCACATACGGCTGTTCTAAGAACCAGCAATTCCACTGCTATGCAACTAGCCGAGATGGAGAGAACACAGAGAAGTTCCAAACTGGAGACTACCTGTATATGTTCATCAGCACGGAAGCGGTTAAACTCTGTACGTTCGCACAACAAAACGCTATTCAGCACTAAATACGATGATCCACAACACGGATGATGCTTGAAAATATTGTGCTGAAGGAAAGAAGCCAAGCATGAGGGCAGACAGGCGTGAATCCATTTGTATGAAGTTCTAAAGCAGGCAAAGTGATGTGTGGCGATGAAAATCAAAATGGTAGCTGAATTAACCAGAAAGGGGCATAAGGGAGCTTTCCGGGTTGATGGAAATGGTCTATATTGTGTTCTGGACAGTTAATACATACAGTTGTCAAAACGTAATTGAAATGAAGATGTGTGCAATTTATTGTATCTTAATTATACCTCACTTTTCATTGTACAAGGTCAAATGTCACCATCTCTGAAGACTGAGAATGCGTCAGCTCCAAAGCGAGTCCAGGATACAAGCGTTAAAAGCCAAGTCCTGCAGGCCACCCGAGGTCAACATAAAACAATCCCGGCACTTCTCTTATTCCTAGCATTTAACAGTCGGGTGCAGACACGACAGGACTTGCTAGTAGAAAAAAAGGCACAACCCCACACCTAATGAGTGATCGTATCCTTTCATGTGTCTCTAGCCAGCGTTATCTCATGCTGATTCACCCAAAACCTGCCAGTGTGTCACGGCCCTAATCTCTGTGTCAGCCTATAATTGTTCAGGGTCAGCCCTTAAAGCACCGGGGATTCCCATTCTAACCACCCAGAGCTTATCGAGTGCATGGCTTGCTAGAGCTCTACCATTAACTACCTGATGATCTCGTCATTACCATTTCTGATCTGAACTCTGTGCAAGTCCGTGCAAATGCTTTCCTGGGAAGCTCCTTTGAAACGCTCAGAAGCAACTTGGGGCATAGTGCTGGCAAGTGGTATGATGCGGTGGGGTGGCTCCAGAGGCGACCAGGCCTAAAACAGTCTTAATACTGCCTAAAATAGCACCTCTCACGCGTGACTGTGCATAGGAATCACCACGGCATATCGTTAAAATGCAGATTCTGATTTCAGTAGGTCTGGGGTGGAACCCAGGGGTCCGCATTTCTTTTCTTTTTTTTTTTTTTTTTAAGATTTTATTTATTTATTTGACAGAAAGGGAACACAGGCAGGGGGAGTGGGAGAGGGAGAAGCAGGCTTCCCACTGAGCAGAGAGCCTGACGTGGGGCTCGATCCCAGGACCCTGGGATCATGACCTGAGCTGAAGGCAGTTGCTTAACCCACTGAGCCACCCAGGCACCCAAGGCAGGGGGGTCTGCATTTCTAACAAGCTTCCAGGTTACAAGGTGTTGCTAGTCCGTGGTCCACACTTTGGGTTGTCAGGGGCAGGTATTTTTTTCTCTATGGTTATGTTCTCTGTTTCTAGAAGGCACCTCTCTCCTTGTGTGTATTCTCAGTCCAGGCTTCAACATTTAACTGCTTTAGGGTCACAAGCCAGAGTCCCAGCAATGGACAAAGGGTAGCTTTCAGAATTGAAAAGAAGCTTTCTGGAAGGGCATTCTAATTTTCACGTCTTAGCTCAAAATCATTGTATTAAATCAGATTCAGGCATCTTCTCTGGTGTATTCCCATCACCAATCTGTAGGACTCCGACTGACCTGCAGCTGCCACAGAGTAGGCAGCCGCCCTTCCAGAATCATCTGGGACCAGAGCAACGAACCACAGGCAACGTCTCACCAACACTTCAGCTCTCATTGGTTGGCAGAAACACTCTGCCTGACAGCCAGGGAGGGAAGAATGCAGGTCAGTGAGTCCCTCCTTGAAACAGGCCAGAGCCTGCTTCCATAATCAGGGGGGGACTCTTGTCCCTGTGACTGCTGGGTACAATGTTGCTCCTCAGGCACATATAAAGGAAACAGATTTTGCCCCAAAGTGACCTTTGGATTATAAGGATTATAAGAGACAGTAAGGAAGATAAGATATATATATATGATATATATATCATTGTATATATATAAGAGTAAGATAAGGTATATATATATCATATATGATATGTTACATATATATATGAGATAAGAGATAGTAAAATCATAATGACAATATATTTGGCATCCCATGGGGACATATTTTAAGTTTTTTTTTTTAAGTATTTAAGTTAAGGGGTGTCTGGGTGGCTCAGTCAGTTTAGCATCCGACTCTTGATTTTGGCTCGCGTCATGATCTCAGGGTCCTGGGATTGAGCCCCACGGTTGTCTTCCTGCTAGGTGGGCAGCCTGTTTCTCCCCCTCTCTCTGTCCCTCCCTCTGTGTCTCACTCTCTCTCTCTCTCAAATGAATAAATAAAATCTTCTTAAAAATAGAGTATTTAAGTTAAAATATTATCTCTATGCAAGTGTTCCAGACCCTCTTTAGAAATACACTTGAATCACCGAATCTCAATAATTCAGAATATTCATAATTTCTCCAACCATTTTACTTCAGCATTTAACTTGTCATTCGGAATGAAACTGTGTATGTAAAACCAGAAATACCAATACTGAATGTGGCATGATATTCAAGTTAGAGCAACTGATCTGGTTTATTGCTAACTAGATTAGTGGCATTAATCCTTGGGCACACAAATACTTTGTCAAAGAAACACACACACACGCACAACATGGTGGCAAAAGCAGTCTTTCATCTGCCCGTAGTTTTGCGAGTTTCTGAAGACGAGCCAGTCACAGAGAGACGAAGGTCAGGAGTACTAGGTTCTGCACAGGCAGCTGAAAAACGTGGAAACAAGGTCTAAATGGAAGCAGGCAGCTGTGTTCGCTCTGAGGTCCCGGGATCCGCCTACATACGGGGTCTGGGTATTTATTAGGAAACCGGGACGCGGAGCAGTTCGGCTGAGAGCCCTGGCACAGAGGCATGAAGCAGCAGTCAACTATTTAATTTTCACTGCTCGCCTTCCCTGCTGGAAGTCTCCCTTTGCCATCCTGGGATGCTTTATGACAGCTGTTGGAGATTGTGGGCGTTCCTACTCCTAAAACGAAATGCGGCACTACTCAACTTTGCAATATGGGCATTCACCTAGGACCGGCCCAGTATTCTGGTAGCAACTGTAAAATGTATACTCTCAGGCAAGCCTAATTTTCCAGACATGGGTTTAGCTGATGAATCAGTACTTCTCTCCACACTGAAGGGAGGAGCGATAAAATTTATTTTACTTTTTAAAGATTTTATTCATTTATTTGCGAGAGAGAGAGAGAGGGAGGGAGCATGAGCAGGGGGAGGGGCAGAGGGAGAAGCAGACTCCCCGCTGAGCAGGGAGCCCAGTGCAGGGCTCAGTCCCAGGACCCTGGGACCATGACCTGAGCTCAACTGCCAGAGCCACCCAGGCACCGCTGAGGAGCCATCACATTTAAAAGTGATCAGGCATCTGAAGATAATCGCAGCTAAACTGAACTGTGACAGAAACCACCATCGCCACCGACCTCCCAGTGGCCACTACACTCACCAGGACACCATTCCCAGCATCACCACCATGACTCACCGCCCTATACCGTTGGAAGTACAGACAACCGTAGAAGCTTTGTTAGAAATAATTTTGGCAGCAACTATTAAATCTTAAAAATTTCTATTCCATTAGAATCATCAATTTCTCTCGAAGGTATCTGTCCTGCAGAGATACTTATGCAGAAAAAAAAATGCATGGAAAAAGCTCAGTATGACAAAAATGTCAATTCCTGCCAATAAAATTCCAATCAAAGTCCCAATCGGATTAATTTTGGGCGAAGAGACAAACTGACTCTCCAATTTAAGTAGAAACAGTGTTTGAAACAAGGAAAAATTATGAACACCAGAAGGAACTTCAAAGACAAATCTGTTTAATAAATATTTACTAAATGCCTATTATATGCCAGGTATTATTTTAGCCAAAGGGATAAGCAGATAAAAACTTTCACTGCTCATAGAACACTGGGCTACATACAATAAGAAAAAATACACCTAATCAACTGATGTGGCAGGATCTACAAGACATACTGTGAAGTTTAAAAAAAAATCACAGAACAATATAGGCTATATAACACTATCTGTGTTCTAAAATTCATCTCTATCTGAGCATGTAAATATATAAACGCATAGAAAATAATTTAGGGACATATCTGACTAAGAGCCAATGGATGATTACTTCTGGAAGGGAAAACAGGATTGAATAAATCTTGGACAATTTTGGTCTGGTGTAATATCTGGATTTTTACAAGAAGAATGTGTTTATCACACACATGCCTAAAATGTATCAGGTTACTTGAAAAATACTGATGAAGCATTCCTTGTCACGATCTGGTCTAGAATATACTGTACTTAACAGAATGTTTCCAAAGACCATCTCATTTTTGTCGGTCACTTCCCATGACTTCAAATTCTGTAGGCTGATGATAGATGAAGTTTACTTTTGTTAAAAGAAAAGACTGGAAGACAGGTGGGTAAGAGAGAGACCAAACCAGGTTTGTGTTTACCATCAGTCAAACTTGGGTTTGAGTGCCTGATAAACATGTATGTTTTCAGAATATATACTTTTAATAGCAAGCAATGGGATGTCTAACAAAAAGTGGCTTAAACAATAGAGACTTGTTAACTCACACAACCAGAAACCCAAAAGCAGAACAATGCCAGGCAGGACAACCCCTACAGCTCTCTCCCTTGGCCTTTTCCTCATAATTGCAAGATGGCTGCTGCAGCTCCAACAAAGCATCACATCCTTACAAGACAGCAGTCCAATGTAAGAAGGAATGAGGTCTTTTATTTGTACCAGTCTCACTTTATCAGGGAGGATAGGTTTTCACAGCATTCTCCCACAGATTTTCTGTTCCGTTTAATTGGTCAGAACCAGGTCACATGACCACCCTCAACTCAATTACTGGAAAGGAGGTAGAATAATCACGCTCAACTTGAGCTCAATCATATTTCATATCCTGAGACTGAACCCTCCTACCTGAGCACATAACTTTACCTGATACCCACAGTAATTCTGAGTTCCTCTCTTAACAAAAGATAAAAAAGAAGTCACCACTGGGCAGCCAATGAATGGCTATAATAAGTAATTAAAGGTTCAGTTTGTTTATCTGTAAATTGGGCAAAATGATCTATTCTCATAATTGTTTGAAACACTAAGTGAGATAGTGTATGGGGATGCCTGGGTGGCTCAGTCGGTTAAGCATCTGCCTTCGGCTCAGGTCATGATCCTGGGGTTCTGGGATCGAGCCCCACACAGGACTCCCTAGGAGTCTGCTTCTCTTTCTCTCTCTCTCTTTCAAATAAATATTTAAAAAATAAGATAGCATATGGCAAGCACACTTGGCTTATACTAGCTGCTCGATAAATGTCAATTTTTTCCTCAACATCCCCCATCAATAACTATAGCATTATTCCCCTAAGGAGATTTTTAAAAACTAGACACCAAGAAAACTACACGGTGAATCATCTAGACATAGTTTTCCATTCCTTGCACTTAGCTATTCCGATACACATAATACATTTACGTCTGGCAACCAGAAGTATCGCTGTCTGAGGATTGTTACCCAAGATGACAAATTCATTTCTGAAAAGAGTCTTGTACCAAGAAACAAGTGAAAGGAGTCATTAGGGGAGATATAATCTCAGGGAAAGGCTCTTTCCATGTTAACTTCAAGTTTATCTCTTAAAGAAAAAAGGGATCCAGATCGACGCTAATCGGACTGTATAACCCCCCATGGCGGAAGGACAGAGGAAGCTCTCTGGGGTCTCTTTTATAAGGGGTCGAGTCCCAGACGAACAGTCCCCTCTTTACAACTAAGGATGTCTACATTTACCTCCTCGTGGAAAAACATGGCCCTGCAAATTCCAGACAACATAGGAAGTCCCTCGCGTGTGACGGCAATCCATTTAAAATTATTCCATCACAAACTATTTGATGACGGGTTTGGTATATGGACTTCAGCCATGGCAGGAGGAGGAAGAGTAAAGAGGGCTCAGAGTTGGGCTTCTCTACACCCAAGTAGACAGATTTCCCTGGAGCAGAGGTTCTCACACTTGTGCGTGTGTCCGAATCACCCGGAGGGTTGGTTAAATCAGATCGCTGGGTCCCGGCCCCAGGAGGTCTAGGGTGAGCTCTAAGAATCGCCACTTCCAACCAGCTCCCAGGGGACGCCGCTGAGGCTGTTGAGGACCACCGTCGGGGAACCAGTGCTCTGGGGGGATGCAGGAGCCGTGAGCATGAGTGATGGCCTCGGTCACTCCCCAAATCCCCACCTGTGAACTCAGGCTCAACCCCAGTCAAACGACGTTGCAGAGCAGAGCCGTGAAATGTGTAACATTTCTGAGTCGTTTCAAATTATTTCCAGGTTGCAGAACTTGAGACTGGAAGACTTCATTTGGGGAGAGACCCGTCCGAGGAAGCTTGAAAGGAGGAGAGGAAGGCCGCCCACCCAAACAAGCCAGCGCGCCCCTCCCTCACCTGCCAACTTCCCAACAAAGGGAAAACGAAATAACACTCACAGTTGAAATGCTTTTAAGGGTTTGCAAGTATTTCAAGTAAATGATCCTTCCTTTCCTTTATGCCCAATAAAACCACTGAAACAGAGACCCCAAGAATTTCGGGCTCTTTGACATCGTCGCCAAAGGACAATCCTGCGTGATTGGGCTCCATTACAAAATCCAAGAGCTTGGCCCAGACGAACCAGCTACGTGAGCGCGCTGTCAACTGCTTTGCCAATAATGCACCGAAGAGCTGGATTAGAAAAAAACTGTTTCTGTCATTTGATGCAACAGATTTTTCAAAACAACATTTTAATTTGCATACCAAGCCAAATTCCCTCTCGGTGGAGGGATAGAGCACATTCCATTGTGTAAGACAATCTTCATTCCCATGCGGTGATGTCAGTGCTCAGCAAGCAATGCTCTCGCTGCGATATTTTTTCTTGCCATTAAGGTTCCTATTATAAAATTTTAACCACTTCACAATCAGGCAAGATGTTGCAAATCTTTCTGTTAGCGTTTTTGCAAAACTGAAAGAGACACGGCTGTCACCAACTGTCTCAAGCACAATTATTTAATGACTTTTCCCTTGTGGTAGGAATAGGGTTTCTGAAATCCATCTTCACCTCCCAAGACTGGGTTCTCTTAGGAATACTGATTTGGGTAGTTGATTTTTGCCAGTTTTTAACGTTCGGGGAGCAGTCTGATTGTTTACTAAAATGACAGGAGACACTTCAGGGCTCAAAGACTTAATCCTCATAGGAATTTTGAGGTTAATGGGAAACACACTGGGTATCCTGCTAGTTAGGGAAATACTGGAGCACAGACAAGATTAAGGACAAAATGTACTCTCACACAGGAATGGCACAAAATGGCGGGAAGTGGTCCAGCACAGCAGGGAGAGTCTGGCGAGAGCCTCTTCTTCTTCTTTTTTTTTTTTATTTGTTTACTTACAGCATAACAGTGTTCATTGTTTTGGCATCACACCCAGTGCCTCTTCTTATGATTACTTGGGAAAAACAGGAAGTAAAAGAACTGTGACATGCCATCTATCTACCTATCTATGCATCTACCTTTTTCATCTATCTGCATACATACCCCAAAATTTTAAGATTAAAGGGAAAAAATCGGATTTGCATTTGAACTCTAACAATGTGCTACTTTTTTTAATTGTGAAAAGCTTGGAAAAATATGGAATGGTGAAGAAAAAACAATACAATACCAACCAGACTAAATTAACAATTGATTACATTTAGCCGTTTTAACTGAGCTAATTTTAAAATAATAAAAAAGGGGGGGGGGATGCCTGGCTGGCTTAGTTGGTGGAGCATGTGACTGTTGATCTTGGGGTCATGAGTTTGAGCCCCACACTGAGCACAGAGGTTACTTAAAATAACTAAATAAATCTTTTTTTTAAATGAAAAAAAAAAGGAGCAATATAGAAAACACTGAAATCCCTTTGATTTTTCTCCCCTTATCCCATTTGCCTATAACTATTTAATGGGCTGAGAACCCTTCCAGGACATGGTTTTATACTTTTATTTTATACACATATATCTTAAATGTGGCTTCAAAAATGCAGAACATGGTCTTGTATGTTTTCTGATATGTAAATAAATGCTATCAAATCAGCACCTATGATAACACAACTTGTTTTTTTCATTCCCTGTTACACTATTGGGCCTATCTATTCCAATACCTTTAGATCTAGATCTTTTTTTTAAAGATTTTATTTATTTATTTATTTAACAGACAGAGATCACAAGTAGGCAGAGAGGCAGGCAGAGAGAGAGAGGGAAGCAGGCTCCCCGCTGAGCAGAGAGCCCGATGCGGGGCTCGATCCCAGGACCCGGGGATTATGACCTGAGCCGAAGGCAGAGGCTTTAACCCACTGAGCCACCCAGGGGCCCCTAGATCATTTTTAATGTGGCATCACATTCCCTTCTATAAATACACCACAATTTCTCTTTTAGCCAGCCGATGAAACCTTCGGGGTTTTTCCATTTTTCATGATTACAAACAATGCCACAAAGAAGAGTCTTGTCCCTGTTTCCAGAGGCTTCGGTGGAAGAGGTTTTCCTGGGACTAGATGGAGGCAGAGCTGCTGGGTCATAATATTTGTGCATTTTCAGCCATGCTAGATATCACTGAAATGTTCTCCCAAGAGGTAATAGCATTAGTATTCCAATCAGCAGCCCTGACAGGTGGTTCTCCCTCATTCTTGTCAGACTCCAACTGTGGCATTCTTAAACTGTCTCTCTCATCCAAGGTTCCCTGATAAAAAGCAAAGATGAGTTTTTTGCCTACACCAGGAATGGGACTGCAGTGGACATCTCTTCTCTGCCCACTGGCATCTAGAAATATCTAGAACCTGAGCCTCCCTTTTCTATAGAGAACTGCCCTTCAACCCAGTGGGTTGTTAGTCACACAGTCATAAAGAAGTTTCTTCCTAGATCTAGTGACCCACCCAGGGGTAGAGATCTGAATATGGACAATCAGAATTGCTCTTCGGGGGTTAATATAGGCAAGGGGAGAGAAAAATCTCTCCCATCTTTCAGGAACTTGAGGAGTAAGGAAAAAACTGCCTTTATCTACCTGAGAATGAAACCACAGAGAGGAAGGAGGAATCAAGACCAGATAGAAACTCTACTCCTAGGTATATTCCAGAAGAATTGAAAACAGGGACTCCAAGAGATATTTGTACAGCAATGTTCGTTGCAGTAGTACTCGCAACAGCGAAAAGATGGAAACAGTCCAAATGTCCATCCACAGATGAATGGATAAATAAAATGTGGTCTCTCCGTATGATGGAATATTATTCGGCCATAAGTAGAAATAAAATACTGACACCAGCTATGACATGGACGAACCTTGAAAACATTATGCAAATTGAAATAAGCCAGAAACCAAAGGACAAACATCATACAATTCCACTTACATGAGATTTCTAGAATGGGCAAAGTTGATAAAGACAGAAAGAAGATTAGAGGTTTCCAGGGGCTGGGGGGGGGGGGGAGAGGGGAATGGGGAGTTACTGCTTAATGCCTGGTCACAGAGCTTCTGTTTAGGGTGCTAGAGATTTGGAAACAGGCGGTGGAGACGGCTGCCCAACACTGCTAATGCAGTGAATGCCACTGATTTCTACACTGAAAATGCTTAGAATGGCATCTTTTATCACAAGAAAAATTATTAAAAACCCCAAGACCATTAAAAATGAAAAAAAGATTAGATAGGCAAAAAGAAAGACACACACACACAAACACACACACACACACACATATCTTCTAATGACATCATTTGAGTCCCTGGATCCTACCACGCCTGAAGTCAGAACTAATTCTTTCCTTAGTTACATAAATCAATATATTCTATTTCTTTCTTTAAATAGTTTGAATTGGCTCTCTACCACTAGGAAATGAAATAATCCTAAATCAGGCATAACAGCATATAATCAGGAAGGAAAACAATGTGATTTTAACATCCACTTAGGTTCTAAACATTTTATTCAAACCTCTGCTGTTCGTGAGCAGTCAGTCAAATCTCACTCCAACTGAGTATGTGTGTGTGTGTTATTAGGAACTGGTAATAGTTTAAATAAACATGATAATCACAATCCCCTAATTTCATTTTGATGCTTGATACAAGGTCTATCCCAACTAAATTTTTTCCAGATACATTTCTTCGCTAGTTAAGGTGCTAAAGAGAATTAAGGGACATGCTGAAGAGGACAGAAAAGAAAGAGTCCACAGTAATGAGAAGATGGAGATTAAAAGTGATGCTTTTACTCTACTACCAAACAGAACATAATAAAACAATACATAAAGTAACATAAAATAATTCTCATGTTATCGGCTCAATAGGGTCTGGAGGCTCCAATAAAACAATTGTAAAGCACAAAAAGAAAAAAGAAATGATCCCAAATCCTAAGGCAAAAGTAATTATTGCATTTTAAGCATTTATACTGATCTGGAGAGCGGGTGCTCTCAGAGAGTCACCCTCTCTTCTCAGAGGAACTAGGAGTCCCCTTCTTTTTTATAAAGGGAGCTAAAGATTCCTGTCTTGATATTACCTGCCCTTTAGTAATGGACCCGGCAAAGCCTACGTGACAAAAGAGAAGGCTCGGAGAGGAAGGGGACTGCTTCTCCTTGATTCTTCTCTTCATTTCACTTGATGTTTTGGTCTCTGCATAAATTTAGCAACAGACAATATAAATACAGCTGGATGTAAATAACTGAAGGTGTACGAAACGACATGGGTAATTTTAGCCCTTAATAAATTCATGTGAACAATTATACTTTGAATCCAATGGTTTCTCCTCTCTCAGGAATTACATCTACGGCAGACACGGCTGATTTGCCTGTAATCTCGCACATAATACGATTCAAAATGAAGCATACAAATTTTTTTTAATTTTAAAAATAAAATAAAATAAAATAATAAGATTTAAAAAATAAAATCCCAAAATTTTTAAAATGAAATTAATTTTAAAAATAAAATAAAAATAATAAAATAAAATAAAATGAATCCGTTTGCCAAGAGAGAGGCTATAGGATCAAAAGTATTACTTATTGTAGAATTTCCTTAAGGACTGAAATATGAATGGTGGGCAACAAAATTGTGAAAGGTCCCAAAATCAGTAATAAGACTGACAAAAATCCTAGAAGCGCAATAGTCTTAGGACAGGCAAGAAAGCTGGAAGGGATCTGTTTGTATGGAGCAGGGCAAGGGAAGGCACGCCCAACAGGAAATTGGCAGACACTAGTGACAGCAACAGGCAAAATCCAAACATCAATAATGGGTTAAATTGTTTTATAAATGTTTCCCCAGTGGCCAAGTGCTACAAATGCAAATTCATCAGGAAATTCAGCAAAAGACAAAGAGAAATGTATTATTTGTTCAACATGAAAGGAAAAGCACAAAGATAGGAAAGGAATACTATAACATTATGAAAGTTGAAACATCATTTTTCTACTCTGTTTCCTTCCTTTTTCTCTTCCTTTTCTTTTCTTTCTTGTTTTTTTCTTTTCTTTTCTTTTCTTTTTTTTTTCCCTTTTGCCTTTAAAGAGGCTCCATAAGGATTGGGAGGAGGGGAGTGGCAAAGGAACCAGGGAATCTCTTTCGGAAAAACAAGCAAGGTTTCCAAAATTCACTATGCTTCTCTTCGTCTAGTTTAGTCTGCTTCTCTCCTTTCTAAATGCTTACGTGGGTGCTCTCTCTGCCTGGTATTCATAAGCAAGACATTTTTGAAATATATAGCTTCATACCAGTCATGGGGTGGGCTAGAACAGCACACAAAGGAGCTTGCGTTTCAAATATTAGCACAGAGAACTGCTTCTTGAAATATGTAACAGTTCCAGCTCCGGGAAGGCACAATCGACTGCACGTGTCAGTGGTACACAAGACCTTCCAAAAGGACGCAACACGAATGACTACGGTGTACAGTCTAGATCTCATTATAGCACGATCAAAAACATGAGCTGATATTTCCATCTCTGACACCATGTGAGTTTTTCAGTCTGCTTTGTATTCAAGGGGGTTCAGTTGAACGAATTAATACCATAGCTAGAGGGAAAAATTATTTGGCAGAAAGGAGGGACAAGGAGGGACTAGGAGGAGTAACTGACATGGAAAGTCATCTGATATTACCAGTTAAGCTCCAGAATTGGGGTTTTGAGAATAATTCCAAATAAAATCGCAGACATTGGTTTGGAAACGGTTTCTCTATTAATCTGTGTTCTACTTTTGTGGCGTTCCAATGAATGATATCCCAAAATTATAAACGTTTTCTTCAAACCGAATTTCCTGTGAATTGGCAACAATTAGTTTAATTGGATTGAAGGAAATACGATTAATTTTGAGAAGGATACGTTTGCTCTGAATCTTCTTGAGGAAAATCTATGCTGTTTTGGTGAAAGTAGGAACCACAGTTATAAATAATTCATTACACAATGCAGTCCTATGATAAATTTGAGGGCTCGCTTAAATGCTGACATATTCTCTGTAACATTAGGCTTCCAGAATTCAATGTATTACAGGGAGTATTCTTGTTTTTAGTGTTTATTTTCATTCCAATTAGTCAATATACAGCGTTATATTAGTTTCAGGTGTAAAAATACGGTGATTCAATATTTCCGTCCGTCCCACCATGCTCACCACGACAAGTGCGCTCCTTCACCCCCATCGCCTAGTTCCCCAACTGCCAACTGGTGACCCTCACTTGATTCCCTGTAGTTCAGAGTCTGTTGTTTGGTTCTCTCTCTCTCTCTCTCTCCTTTGCTTGTTCTTAAATACCCCATATGACTGAAATCCTAGGCATTTCTCTCTGTCTGACTTCTTTCACTTAGCATAATACCCTCTGGCCCACGTCTTCACGTCCTTCCCGCAGTTTCTCATCCCTTTCTCATTTCTGCAGGTGTTCCCTGCATCCATTCACTGGCTCACTCCTCAGAAATGCAGAGCTATAAAATGTTTACTTCCATATATTAATAACTATCATTTATTAAACAGGCATCTGAGTTCCTTTATATATTATGTAATTTAACCCTTGAGACAACATTTTCATTTCCATTTCAGAGCCGAGAAAGCCAAGTTCCTGAAGGGTTGGCTAACTGGACCAAGGCTGCATTCAAACCCGGACCTAACACTGTAGCCTGTGCAGTTTTCACTACGCTATGCTGCCTCTGACCTAAAGAAGCTGGCAGAAACATCATAAAGGGAAATATATTAAAATACCAACTAAATGTTCACTGAGGATATATAGAACAAACTATATGGGACAAAATATCTTTTCCAAAATATTAGCCACCAGAGCTTGAAAGAACGTTCTAGAACTACATCCTATTAATCCTAAATCATTACTATTACTCGATTATTTATATTTAAATTTTTGAAGATTGAATGCTTACTGTTTTAGATCCTAATTAAGGGGTGGAGGCATCTTCATAAATAACAGCATTTAAAACTTGTTAATGAAAGTTCAAAGCATCTACAAACTTTAGTTTCTCAATAAAATCTTCATATTGGGTTTAAGGACTATTTTCTATCAGAAACTGGCCACATTCTCATCATCCTTATGCCTGTTTTCCCCTGTACTGCTGAGAAGCCTTGGCAATTTATCACAGGACAAAATATAGAGAAAGAGGAGGAGTAACCTTCAACCTGAGCATAAATTACACTCCTGCCATCACTGTCCAGCAGACCGAATGACATTCAAGGGGAGTGACAGGGACCATTTCAGCTGAGTTACCTAAAATGGCTACACCGGATCACCAACCAACTCAGAGGTCCTGAATTAGCTACTGACCCTTCCTACCGGTATTTCACAGAGGTCAAAAGTGAAACTGAGATGTCCTTGAACCAGACATGGGAGAAGAGGAGAGGACTTGTATAACCACTTAAAAATCTGACAAAAATTTATTTTTACTGAACGAGGAGATATGAAAATATGTACAAGTAACTTTTTCTTATGTTACTGAAACAGTAATTGTCATTGGAATACGACGTGGTGTCTTTTTGCCAAAGAGAAACACATATTTCAAACAAGACTCTCGAAAGGTATAGTGACTTACATAAATCTAAGAATGAAGCTCTGTTACGGGTTCCATCATGCATGTTTCCCCCTGATAGAGCCCCAGAGATCATCTGTAGCAACACATAGAGTAGACAAAATAAAATGGAATGAAGTTTTTTTTAATGTAGGCCTGAATTCATCCCTCTGTATTTGTGTGTGAGTGATTTAAATTATTTTAACAGATCTCAGAATACAAAAGAAGGTAATACACGATCATTGTACGAAATCATATAATACTAAGCTACATAAATAAAGATATCCTAACTCTTCTCAAATCCCACAATTTTGTTAGCAGTTTCTACATATCCTTCTACATCTTTCTTAGACTCATTGTAATATGTGCCTATTTCCTTTAAACTTCTTTCCAAAATAGTATTATATTACTCCGCAATTTGCTTTTATCATTGACCAATACATCACGGATGTTCTTCTGATTAATACATGAAAACAGTCATTCTATTTTCCTAGTCGCATAAGGTCAACTAAAATGACCAGTAGAAATAAATGACCAAGCCCCCAGATTTTGGTCTCCAATTCCAATCCCCACTGAAAGGTATCAGAGTTTCTTGGGAAAACGGCCAATTCCAGATCTCACTCAGCAGCAGAGAAGATACAAGACGAGCCTGGGATGTCACGTAGTGCCAGAAATCAGGGAAGATCTCAAAGGTACGGTCATTTCAGAAGGACACTGGAAATAACTTAAAGAGGCCCCTATTAGTCAAATCTGTGATGATCTGAGCAGCAGAGTAAGTGCAGCCAAGTTGCTAAGTCATAGCTGTACCGACTCGGGCTGGGGGAAGTCATAGGTCATCTGTGCCTGTCCTGGCCGCCAGGAAGAAGTAGTCAATGTTGAAAAGGAGTTTTCATGACTCCAAAGCAATGCTTCTACTACACCCCATGACTCTTGATCAAAGCAGGGCTGAACTGAAACGTGCAGAAGGGAGCAGAATAAAGAGACAGCTAGGAAGAGGCATGTAAGCAAACCTGAATTTAATTTTCACTGGAAAGGATTTTCTAGGAAGTGGCCCTGGCCAACGACACAAAACCAGAGCCACAGACACCCACACAGTGGCTGCACATGATGGCCTTCAGCGAGACCACAAAAGGCCCGCCAACACTTGTGTTCAATGGGCCAAGTGCTCCTCCCTCCTGGTGGTGCTTGCCTTTCAGGTCCCTGTAATAGTGGCAAAGCCCCACCTCAGGCCACCGTGTGTTCTCTACCCCCGCGATCTCCGCTACAGAAATTCCCAGATTACTCGCGCCCTGTGGCTATGGGACTTCAGCACTTCCTGCCTCACAGCCTCGGCCAGCAGGGCCCAGGAACTCTGCCCAGAGCTCTGCCTGCCCCCAAGAAGGGACGCTGAACCCGCCCCCCACTATCCTCTCACCCTGGGAGGGGTTTTGGCCATTGTCTCCCCACTCCGCAAACTCTCCTGGGACCTGGAGAGAGGAAACAGCAGTCTATCCTCCAACACCAGCCCCGGGTCCCCCGTCCTGGGACGATGTGACTCTGGCCTTCAGTGAACAATTATGCAGATGGCACAAGTTACAGCTTCTCTTTGGCAAAACCAAAAGGTCTGCTTTGGTCATTGTTCGTCCCCACAGCTCAAGAGCAATCGTCCTCGGAGCAGAATCAAGCGCCCATCTCTAAGCAATGAACTAAATCACAGGAACTTCAACACTGGTGTCCTTTTCTCCCGAGGCTCAAATCTCATAGGCCCTTCCTCTGACTCACTGTTCCCAGTCCCCTCTTGGCTCCTGTCACAGCACTACGCACACTCGCCCCTGAACGCTGGGGTACCCTGACCTTGTCTGATGGACACTGAGATGTGTTGTCCAGGTCCCCCTTCCAGCTGTTGGGAGGGCCGCAGGTAGACAGACAGCCTTCCGCTGGCAGCAACTGAGCGGCAGAGGGCTGTCAAAGTCAAGGTTGCATCCTTTCCAGGGTGGCCTACACCCAACAATGGTCGATCAAAGTAAAGGTATAAAATCTGCGCTATTTGGTCCCAAGTGGGATCATTATGATGGGCCATTTCATGCCAGCCAGGGGTGTGACAAGGCTGATTTGGCCTGCACTGCCACTCAGCTTCTCCCTCTACCCAGCATGGCTTCATTTTTCTCCCCTTTCAGGTGTTGACCCCTTTTAGACACGTGCGCACTGACCTCCTTCTCATGGTATGCTTCCGGGAGCACCCGACTTGCAACACCCTGCCACTAGATCCCTGTTAGAACAACGGTGGGCCAAGATTCCCATTACGAACTCGACACGCGATCTCCTGAATCCATGCAACTGGAGAGGGAGGGCGGCTTCCTTCCAAATACAGCCCCCTTCCTCTGATCATAAGCCGCTCAGGCCCATCACCAGGCACCAGCCCTCCTGGCTTCTCAGATGCAAGGAAGAGACCTCATGTGTCTCAGCTTGATCCCAAAGATGTGTCCCTCAGGAGGCCAGGGGCTAGAGGTAGGAGTCCCCTGCTCTCATTCCGACGGGTAAGGAGTAGTGGGACTCTCGGTGCCACTTCCTCCAAGAAGCCCCCCCCCAAACACACATACACCCACAAACTCCTCTTAACTCTTACCTCCCATGGCAGTGACTCCTCTCTTCAGGTTTTCCGTGGTCAACTGAGAATTACTGTCCTGGTGGTATCTTGGAATGCGGGGGCCATTGTCTTCATTCCTCAGCCAAAACTGACCTAGAAGAGCCCCATTTTAACAACATTTTACATTATGGAAATGCTTGGATGTGGCACGAATATCTTTTGGAAGAACTCTAGCAGTGGTCTTCTCTGAGGAGGGAAACGGATGAGCAGGGGAGAGGGAAAGGACTGAGACGTGCTTTTCACGGTCTTTTGTGCTTTGGGGATTTTGTGCCATGTACGTGCATGTCATATGTATTAGACCGAACCTTATGGAATTACCAATATTTGACCATTTAAGAAAATTGTTTTCAGGATTTTATTTTTAAGTAACCTCACAGTCAATGTGGGGCTCAAACCAAGAACCCTCGAGATCAAGAGGCGCATACTCTCCCGCTGAGCCAGCCAGGTGACCCGATATTTGACCGCTTTTGGTCCACAATTTTCTTATTACCTCGTCTACCCTCAGCATAGTTGATTAAAGGAAACCAGAACTGGACTACTTGATGTTTCTCCTACCATCAGATGATAATCACTGTAAGTGGCCTCAACTCTCCCTTATCTCGGCCTCCCTTACCTCGACCCTGCTATAGAATTTTCCGATTACCATCTCTTACACTTTAAGTTTGTTTCTGGAAGCAGAATAGAAACAGGATGCAACCTAAGGAAGACCATCAGTAACAGTCCCCCTCTGTCCCCACCCTGCGTCCAACACTCTGCCCAAGGCCCCAGACCAATAACTCTCTTTCAAGACTCTGCTAAGACACTATATTCTCCTTCTAGCCTTTTCTGGATTTCTTCTTGCTGCCTGTAGCCCACTGAAGAGAGACTGACCATTCTGCAGTCCAGATGCCCCTCCAAGGCTCTGTCACAGTATTGGCCTTACGCGTACACACACCTAGCTCCTTCATGAGACAATTTTTTTTTTTTTTTAGGAAAAAAGTTCATGTGTTCATTCCCTAAATCAGAACAGCGCCAGGATCGGACCAGTAGGTTCTGATAAAACGGGATTGAAAAGCCATTGCTAAATGAATGAACAACCTTGTTGTAAAAGCTGGCATTATTCACAGCACAAACGAATTCAACAAATACTTCATGCTGGACACTCCTTATTTGGGTTCAAGGGCAATATTCTGTGTGACTGTACAGTGGGATACAACTGTGAATCATTAGCTTCTGCGGACTTCTAGTCAATGGTCCGTATATGATAGATGTCTTGGATCCCCAGTCCTAGCCCACAGAAATGCAGTCTTTCTAAAAACATACCTTGACAAAGAAGGGTAGCCAGTAAGACCCTGGTTCCTACAGACGATAATTCTGTTACGCTTCATTGCCTCCAAATTTCTATCTTGCTTCTAAGTGATGAAGAATTTCGAGTCTCCAAGGAGGACAAATAACAGGAGAAAACTTTGTCAGGAAACGACAGGCCCTCAGGGCCAGAGTTTAGAAAACACTTATGCAGGTGAGGCTGTTTTCAAGAAGTTTCGACTATATAAATTCCTCTTTGTCAGACTTACCATGTCTTAGTCTAGGACACTTATTATATTTTCTTATTATAAGCATGCACTGTGTTCTGCATCTGGCGCACTTGCCAAATTGTAGATTTATTCCTGTTTCTATACATCTGTGAAAAGAATGTGTGTTCTGTTTCATCAGGGAGTTACTTGAAGTCACAGGTTGCTAATTCCAAATGAATAGAAACAGTGATTAATCTGAGAGATACGAGTTCGCCACTAGTCATGTAACAGATGTCCATTATGATGAGCTACACGTTTGTTCCATGTTTATACTGGAATATGAAAAAGGAGGGTCCGACCATTTTGAGAAAGAAAGAAAGAGAAAAGAAAAGGAAAGGAGAAGAAAAAGAAAAGGAAAGAAAAAAAAAGGAAAGGAAAGGATGAAAAGAGGCTGACGGGGAAGATGGGTATTAGAAAACACTTGGGAAATGTTTATTCAGATGCCAGGTTAGATGCGTGGAGACGTGTGGTATGTCTGCAGGGTGGCAGGTAAAGGGCGGAGGGGAGGTAGCGAGGGAGGGGAGTAACCCGGGGGTAAATGTTCCTGGCTTCAGTTCAGGGTGTGGATATTAACTCAGTTCATCTCACTTGGCTGACAGAATGCCCAAACCGGCAATTTCATCAGCATCAGCTACACAGAAGATGGGATTTCAGAGGGAGGCACAAGAAAAGGGAGAATGATGTATGTAATTTTATTCAAATAATTAAAAACAAAGTTGGCAGTCTATCTTCCTGTCAAGAAGAATAAATCTCAGACTATGGAGTTGGAAGGGGGAGTGCAAGAGGCTTCCCGCTGCTCCGTGTTAACTTCGGTCCAATACAAACTTTATAGTTGACTCTTCACAAAAACATCCATTTAAAATGATCCTCCTATGTTTGGTTTTTTTTTTTTTTTTCTTTTTTGGTTGCTCGGTGAGCAGAGCTCACACAGCAAGAGGACACAAGCCAGGAGTGAGCGTGGAGGGGGCTGCCTGCCCGAGCCACTCTAGAGCCCTTCAGCTTCACAGCCACAAATAAAGGGCTCGTGTAACTGAGCAACTTCTCCAAAATAAGAGAAGTGATGGAGAGGTTTCCAGAACTTTCCTTTCTCTCATTATTTACCTCCTGTGCTCATACGCCCCAAAACAAAAGCAGGGCCCGGCCTATAGTAGGATCCAAATACGTACATATATGCACACATACTTTTCACATGAGTTCAGCGAACAGGGGCTGGGCTTAATGAACGACACGTGCACAGGGATGGAAAACCTTTATCAACGGGGGCACCGTCTTATGTATCTGCGGGCTCACTGGATGGTGGGAGATGCTGTATCAGAACCAAAAGCTGAAGAATTCTCTCTGGATGTCTCAACTTGGCTATTCCATGTCCTGAACTACACCTTTCTGGAGTTTCTCTTCAATTGTCACTGCTTAGAGGAGAGGGCAAGCTCCGTTTTGTTACTAAGAAAGAAAGATTAGCATAGCCAAGTGATAAAAAAAAAATAATAAAAGTCCAAATGGACTCACCGACAAAGGTCTTGCTTCTAAAGCATCTTAATCACTATTTGTCTGCATTTCCGGTAATGTATCAAACGGCTTGTCAGTAGCTTCTAAAATGTTGAATTTAGGATGCAGTCAGGCTCCACAGTTCTACTAAACCTTTCTTTGTAGTGTGTGAGGATGAGGACAGATGCGAACACCTCCCGCGTTGCCAACGCTCCAGGGGCAGTCAGAGAACAGAGCCGCTCCTCAGAAAAGCCCGCGGGGGGACTGCACTTGGGGCGCACGAGCAGGGCCGTGGCAGATGGGTCTGCCTTGAGCCATGCAGGGAGCAAGACCCCGCAAAGGTAGCCAGAATGATTAAGGAGGAATTCCATGACTTAAAAATGACACGTTGCCATGCCAAGTTCGAAGGGTTGGTAAGTGGCTACTTACATCGGCAACTGCTCTGCCAAAAAGCCTTAATGTTTTAGCCTAATCCCACTGAGCGAGCCAAGCTGATGACAGAGGGAAAGGCTTTCCTTTTTGAAGGAAGCAGGAATTAGGATAATACAGGGGTCGGCAAAGGTTTGCTGTCAAAGGCCAAAAGCCACCGTCCTTGGCCTCATGGGCCACACGGTCTCTTTCACAAATGTTCAGCTCCGCCACTGTGCTGAAGGTGGCCATTGGCGGGATGTAAACCGATGGGCGGAGCTGTGTTCCAGCCAAACTGCATTTATGAAAGCAGGTGATGGGCTGGGTTTGACTCATAGCCCGTAGTCTGCCAACCCCTCAAATAATATGTAGATGGCTCTCCAACAGACTGAAACCTACGGAAAGCTGCAGATCGCAAGGTCAAATTGAAAACTATAGTGCTTCTTAATTCGCTGTATTTTAAAATGCGCTTAGCAGTAGCCCTGATTCCTGTGTGATCTTATGGTGTCTGCTTGCCAATAGAATTTTCCTTAAATGCACTGAGATGCACATCTTTTATCCAACTATTGTCATGAGCTTAGATTCGGTCAAGAAAATCAAGTCATTCTAAACATTCCAGGAATAAAGGACTTAATATGTTAAGTAGGGCTTAAGTCAATGCCGGAATACACTGGGACAGTTGGGTCAAGAAAGTCACTAGTAAAGGCCTGGGAAGCAGACGCTTACGATCTCTCAGCCTGGCATAGTGATGTGGGCACCCATCCAAAGCTCTACGGAAATCTCCAATCCGTGAGATCGTCTGAGAAACCTCACATCGCCTCTCAGCGTTCTCCAGCAAAAGCCACTCGTTCTTGAGCTCCCCCTGCAAAGTCACCATGAGCCTCCCCTCCGCCCAACATCCAGCTGCAAGCACCCCTGAACACACCAGCTTCTACTTCTCTTTCACCTGAAAAACAGCAGACGTGACCACATCGGCAACCCTAACGTGGGACAGTCTGGGGACAGGGACCGTAGGAGACGCAGTGCCCTGCTTCTCTTCAGGAATTCAGAAGACATCTCCGAAGGGGTGGTGGTGATGCCTCCTTGGCCCCGGACAGTCCAGCACATTCCACCCCTTGGTTAGTGCAGCGTCCCAACACTCTCCTTCCATTCGTTTTCAACTTCCAAATAAGTGAACAACTACTTGAATCAACCATCCCCCGTACCTCCCGAACTCATTCCTTACGTTACATAATAGGCAGAGGGAAGAAGACCAGATTTTATTATATGTACAGACACATCCATATCACAACGGGAAGAAAATATGCCCATTGCCATCCTCATGTCTACAACTGGCCACACGACGAGTTGTGTGTTTTTTGGTGTAGTTTTTACACCTTTCATTTTCTACTGTGTGTGGATCACAGACACCCAGCACACTCAGGTGGGATTGTCATCCAGCCCCGAGTTCGGATCTGCCATCCTCTGGTCATCATCAGGTGACCCCTCTGTGCAGTAGTCTAACCCAGGTCTCTCCAACTCCCAAGCGCCCTGGCAGAGCCCAAGGCCTCACCTGCTCTAATCACACCCCCCCCCCCCCACCTTGTGGCAGCTGCCTGGCTCAAGGGAGGCAAACAGATTAGAGGTGGGAGACCCAAGAAGGGGTATGGAGTTTGCTGTATCCATATCCATATCCACACACTCCCCCACATTTTAGCCCTTCAATCTGGCCTCTGATCCCCCGATGGGTACAAAATTCAACTTTGCCTTCAATTAATGTAATCTCTCACCCTCTCTCTCTCCCTCTGTCTGAGATCCAGTCGATTTTAGACTGTTTTTCACTCAAATTACACCTAAAAGGCATGTATTAACTCTCTTGGATTAAAGCTAGGTAGCTGTGTTGATTACAGACTGGGGTTCATGAACACAGTTTGCTTCGTACCAAGGAAAAGCCTGTTTCAGAACTTCAAAGTCTAACCCCCCCAGCCAGCTAGTTCTCAAACGTGTGCTGGTTCAGTGCAAGCCCTACCCCTCCCCTATTCCTAAGAAACCAAGAGATTAGACTCCTCCTCTAATGACAGATGTTTTAATGGGCGAGGGATGAAATTTTTCTTTTTTCAGAAAAAGGAAAAAATGGTCAAAATGTTAGTATCATCTGAGTAAGCTTTGCCAGTCAAAGCCCCCAAAATATCCAGGTTAGAATGCCAGTTTCCAAACCCTCTTTCCTGCCACATGTACGCGTACACACACACACAGACTTTCGTAAACCAGGTCAGACGGATTTCACCTAGTGTAAGGGAGTAGGTTTCAGCTTCGCTCTGTGACTCCCTTGTCATACTGTTTAACATCTCTAAGCATCCTCACTGGTACAATGAGGATAAGTATAATTTTCTTAAGCAAACTATTCCCAAACTTTAAGTGAGGTGAAATGGGCTGTGACATGACCTTTCAAAATCTTACTGAGGCACCAACCTGCCTACCTACGACTTACCTCGTTACCTCGGAAATGCACTTGTGCTTGACTTTCTGTTTTTTCACTTGACTAGAGTTCAGATGCTCTGAAGTTACATGTTAATTCATAGACTTCCGTCCAATAGAAAAGACAACCCCAAAGGTTGTGGTTTTATTGCCCTGTTGGACAGTAATCAGCTTTGAATCTACCCTAGAAATCTTACTGCAACACCTTTTTCCTCCTCAAAATGCCTATAAATACCAAGTTCCTTGTAACGCTCTTGGAATCAGCTTAACCCATTTACGGTTCTGATCATTAATGAGCTGAATAAATTCTTGACAGGTGTTCATTCTGTATTTGCCGAGATTATGTTTTTAGTTCTTTAAAAATTATACTTTTGACAGTACCTATCTTATGAAGTAGCCATGAGAATTACATAAAATAAAGCAAATAAAGTAATTAATCAGGCCCTGACACATATGAAACAGTTAATGAATGTTAGATATTGTTATTAGCTATAATTAAATACAGCATGATCCACAGGAAAAAGAAAATGTAACATATCCAAAACTTCACCCAGAGACACCCATCTAGCCAAATCAAAAGAAATAAAATTAAGAGACTAGTCACACTGAGCTCTAGCTTGATTTCCCTGGAGATTTTTGAATTCTCCAGAATGCAGCCCAATGAACTAAGCTTTTGAATTAGTAGGCATTTTCATGGATGGTGCCACATCTTATAATTACCGGGATCTATAACAGTACACAGAATAAGTATCGTGTCTCAGAAAGATATGAAATTTTTTCCACCACACACGGCCTACAACAGAAAATAAAATGGAAACTGGGTTTAGAGTAAAAAATACTATTTTTCCCTCAATCCTGCTTTGATTCACACAGTTGTAATCCCTCATTTTATTTCCTTCTGTTTTAGTGGAGGACGGGTCATTCCCCGTTTTTTCCCCAAAGTATATAACAGCTATGTCCTTCATCTCATCCTTTGTCTGATTCCAGTAGCTGCCAAAAATAATGGTGCTTTCCCATGGAAAACTTGTCCCTTAAAAGAAACTAAAGGATGGTAAAAGGACAAGCATGACCAATTTCTCTAACTTCACTATGACTTTGGTTGCCGTTGATGTTCCAATAATTTGCTCAGATTATAAATCCTGAAAAAGAGAACTCAGTCAATTAGTTTCGGTTGTTTGGTTTGGGGGGGTGGTAAGTGTTGGGACAACACTTTAGAAGTAATTCACAGCCTTTCCACACTGACATGTAAAGAAGAATGAGAAACAACCTACAGAAAGAAACACGGACACTGGGGTGTAATATTTCCACGCACAAGGACAAGGGAACCAGACGGAACTGGAGGTTACTCTGCACTACACACAAAACCGCAGAGAGGCTGGGTCATCAAATGCTTTTTAAATACCTTCAAACACTGAAATACAATGCAGGAACCTATTGCACTCAGTTTAAAAAAAAAAGCAAACAATACACAGAGGGACTTAAATCAAGGTTAAACAGTCGGCAGTTGTTCAGTTCCAGTGACCAAAGGAGAGTAAGTTGAATTGAAAAGAAAGTAAAGAAGGCAAAGAACACATGTAAGCATGAACCGTTTTCTGTATTTGCAGCTCATTAGGGGTCTACACGAAGTTCAGCGTAATCAGCCACATAACATACATTCGCATGTACGTGCACATGCGTATTTTATCTATATTCACAAGATCGCGCACACCTTTGCCAGCCTTTAAGATGAGAGAATACCAGTGAGTAGGTAGAGAAATTAGAGTCGAGGCACCCCTCATTCAAGATAATTCTAGTCTGTTGCCACTCAGAATTTGGCCCCTAGACCAGCAGCATCGGCATCACCTAGAAGCCTCTTCAAAATGCAGACTCTCGGGGCGCCTGGGTGGCTCAGTGGGTCAGGCCTCTGCCTTCGGCCCGGGTCTGGTCTCAGGGTCCTGGGATCGAGCCCCGCTTCGGGCTCTTTGCTCGGTGGGGAGCCTGCTCCCCCGCCGCCCCTGCCTACATGTGATCTATCTCTCTGTCAAATAAATAAATAAAACCTTTTTAAAAAATTTTTTAAAAAATGCAGACTCTCAAGCTTCACCCCAGATCTCCTGAATCAGAACGTAGCTTTTAACCAGACTGACTGTGGGTGATTCGTACGCCCAAATTCGTCTGTGAAACACTGCCCTGGAACCGTGATAACCATCTCCAAAGCTACTAGCCACCCGTGTCTATCCGGTAATTGAAATGTGATTAGTGAGACCGAGAAACTGCATTTTTCATTTTAATTAAAATTAAAATTTGGAAAATAATGCCTGATGCCGTGATTGGATTGCTTCTAAGCTAAACACGTTTGGAACAACTGGAGTATGTATGAATCTAAAGCCAGATCATATTTCTGATGAAAACGCAGCATCTGAACTGCAAAATACTGTGAAGTATAAGTACTGTGAAGTATAGCTCTCAGACACAGGATGAAAAAATGTACATAAAATGTGTAATTGATCATGTTTACAAAGATTAGAGGTTAAAAAGATAAAATTGCAGATATACTATGTTAAATTTAATACATTCTTAAAATTCACGTGCTGTTTTTACTTTCTAAAATGTGACTACTGGAAAAGGACAGCTCACGTGTTATTTCTACCGGACAGGGCTGCTTTCGATCCACGTTAGAATACTGGTGCCTGGCTCCCAGTCCCAAGGAGTCTGATGAAACTGGTCTGGGGTGAGCCTAGGCAGTAGAGTTTTTAAACTCTCCCCGCTGATTCTATTCATCTGCCAGATAGAGAAGCACTGCCCCAGCTTAACACAGAGTCATCGATCCCCACTGATAAATAACGGCCTCAGAAGGACCAGAAGGATCTTTTGGGCGCTCCCATCATCCCTCGACAAAATTGTAGAGCTGGAAAAGTAGTGCCCATTTCTTACCTAAAGAGTGAAAAAGCATCCCCACTGATGTCATCTGGGCCAAACGCTGCGTGCCCATTTTCTACCTCGACTTCAGGCAGAATCACACCCAGGTGAAACTCAGTGCTTTCTCGGCGTTTCCAGAAACCCACCACCAGTTCTTCCGGGAATTCATTCCCATATCTGACATAGGGGATCTCCTGCTTGTGTGTGTTTAGAATAATCTCCTGGGTGGTTTGTTTACAAGGAGGTTGCTGGGCCCCAGCATTCATGACAGCTCTGTGGTAGGCTGACCAAGCATCCTGGCTTGCCTGGGACCATCCCGGGTTTGGTTTTAGCCAGAAAATCCCACATCCTGAGAACTGCCCAGTTCCCGGCAAACTGGGCCGGCTGGTCATCCCATCCCCGGGAAGCAGGCGTTTAACAAGCAGTCCTGGTGATACTCATGCCTTCCAGGTGAGCACATTTTGAGAGCCACTTGGAGAAACACAGACACCTGAATACTTCTTCGTGAAGTTCTTTCTGGATTAATCAACTGCCCCGAGAAGACAGCCACTAAAGTTACACAAATAATCAGTTCTGCGAATAACTGATTGGGGAAATTGCTCTAATTCAATTTAACATAGTAAATCATTTAAAACTATTTGGGAGGAACAACCACCAAAGAAATCACCCTGACAGCCTTGAAGGGACCTCCTCCCTTGTCAGGAATTCAGCAGAGAGGGGCTGGGGAGGAAAAGTAAACGTATGGCATGAAGTCGTATCAGTCTTGAGTTTGAATCATTGTTCCTGTCATTTGCTAGCTGTGCAACTTTAGGGAAACTCCTTAACTTCTCTGTGCCTCAGTGCTTTCATGTGTAATGACGAAATGAGTAACTTACACCGACACTGAAGGTTAGCCATGAGAATAAGAAACAATGCATTGCGTCAGACAAATCCCAGTTGAGGAACATTACAACGTACCTGACCAGTAGTCCTCAAAACTGTGAAGGTCGTCAAAAATAGGGAAAGTCTGAGTAACTGTCACAGCCAAGAGGACACATGACCATCAACTGTACTGTGGCATCCTGGAAGAGATCCTGGAACAGGAAAAGGACATTAGGGTAAAAACGGATGAAATTCAAGTAAAGAATGGATGTTAGTTAATATTAACATATCAAAATTGGCTTAGAGCTTACAACATACTCATACTCACAATACCAGACTCAGGTAAGATGTTCATAATAGGACAAACTGAGTGTGGGGTGTGCGGGAACTCTGCACGTCTGGAAAACTTCCCTCTAAAAATAAATCTATTCTAAAACTAAAAGTTTATTACCAAAAAGTGCCTAGCGGAGTAGTGTCCAGGCCAGAAGTATCTTTTTTTTTAAATATTTTATTTATTTGACAGAGAGAAATCACAACTAGGCAGAGAGGCAGGCAGAGAGAGAGGAGGAAGCAGGCTCCCTGCGGAGCAGAGAGCCCGATGTGGGGCTCGATCCCAGGACCCTGAGATCATGACCTGAGCAGAAGGCAGAGGCTTTAACCCACTGAGCCACCCAGGCACCCCCAGAAGTACCTTTTGATAAGAGCTGTTACTATTACTGGGACCTGTATATGTAAATCATGTGAGGAATGATCCCAACAAGAAGCCTGTCATCTTGATTTCACATTTTTGGGAGAAACTAGGAGCTGTTCTTGGAGATTGGGGCTGAGGGAAGAGAGGAGAAGAGAAGGAGAAAGGGGAGCTGAAGAGGTCACGGACACCGTGGGTTTTGTCTCCAGCAGACTCACGCCTGTAACGTCTGACACGGGAAGCAGCCGGTTTTCTTCAGAGTCTGTCATTATTTCCTTCATTCAGCTGTCCTCTGTTCTGAGCCCGACCTCCTCTTCCCTTCGCCTGTGGGCACA